>NC_057802.1:261642051-261976657 GCF_018294505.1 Triticum aestivum
TCAACTACAAGGGCAAAGTATGAGTAAAAGATGTCATCGAGGTTACCGTCCTTGCTTATGGTTGTCTAAAGATGAGATAGTTGATGTCGATGTGGAGTCCAAGGCGATGATGAGTGGTAGTGATGTCGAAGTTGACCCGGCCCTAAGTAGCTAAAACACCTTAGGACAGAGTGAACCTCAGCTCTCAAGCTCAAACACCAATAGGAAATAATGCGCAAGGATAATTGTGGTGGTAGAATGGCAAAAAGATACAAAATGTGATGTGGCCGAACTATACAGGAGGGGCCATGCGCACGGGATAACTGAAGCCCGTGTGCACTGGTCCCGTGGGCACGGGGTCCCGATGGCTCGTGGGTGCTCTGGATGTGCAAGAACATGCCCGAATCCATGGAGGATCACCAAAATTTGGCAAAAATCGGTGGTGGGATGGATGGGGGATGGTGGTAAGGGGTAGATCCACTTGTCAAACACAAAATTTGTGGACCAATTCAACAAAATCCCACAAGGTCCAACAAATTACAAGAAAGAATTTGGGGCTACTTCTTTGGGATTTTGAATTGGGACAAAAAGCAACAAAATTAGGCTAGAATATGGGGGGTAGGGACTCCAAGATGTGAATCAACCATGGCTCATGATACCAAGATGTTGTAGGGTGGAACCCTAAGTGAAGTTATTTTCACGCTTGGAGAGGAAAAGAGGATGAACACAAGAACACAAAGAGGAAATTCACTCAAACAAAAACCCAATCACACATCCACTAGAATAGCATAGTTGAGATCACAAGAATACATGACCAATCCAAGCAAACAAGCACTAATGTAAGGTTCTTCCCACTCCTAAGGAGGTGAGGTCTTGATGATAGTCTTCTCCAAGAGGAGGTCTTGTTATCCACTTGGGATCGGTGTAGATCTCCAAGAGGAGTGGTAGAAGGAGAAAAGCTCTATCAATGTCTCGCATATACTTTGCTACCCCCCTAAAAAATGACTTAGACACGGAATATATAGCTAGAGGGAGGAAGGGGCGACTTGGGAGGCAAGAAAGATCATCCATGGCCGAATCCTGGGAGGGTCGTGCGCATGGGGTAAGTTAGGCCCGTGTGCACGGGGGTCCCGCGGGCATGGTACACGCCCATTCACACAGTATGCTATAGAGGTGAGGGCTCGTGCGCATGGGGTCTGGAGGCCATGCCCACAGGGATGCACGTCTCGGTTACATAAGCCTCCTAGGAGGCCCGTGGGCATGGGGTCTGGATGGCCCATGCGCACGGGGTCGCTTGGGACATGCTGTCTTCATCTTCTTGGACTCCTTCTCCTTCCTCGTGGCCTCGGGGTGCTTCTCCAATTCCTTTGGAGTGTCCCTTAGCTTCTTGGTAGCCTTGGTCTTCATACCTAATGATGCATAGCATGTTTCGATGAGGTAGCATCCAAGTTCCATTTATATCCATATCGATCTCGAGTAGGAGTGAGTTCACCTCGGTTTCGATGGCGCGTGCTCGAGCTCTTGTCATAGGTCCACGTGGGGCTTGATGTGTTGATGTAGAGTCCATGCGGATGATGGAAGGATGCTCTACATCACTTATGTCCCGCTTTTGTGCAGGAGAGGACAGTTGGCTGGCCCACAGTGCTCACAATTGCGAGGCTGGCATCTCGGAGGCTCGCGACACTAATGGTAAGCCGATGCACACAAAAAACAAGCGCAGGCATAAAAATGGTGGGAGCGACACCGAGGACGCCCAGTAAATGCAGGGTACAGCGGACCTAGATCCGAGCAGAAAAAGAAGTCCTTTAAAAGGAACAGAGATGGACTCAGCCAGCTCGACAAGATCCTCAACATGTTGTGCCAAATTCATGGTACCTCGGACAAACCAGCAAACCATACCAACCGAAACTGCTGGGTTTTCAAGAAGGCCAGCAAAATGGCGACGGAGGGCAAAAGTAAAGCCCAGCCTCACATCAAAGACGAGGATGAACCTTGGTGGCACAATAATGGAGGCCAGAAACAGTTTCCTCATGAGGTGAAGGACGTAAACATGATTTACGCCACCCACATCCCCAAGAAGGAGAGGAAACGAGCACTTCGGGACATTTACGCGTTAGAGCCCGTCGCCCCGAAGTTCAATCCATGGTCGGCTTACCCGATCACATTCAACAGGCATGATCATCCGACCAGCATGAGGCATGGCAGATCGGCCGCTCTAGTCTTGGATCCAATCGTTATGGATTCCATTTGACGTGCGTCCTTATGACAGAGGTAGCAACCTCAATTTATGCGGATACGATTAATACGATGGGCATCGACTCATCTCGGATCAAGCCCAGCACCACCACCTTTAAAGGTGTCATACCAGGTGTCGAAGCTCATTGCACGGGAATAGTGACACTGGAGATTCTCCACCACGGAGAAGGGAAAAACCCCTCAGGTGGAACCCGAGCTGCTCCCGCCGAAGAAAAGGCGCGATTTCCCTCGCGATGCCACCACGGCGCCCATGGCAACGCGACCTTGGCATGAGCGCGCTCCACCGGGCTTTCTGATCCACGCGTATGTTCGCGCGCATAGCCCCGCCCATGGGAGAGGCCGCGGAAGCTGCGAGGGATGGAGTTGTGGAGGAGAACAAGCGGTGGCCGCACGACCACCTCGCCCACAAGCCCATGCGCATGATACGGCTCGTGAGTTCGTGGTGTGGGCAGCAATGCCGCTGTGCACGTGGATCCGGCTCCCACAGTCTCTGGCAAGGGAAATACCGCCAAGGGGCCCGTCGAGCTGTGGCCGCAGCACGACGGCTGCTGCAGCCAAGCTTCGAAGGCAGAGGTTGAGGCCGTCCACTCCGGCGATGTCTTCATGACCCGAGGATGGGGCGCGATTGCCCACACCTGTCGCTCGGAGGAAGGGCACGCCATCCACTTCGAGTAATATGGGGCGTCGACACTCTTCTTCAAGGTCTTCGAAGCGGACGGCCGACGTCTAGAGTGTTGCCCCAAGGGAGGCGATCGAGGCAGCGGTTCCCTTGTGGGCCGGCGAGGCGGCGAAGCCACCGGCGGTGAACTTGCCCTTGGCCTTGTCCGCGGCTCCTCCGACAGCAGCATCGCTTCCTCCGGACCAGGCTCGAGCGATGATGACAGCTACGAGCCGCCACGTCGCTGCGCCCGGGCCTAGGTGAGGAGTGGCGCCATCCTGACGACGCCGCGATGCTGCCAAGGCCATGGTGAGGGAGTCCTGGACTAAGGGGTCCTCGGGCATCCGGCCTGTTGGACATGGGTCGGACTAGTGGGCTGTGAAGATACAAGACCGAAGACTCTCTCCCGTGTCCAGATGGGACTCTCCTTGGCGTGGAAGGCAAGCTTGGCGTCCAAATATGTAGATTCCTTTCTCTGTAACCGACTTTGTACAACCCTAGTCCCCTCCGGTGTCTATGTAAACCGGAGGGCTTAGTCCGGAGAATAATGATAATCGTAGTCATACAGGCTAGACTTCTAGGGTTTTAGCCATTACGATCTCGTGGTAGATCAACTCTTGTAATACTCATATTCATTAAGATCAATCAAGCAGGAAGTTGGGTATTACCTCCATAGAGAGGGCCCGAACCTGGGTAAAACATTATGTCCCCTGTCTCCTGTTACCATCGACCTTAGATGCACAGTTCGGGACCCCCTACCCGAGATCCGCCGGTTTTGACACCAACATTGGTGCTTTCATTGAGAGTTCCACTGTGCCATCCTCAAAAGGTTTGATGGCCCCTTCAATCATCTACAGCAATGCTGTCCAAGGAGAAGTCTTCCTCCCTGGACAGATCTTTGTGTTCGGCGGCTTCGCACTGCGGGCCAACTCTCTTGTCCATCTGGAGCAGATCGATAGCTACGCCCCTGGCCGTCAGGTCAGATTTGGGAGCTTGAACTACGTCGCAGATATCTGCGGAGACTTGATCTTTGACGGATTCGAGACCCCGGCAGCCGCTCCCCGTCACCACAATGAACATGACTTAAATCTGTCATCGGACCATACCCAGGAGATAGCACCTGTAACTGCTCTGGCCTTAGATCCGGAGCAGATCGCGCCATCCGAAGACGGGAAGCTCAACCCCGCCACGGATGCCGCAGTCCCAGCGGCGTCAGAACCGCACACAGACCCAACCTCGAGTGGAATCTGTGTGACCGGAGCCTGGGGCTCGTTTCCGGCTACAGGTTCCGAACCATGTGCATCCACAAGCGTCGAGCTCGATCAGTCATCGATCGTTGAATTCAGCTCCGCGGACATTTTTCGGCACTCGCCTTTGGGCGACGTGTTAAACTCATTAAGAGCACTATCCTTAGCGGGGGGCTCACAGCCGAATACTATCCGGTTCAAACTGGAGGCTGATGATGGAGAATTTTGCTTCCCACCCACGCCCACTTCATAGCCACTGTCGAAGACTTAACCGACACGCTCGATTACGGCTCCGAGGACATCGACGGTATGGACGATGATGCTGATGAGGAGCAGGGCCAAAAACCGCCGTTTACCGATGATGGACGGCCACCTCTTCTTACGACGTGTACATGGTGGATACACCTAAAGAAACTAACACCGATGACAAAGAAAATCCAGTCGAGGATAAACCTCCTGAGACACAGCCAAAGCGCTGGCGTCAGCGGCGCCGCTCTAAGTCACGTCGGGAAAAAGACAGTAATACCGGCATGGGAGAGAACAATACTCCGGACGATGCCGAAGACAATGAAGATCCTGTTGAGGCAACTTCCGAACAGGACGAACGGGAAGACGGGCAAGTTAGCCCTGATGAACAGCCCATACATGAAGACTTGGAGGACAGTAATTATCTTCCGCTCTCCGAGGATGAGGTGAGCCTTGGCAACAAGGATTTTATCGTGCCTGAGGAACCTCTCGAGCAGGAGCGCTTTAAGCGCCGGCTAATAGCCACTGCAAGGAGCCTGAAAAAGAAGCAGCAGCAGCTTCAAGCTGATCAAGAACTGCTCAATGATAGATGGACTGAGGTCCTGGCAGCCGAGGCATACAGCCTCAAGTGCCTAGCCAAAAGTTACCCGAAGCGCAAATTGCTACCTCAGTTCGATGATGAGGCGCCGGAGCACATACCATCATCACACAATGCGGCTAACTGACCACCACGCGGTCGGGACAAAGCGGCAACTCAAGCCAAACACCAGCCCGCCCCACCTCGTCGTAAAGGCAGAGATAAAACAGCTCGGGGTTATACATATGACCTTCGGCAGGACCTGGATAGTAGAGCAGGACATACCAGATCGATCTACGGATCACGAGGACATGCCCCGACACGCGGCGACGACTATCTACTCGGACGTGACAAGCCTAGTCACGCCCGGGCCGAAAACCGCAGACGGACTCCATCGGAGCTACGTCGCAATGTGGCCCAATATCGAGGCGCTGCACATCCTCTTTGCTTCACAGACGAAGTAATGGAGCACGAATTCCCAGAAGGGTTCAAAACCGTGAATATCGAACCATACGATGGAACAACTGGTCCCGCGGTATGGATCAAGGATTTCCTTCTCCATATCCATATGGCCCGCGGAGATGACCTTCATGCCATCAAATACCTCCCACTAAAACTCAAAGGGCCAGCTCGGTACTTGTTAAACAGTCTGCCTGAAAACTCTATTTGCAGTTGGGAGGATTTGGAAGATGCCTTCCGCGACAACTTCCAAGGTACATATGTCCGGCCACCAAATGCCGATGACTTAAGTCACATCGTCCAGCAGCCCGGAGATTCAGCCAGGAAGCTCTGGACTAGGTTCTTAGTTAAAAAGAACCAAATCGTTGACTGTCCGGACGCGGAAGCCCTAGCGGCCTTCAAACACAGCGTCCGGGACGAGTGGCTCGCCCGCCACCTCGGTCAAGAAAAAACCAAAATCCATGTCAGCCCTTACCGCTCTGATGACCCGCTTTTGCACGGGAGAAGACAGCTGGCTCGCTCGTAGAAGCAACAACACCGGCGATCCGGGCACTTCCGAAGTCCGAGACGGCAACGGCAAACCACGACGCAGTAAACACAAAGGTCACAATGAGGGAACGCACGACACAACAGTCAACGCCAGATTCAGCGGTCCCAAATCCGGTCAACGGAAAAAAGCCATTCAAGGCAGACAGAGACGGACCATCCAATTTAGACAAGATATTGGATCGGCCCTGCCAGATTCATGGCAACCCCAATAAACTAGCTAATCACACCAACAGAAGCTATTGGGTCTTCAAACAGGCCGGCAAGCTCAACGCCGAACACAATGGGAAGAGACCGCCCGGCGATAGGGACGACGAAGAGACTCACCAACCAAATACCGGGGGTCAGAAGCAATTTCCCCCCGAAGTAAAAATAGTGCAGATGGTATACATAACACACACCTCTACAGGGGAGCATAAGAAGTGCTCCCTCCGGACTAAGGATCATACTACGGTTGCTTCAGCCGAAGTACAAAGCGGTCTTATTAAACCGCATACCTTGTCGGCCATTAAGCCGCCGGTCCCCATTCAGCAGGACCGACCAATTTCGGAGCTGGACTAGCAGTTCGACTTCTGTCGTCCGCCTTGTATCCCTGCTACATCTGTACCGTGCATACATAACTATGCACTTAAAATACCCTAGGCATTGGCGGAAGCACAATACGAACGGGCCTACAAGTACTCCCATAACCTCCTTCTTTTTTCTTTTCTAACTACTCTTTCTTTTCCATTATCCTTTACCACAGGTGGCTCAGAGGCTGGTTATCTCATGGACTCTATCGGAGTTCGGGTTCGTACATTTACCCAAAGGCTACCCCTGTTAAGGAGCCCCTTCATTGAGGAAAGGCGGGGCAGACGTGCGACAGGAGGTCCAAAACAACTTTTTGTAGACCGCACTCTCTATTTTGCGAGCATGTAAAGTGCCTGTTTCCTCAGTCGTCGACCCCTGGCATGTCAAATAGCCGGGGTTGTGGCGTTATTATTTATAAAATGACGATTGGCATATCACTCAGGTTCTAGTGAACATAATCCGTATCCAGTATTCACTTTTCTCTAAAGAACTGAATTTTCCTCCTTTGGTTGTTTCACACACGCACCCCGAGATAACTTGCCAGGGGCTCGGTATTGGGAACAAAATGAGTTGCCAACAAAGTTCGAACAGCTTTATAGCATACTTCGGCGTCGCGAGTTTGGCCTTATATGCATCAGCTCCGAATCATGTCTTGGGTCAATAGTTGGGTTGCCCGGCTCCTGTGCTTACTACCTTATGTTCCGCTCTATCGGCTAGGGTAGTAAAGGGAGAACTACTGCGATTGTGTTTCTGGTTCATCTGGTCAAACATCTCAGTAGAGAAAGCCGAAAACTGACTGTCATGATGCGGCGCGAGCTGGTTAACCACTCGATGACTTATCGGAATCTTTCGCGATTCCCTCTGTATTACACGAAGGACCTTTCTTCAGGTCATACATGTAACGCACCGTATTGGGATAACTACGTACATACCAGGGTCTATATCATAGACCCATTGTAAAACTCCTATGGCTAAGTGAAATTGTTAACGCCCTATAGTCCGATTGCCTAGTTCGCCGCATTGACGCCTCCTTCATGGACCAAGACGTTGGGTTAAGAGTGATCAAGTGCTTTTCCGAACACCCCCATATTTTCTACGAGGGGGCTGAAGCCGACGACTGGAAAACTTTCAGATTATACAACAACGGCCGCACATGAGGAGCCAAAGCTTTTAGGCGACACTAAAATGAAAAATAGCTTTATTATATCATAATATTGTCTTTTACAATTTCAATACATTTCACTCAAATATCATGTCTTTCGAGCACTGACCCTCTATCAAGCGGGCACCCTCTAAGACATCCTCGAAATAATGCTCTGGTGCGTGGTGGTCCTTGCCCTTGGGCGGACTCTTCGCTGCAATGTTGGTGGCCTTCATCTTCGCCCAGTATGTCTTGACGCGGGCAAAGGCCATCCGTGCACCTTCAATGCATGTTGACCGCTTAACGGTGTCGATACGCGGCACCGCATCAACAAGTCGCTGCACCAAAACAAAATAACTATCCGGAATTGGCTCGGTCGGCCACAGCCGGATCACGACGTCCTTCATGGCAGATCCGGATATCTTGTGGAGCTCTACCCACTGGGCCATCTGTTCGTTCAGCAACAGCGGACGCTTCGGCATGCTAAACTGCGACCAGAACAACTTTTCTGTTGCATCTCCTTCTTGCGCTTGGAAAAACTGCGTCGCATCGGAGACACTCTTCGACAAGTCCAATAATGCATCTGGAGAACTCCACACTTGAATAAGCGGGGCATAATTCGGATCGCCGAACTTAGTTTGCAACAAAAAGGGCTTACCAGCCGCGATCTCCCCAGCTTGCCGGATCTCCTCCCGGGCCGCTCTAGACTCGGATCGCGCTTCTTTTGCCTCTCGTAAGGCCTTATCAAGATCAGCCGTTCTGGCTTTATTATCCTTCACGAAAATTTCGCAGCGGCTAGCAGCATCCTTTAGCTCAAGCACCATCGTGGATATTCTCTCCTCATATTGGCGCCGAGCAGCCTGTTCGGCCTTTAACTCAGCAGATACCTTTTCGGCAGCCGCATTACTAATCTGGGCCTGCACCTTGGCCCGGGCTAGCTCATCCCTAAGGATCTCAACTGTGGCGGCACCATCTACAGTCATGCATATCTCAGTATACAATTATTAGCGTCATGCTTATAAGCACGTGCGTATAATGACTGCCCCAAAAACATACCTTGCGCCTCGTCAAGCCACCTGTTGATAAGCATGATGTCATCATCTGCCTCATCAATCTTCTGCTGCAGATCTGCAACCTCTGTAGTTCGGGCAGTAGCTAGGGAGGTAACAGCCTGTGTTCCAATTAATCAGATCATTTCTTGGGCATATCTTTTTGATCCTCTGATCGCCTCCCTTGGGAAGCCAATCAGAGTCTCAGGGGCTACTATCTATACACAGGTGCATTTTGTGAATAAAACACAATCAAAAATATTACAGTACAAACCTCAAAGCCTCTTAGCAGGCTCGCGAAGGCTTCATTCAATCCGCTTTTCGCGGACAGAACCTTTTCAACCACCGTACCCATCAAGGTACGATGTTCCTCAGAGGCGGACGCCTGTCGCAGCATGTTCCTCAAAATATCCGGCGCTTCTGGAACTCCGGAAGCTGCTGTAGGAGTACGGCCTCCCTTCGAAGGGATTCGTTTATTCATCCCTAGAGTCGTCTCCGGCTATAAGCCGGATAGTCTGGGGCCTTTATTGTTGGCCCCCGGACCCTGGGCTACCGAAGTATCACCTTCGGGTAGTGTCTTCATCATCCCTCGCACCACTTGTTAATCAGGAGAGACCCTCCGGGATGACACCTCGAAGTCGTCTGCCCTATTGGGCGAGGAGACCGGAGGAGGCGTCTCGCTTTCCATCATCTCCGGGAGAAGATCCCCCGAGGAAGAAGATTGTTGAAGAAGATTGTGTGCCAAGCTGCAAAAACATATATTCTAGATGTTACCTTGGTAACAGGAAAGGAATAGGATATGTTTAAAAACACCCTTGTCACTTACGATTTGGCTAAAGGCTTGTCCTCACCGTGGGACTGTGCGACGACATCGTCCTCCAAGCCCGAGCCGCCCGACAGGGGCATCTTGCCTCGCTTAGGAGCCTTTTCCTCCCAACCGTCGGAGGCGGCCCTTTTCTTACCATGGGGAGAAGGGATGTTGGCTTCTCCTTCGCTTTTGTCTTCGGGCGAGGGAATTTTGATCTCTCCGGACACAGTGTCTGATATACCTTCGGGATGGAGGCCACCTTTGGTCCTCCTGCCCTCCGCCCTGTCCTCCTCCACAGGCATCTGGTATGGTGCCGGACCAGCATCCTTGTTAGTACGGGATCCGCTGAGTCTTCGAGAAGGGGGGTCGAACACCTAATTCGCTCCGCTTTCTTTATCCAGCCCTGGAAAAAGATATTTTGCTCAGTATCGTATCACGGCATACATAGCTAAAAATTGTTCGGGAGTCGAGCGCTTACCGAGGTATCCGAATGGTTGCAGTCGAGGCCGATGTCCTCGGTGGTGTCCGGCCACTGTTTTCGTTTCCCCAAAAACAACTTCCACATTCCTTTGCGCGTAGTGCCGAAGAAGTGTTGGAGGGTCCGTCATCCTTTCGGACTGAACTCCCACATACGAAGGGGCCATCGCTGGCACGGCAGGACCCGGCGGACCAGCATTACTTGAATCATGTTGACAAGATCGATGTCCTTCTCGAGGAGGCTCCGGACGCGGCTCTGTAGAGTCTGCACTTCGTCAATTGATCCCCAGTCCAGCCCCTTATTAATCCATGATGCAAGCTGTAACGGAGGGCCAGATCGGAACGCAGGTATAGCTGCCCACTTGGTACCGCGGGGTTTAGTGACGTAAAACCACTCCCGCTGCCATAGGTTGGGAGTTTCGGTGAAGGAGCCCTTTGTCCAAAGAGCATTGGTAAGCTTGCTCACTGTAGCACCGCCGCACTCCACTTGTTCCCCGTCGACTACCTTCGGCTTCACACTAAAGGTCTTGAGCCATAAGTCGAAGTGTGCGGGAATACGGAGAAAGGCCTCGCACGTGATAATGAACGTCGAGATGTAAAGGAAAGAATCTGGGGCTAGATCGTAAAAATCTAGTCCGTAATGAAACATGAGCCTCTGGATGAAGGGATGAAGAGTGAATCCTAGCCCTCGGAGGAAGTGGGAGATGAATACAACCCTCTCACCGGATCTGGGAGTAGGAATAACCTGTCCTCGAGCAGGAAGCCTGTGGGGGATCTCCTCGGTCAGGTATCTGGCCGCGCGAAGCTTCGCAATGTCCTCCTCTGTAACAGAGGAAGCCACCCATCGGCCCTGTGGGCTGGGTCCGGACATGATTGGGAAGCTTGAAGCAAAGAAGTCAAACCTTGGGTGCTAGAACTCGAAATTGGAAGGGCTGAGGAAAGGGTCGGTGTAAAAAGAGACGGCCCTTGGCTCCTTTATAAAGGCAACGGATATCGAACGCCTCCTCCTAAGCCTGAAAACCTGCCTATTCCTAAGGAATCATCCCAATGGAACGGTTGGGTTACCCACCCTTGTATTGATGAGAATCCCGCAATAAGGGGACATGATCTCCGCTTCGACAAGACGTGCTAATAAAAACTGCGCCTCAAAACGTGGAACGGCAGGACAAGAAACGGTTCGAAATAATGACCGGGCAGGCGTGATGTCACATTACAAATAGTTGTCAGCGGATTGGACTCGTGAAATATTATACTCTCTACGGTTGTGTGTGGTACTTGTGTTGCAGATCTAGACACATTCGTTGCGTCCGAAGACTATCTTGGAGTATTCGGAAAGGGGAACCCGCCTTGCAATGCCGAAGACAATCTGCGCGCCGGACACCTAGTCATTGAAGCCTGGTTCAGGGGCTACTGAGGGAGTCCTGGACTAAGGGGTCCTCGGGCGTCCGGCCTGTTGGACATGGGTCGGACTAGTGGGTTGTGAAGATACAAGACCGAAGACTCTCTCCCATGTCCGGATGGGACTCTCCTTGGCGTGGAAGGCAAGCTTGGCGTCCAAATATGAAGATTCCTTTCTTTGTAACCGACTTTGTACAACCCTAGTCCCCTCCGGTGTCCATATAAACCGGAGGGCTTAGTCCGGAGAATAATGATAATTGTAGTCATACAGGCTAGACTTCTAGGGTTTTAGCCATTACGATCTCGTGGTAGATCAACTCTTGTAATACTCATATTCATCAAGATCAATCAAGCAGGAAGTAGGGTATTACCTCCATAGAGAGGGCCCGAACCTGGGTAAAACATTGTGTCCCCTGTCTCCTATTACCATCGACCTTAGACGCACAGTTCGGGACCCCCTACCTGAGATCCGCCGGTTTTGACACCGACACATGGCTCTCAGGAGATTTTTCCTTTTGCTTCATTCCTGCGCGAAAATCATGATGGGCCCCGCGGGGGTGTGTAAAAACCGTGGCGCTCGAACTTTATTGTTATTATTTCCAATCGATGTTGTGTTTGCGCCTCTCGCTTTGGCTTGGTTCCCCCCTTTCATTCTCGCGGTAGCTTAGTGCGCGATAGCTTAGTGCTCTACGCCAACAGGGCCCAGTCCCCAGGCAAGCTTCGGCCGTCGTTGGTATGCCAGGTCGCGATGCCGTGGTCAAGGCCAGGAGGTGAGCGGCATGAGGTCCGGTAAGAGCCCCTGAGGCGCGATGCTCAGGAGTTCCCCTTTGGCGCGCAAGCGGCTCCCGAAGGACTGAAAGGGAAGTTTCCTTGCCCGAGCAAAATCGCCAGAAACAAAAGCGTTGATTATGAGGTTCACGCTTGCACGCGGGAGGTGACTTATCTTGGCGAGCCTGTGGTGGTTCCTTTGCTGCGAGGGCGAGCTTCTTGTGCGATGTTAGGCTACGCCTTCTCCCGACAGCGCCCCCGCCATGACTCCCGCTGACTCCTTCTCTCCCGCTTGTCTGGGTGCTCTACGTCCTCGGGACCCGGCTCTTGAGCGAGGCTCAGCTGCCACTGGTATGCCAGGTCGCGATGCCATGGTCAAGGCCAGGGGTGAGGACTCGAGAGCTGGTAGGAGCCCCTGAGTTGCGGTGCTCATGCCCCCCCCCCTTTAACATGCAAGCGACTTGCGTGAGAAAAGAGTGGCCGGCTGCAAGGGGGTGCCTAGGAGGGGTTGCGCCCCTTGGCACGTAGCATGATGTTCTTCCAAGGTACGAGCTGCTGGCGAGGCCGCTTGTGGTCCTGCCTCCGGGGACTCCTGCGAGTTAGCCAAAAACATAACAGGCAGCCGCGCTTGCTATCCTGCCAGTGATCTTTCCGCAAGAAGATGTAGGCACTAAGGACCCGGTAAGGTGACGTGCGCGGGGCCGGCCTCGAGCCAGAGCTCGGTCTCTTAGGTTTATCAGCATTGTAGGGACGGGCCCGAGCGCAGGCGCCGTGCCAGTAGCCCCCATTGCAGGATGAGCGAGAGGCGGGTTAGCAACGGGCGGAGGCCGCGAAGGGCAACTCCATAGATAACGAGATGGCAGGCGTAACATTAACAACCATAATAACTTGAGCATGCATAACTGATCCGGGGTACTGGAATCAAAATGAAGCAGCTGTAAGGGCAGGCCTTGACAGCTTGAGGATAATGCAGCCCGAGGAGCGCCCTCAATTGAACAAACCAAAAATTAACCTGTCACCGTAATTGTAGGAGTGTTGGAGTAGCTGAAGATGCGTGCTACAGAGGTCGCTCCTCACGAGCCGGCCGGCTCCTGAGTCCCGGGGGCTCCGGAGGTCCGGGGGGCTCACGAGGTTCTGGCACCTCCTCTGCCAAGGCCGCCTGGCGCCTAGCCTCGTGAGCCGCCAGGACACCCTGCATGTAGCGCTGGTGCGAGGCAGCCACGTTCAGCAGGCCGAAAGGCATGCGGACATAGCTGCAGGGGTAGCCCCCACTTCGGCCGACACGGGACGTCCAGGAGAGCTCCTAGGAAGCAGCCCTATTGAGGCATGGGATGTTGACGCAGACGCGCAGCTCTCCACCCACGTCAGGGGCGGCAGCTACACTGGATGATGCGGGGCGATGCTCGCCACGCATACCTCGCGCCTCTTGAAGCTCCTAGATCGCCTTGGTGATGAACTCCTGAGCGCCCGGTGCCTCGCGCCTTGCACCCTTCTCACGGAGGCGCACGTCGAAGCACGCCCCCACGTGGTGCCCCAACGCCTCCCTCGTGACGTTGGTCAGGTCAGAGGCCCTCCAGACGAGAGCCCCCGAGCCCGTCTTGAGAGTGGCACCGGGCGCGCCTTCCTAAGAGAGAGAGAGAGAGAGAGAGAGAGAGAGAGAAGGGCGCCCCAGCAGTGGCACGGGGCCTGAGGCACGATAGTCGGACGACCCAGCCTCCTGACGGCCCTTGAGGAGCAGCTCTTTCTTCTTCTTGGGGGTGGCCTCAGGAGGCAGGACCGCACCATCACCATCTGAGTTTTTGACCGTCGCGGCCTGGTTGGCGAGCTCGAGGGAGTACACCGCATCCTTCTCGTCGCAAGCGACTGTGATGATGCCGCCACTTCCTGGCATCTTGAGGACATTGTGGCCATGGTGAGTTACTGCCATGAACTTGGCGAGGGCCGGATACCCGAGAATGGCGTTGTACGGGAGACGAATGTGGGTGACATCGAAGTCGATGAGCTCGGTGCGATAGTTGTCGCACTTGCCGAAGGTGACAGGTAGGCGAATCTGCCCTAGGGGAACGGTGGAGCCGTCGCTCACTCCTGAGAAGGGCTTGGTGGGGAGGAGCTGGTCATAGGGCACTCGGAGCGTCTCAAACGTCTCAACGGAGAGAATGTTGAGCCCCGCGCCACCGTCGATGAGTGTTTTGGTGACGAGGACGTTGCTGATGGTCGGCGAGCAGAGCATCGGGAGCGCACCAGCGGCGGCTGAGCACTTGAGCTGGTCCGTAGAGTCGAAGATGATGGCATACTTGGACCACCTGAGGGGACGCGATGCCTCAAGCTTGGGAAGGGCCGTGTTCACCTCACAAGCGAACTGCTTGAAGATGCGATGAGAGGCAGGAGCCTGAGCACCACCCAGGATGCAGGAAATGGCACGATGCTCTTGGAAGCCCCCAGCCCCATCGTCTTGGCGGTGGTCATCGTTCCTCCTTGGTGGTGGCGGTAGCGGAGGGAGGCCAGCATTGCCCTGAGGACGGTCCTCATGAGGTTGGTCCCTCCAGGGGTCATCGCAAGGCTGACCCTACCAGCGGTCCTCACGGGGCTGATCACGCCATTCCTAGCAGGGGTCACGGTTGTCCCAGCGGCCTCCACCACGGCCTCCTCCGTGGCCGTAGCCGCGGTCGTTGCGCTCGGGACGTCGGCCAAGGCACATGTCGCGGATTACCCTGAGCTCCTGGCAGTCGTTGGTGGTGTCGTTGTGGACGTTGTGGAAGATGCAGAACAGGTGGCTGCTCCTGGAGGATTCGGCGTGCCCGCAGCCGCACTTCATCTCAGGTTCAGCTGCGAGCACAGCAGGGCCCTTGCACTTTACGTCCTTAGCCTTGGCCTTCTTGTCTTCAGGATCGGCCTCCGGGAGCTCCAAGAGGGAGAGGCGGCCTTCCTTTGCCCTCACGCATCTGGCGGCCATGTTGAACATCTCCAGAGCCGAACACAAGTCCTCGTGTATGATGAGCTCCTCCTTCATCTTGACATCCCAGATGCCCTCAGAGAACGCCGAAATGATGGCCTCGTCCGACACCTTCAGGATCTTGAGGCGAGTGTTTGTGAAGCGTTGTATGTACTCATGCAAGGTTTCACCCGGCTGCTGCTTGATGCACCACAGATTGCCCGCGGCAGGAGCACGGTCATGAGTGCCCTGAAAGTTGGTGATGAAGTGCTTGCACAGCTCATCCCAAGGGGAGATCGACCCCAACGGGATGTTCGGGAGCCAAGAACGCGCACCATCCTTGAGGGCCATGGGGAACCAGTTCGCCATGACTTTCTCATTGCCGTTCGCCGCCTCGATACTCAGCTCGTAGAGCTGGAGGAACTCAGTGGGGTCAGGAGTGTCATCGTAGTGTGGAGGCAGATCCGGCTTGAACTTGTCGGGCCAGACAACGCGGTGTAGCTCCGGAATGAATGCACGGCAACCTGCCGCACTCACAGGGGCCAGTCGCAGGGGAGGAGCCTGATCATGATGCCCGCGTGCCGCCGCCTCTGGCGGCACGTGGTCTTCATGTGGCGGTGCTGGAAGCGCGCGCTTCCCCTTGGGGCCGTTGCACCACCTGGCAGCTTTCTTCATCGTGCGCCTGCGCCCTGCGTGGCGGGTTGCGCTGGGGTGCCTCACGCCTGGGCTCGAGGTCCACACCATGTAGAGAAGGAGGAGGAGGCGCAATGTGAGCCACGTCACTGACCAGGGACGGCGGAGGACGAGGCGAACGGGATGGTGCAGGGGCCTCACCAGTAGCGTTAACGAGCTCGGCGATGCAGGCGAGCCAGTCGTCGAAGAGGTCATTGGCCGGACAATAGTGCAGAAGCTCGCGCGCCATGAGCAGCGCAGCCTGCGCATTCGCCGGCCCATGACAAGCGTGAGAAGGCGACATCGGGACCGAAGTGGGTGATGGAGTCGCGGTGCGGCCGTCGCGCCGCACGAACGATGGCTGATACGTCTGTAACGTATCTATAATTTATGAAGTATTCATGCCATGTTTACTATTGTTTTATATGATTTTGGTATGATTTGATTAGAACTAACCCGGACTGACGCTGTTTTCAGCAGAACTACCGTGGTGTTGTTTTTGTGCAGAAATAAAAGTTCTCGGAATGCGCTGAAAATCAACGGAGAAATTTTCTGGAAAATATAAAAAAAATGGAACAAAGAGTTACTGGAGGGGAGTCCCGTGGGCCCCACGAGGGTGGGGGCGCGCCCCTGTGCCTCGTGGACTTCCCGTGGGGCCCCTTGACTTTTTCTCGATGCCAACGTCTCCCATAAATGCCCAAACCTCCAGAAAATAACCTAGATCGGAAGTTCCGCCACTGCAAGCCTCTGTAGCCACGATAAATCAATCTAGGCCCTCTCTGGCACCGTGCCGGAGGGGCCATCATCACCGGAGGCCATGGAGGAGGATCCCGGAGGGGCCATCATCATCATGAAGGCCAAGGACCAGAGGGAGAACCTCTCCCCATCTAGGGGGAGGCCATGGAGGAGAAAGCACAAGGGGGAGAACCTCTCCTCCTCTCTCTCGGTGGCGCCGGAGTGCCATCGGGAGGGGAATCATTGCCGCGGTGATCGTCTTCATCAATATCACCATCATCATCACCATCCTCATCTCTTTTATGCGGTCCACTCTCCCGCACCCCGCTGTAATCCCTACTTGAACATGGTGCCTTATCCCACGTATTATGATCCAATGATGTGTTGCCATCCTATGATGTTTTGAGTAGATATCCTTTGTCTTTGGGTTGATTGATGATCTAGATTGGTATGAGTTGTATGTTTTATTTTGGTGATGTCCTATTGTGCCCTCCGTGTCGCGCAAGCGTGAGGGACTCCCGCTGTAGGGTGTTGCAATACGTTTATGATTCGCTTATAGTGGGTTGCTTGAGTGACAGAAGCATAAACCCAAGTAAGGGGGTTGTTGCGTATGGGATAAAGGTGACTTGATGCTTTAATGCTATGGTTGCG
This sequence comes from Triticum aestivum, assembly GCF_018294505.1. NCBI lineage: Eukaryota > Viridiplantae > Streptophyta > Magnoliopsida > Poales > Poaceae > Triticum > Triticum aestivum. Next base: position 261,659,221 of record NC_057802.1, read on the forward strand.
TTTTACCTTAACGATCTTTAGTAGTTGCGGATGCTTGCTAGAGTTCCAATCATAAGTGCATATGATCCAAGAAGAGAAAGTATGTTAGCTTATGCCTCTCCCTCATATGAAATTGCAATGACAACTACCGGTCTTGTTAACAATTGCCTAGGATAATTCCGCACACCGACCCATCATTATTCCACACTCACTATTTATAATATTAAGTAATATATTCTAACTTTATGATAACAGCACCTACTTTTATATTTTAGCTCTCCGATATCATGCAAAGTTATCCTCTTCATACCCACAACGTAGTTTTCTTTCTCGTTTCTAGTTGGAAGCAAACGTTCGGTGTACGTAGAGTCGTATCAGTGGCAGATAGAACTTGAGAGAATATTGATCTTACCTTTAGCTCCTTGTGGGTTCGACACTCCATACTTATCACTTCCACCTTTGGGAATTGCTACGATGATTCCCTGCACTTGGGGATTATCATCTCTTTTCTGGCGCCGTTGCCGGGGAGCAATAGCGTGGGGTTGATATTCTCGTGTGTGCTTGTTTGCTTTCTTCACTAAGTATATTTTGTTTTTCCTTTTTGTTTCTGTTTAGTTGTGGGTGAAACATACAAAAAAATTAAAACAATGAAAATACAAAAAAAAATTTGCCTTTCATGCCTAAAAGTTTTTCAATAAGAGAAGTGATTGGAAGATTATGCATTGAAGAAGTGAGGGTCGACCTTGAGCACTTGTGTTCATGCTCATGGAAACAATGTAAAAAAATTCATGGAAGCTTCTCTGAAAATAATTATCCCCTTGTATATATCCATTGTATTATAAAAATAATGTGCAAAGCTTTGGTTTTAGGATTATCAGATTGCTTGTTTACTATGTGTAGTACAAAAACAGAAACTTTGGCTGTAGAGCGTGAATTTACATTTTTTACTGGAAAGTCAAATGGGTCTGAAACTTTTTGCACATTACTTCTGTACAATTTTTTTAAATTTTCATATTTATTTTAGAATTTTTGGAGTTACAGAAGTACACTAAACTTCCAGATTACTACAGACTGTCCTGTTTTTGGTAGATTCTGTTTTCTATGTGTTGTTCGCTTATTTTGATGAACCTATGGGTAGTATCGGGGGGTATGAACCATGGTGAAGTTGGAATACAGTAGATATAGTTCTAATATGAAATTGGAATAAGTTTGCAACAGTACCTAAAGGTAGTGATTTGCTTTATTATACTAACGGATCTCACAAAGTTTTTCTTAAAGTTTTGTGTGGATGAAGTGTTCGAAGATCGAGGAGCTATCAATATGAGAAGAATAAAGAGAGGCAAGAGTTCAAGCTTGGGGATGCCCAAGGCACCCCAAGTAAATATTTCAAGGATACTCAAGCATCTAAGCTTGGGGATGCCCCGGTTGGCATCCCATCTTTCTTCTTCAACAATTATCGGTATACCTCGGTTTTTTGTTTTGTTCACATGATTTGTGTCCTTTGTGTTTTTGTTTTTCCTTTAAGAACCATGCTAGTATGAGATATCCCTTTATTTATTTATAGAATACTTCATATGCTTCACTTATATCTTTTAAGTATGATCTTATAGAATTGCTCTTTGTGCTTCACTTAAATCTTTTGAGTATGGTTTTATAGAATGCTTCGTGTGCTTCACTTATATATTTTGAGCTTGGATATTGGTTAGTCTATATTAATTGTATAATGCTCCATGAACTTCACTTATATCTTTTGGAGTATGAATAATACTATCATCTAAAGTGGATTTAGAAGAGTGTCGACTTTAGTTAGTAATGATTCCACTATTTCGGAAGAGGTTCCAATTGATTATGAGAACAAAGTTGCTACCTATGATAATTATTGTGATGACATGTATGCTATAAAGAATAATGGTAACCATGAAAATTGTCATCATGATTTTAATTTTCAATTAGATTATGCCTCACATGACAGTTATTTTGTTGAGTTTGCTCCCACTATTCCGAATGAGAAGAATTTTGCTTATGTGGAGAGTAGTAAAATTTCTATGCTTGTAGATCATGAAAAGAATGCTTTATGAGATGGTTATATTGTTGAACTCATTCATGATGCTACTGAAAATTATTATGAGGGAGTAATACATGTTTGTAGGAGTTGCAATAATACCAAGTTTCCTCTCTATGTGCCTAAAGTTTTGAAGTTATACTTGTTTTGCCTTCCTATGCTAGTGATTCTTGTTCCTATAAATTGTGTGCTCACAAAATCCCTAGGCATAGGAAGTGGGTTAGATTTAAACGTGCTGGTCATATTCTTCATGATGCTCTCTTTATGCTTTAATTCTTATCTTTTATGTGAGCATCATTGAAATCATCATGCCTAGCTAAAAGGCATTAAAGAAAAGCGCTTGTTGGGAGACAACCCAATATTTACCCTTACTATTTTTGTGTGTTTACATGATTAATATAATATAGTAATCATGTTTTATAGCTTTTGTTTCAATAAAGTACCAAGTAAGACCTTTGGGAAGACTTGGGTGAAAGTTAGTGTGATCTTGCTGTAAACAACAGAAACTTTGCGCTCACGAGATTAGCTGTCATGTTTTACAGAAGAGTGCATTTTATTTGATTATTTTTTCAGAATATTAATAGACAAATTCCTCATGTCCACCAATTTATTTCATAATTTTTGGAGTAGCAGAAGTATGGTTTCCATTCAGATCATTACAGACTGTTCTGTTTCTGACAGATTCTGTTTTCATTGCATAGTTTGCTTGTTTTCTAGTTTCTGTGACTTATATTTCTCAATATAAATTGTAGAAATGATATGGTACAGTAGGCATTGTGTGATAACAATTATGAACCTTGTATTTGACAGTACCAAAGTGAATGGTTTACTCTTTATCATACTAACCTATCTCACGAAGTTCCGTTAAGTTTTGTGTGATTGAAGTTTTCAAGATTTGGGTGAGATATCAATATGAGGAGAATAAGGAGTGGAAAGACCCTAAGCTTGGGGATGCCCAAGGCACCCCAAGGTAATATTCAAGGAAGACTCAAGTGCCTAAGCTTGGGGATGCCCCGGAAGGCATCCCCTCTTTCGTCTTCAAAACAATCGGTATACCTTACTCGGAGCTATATTTTTATTCGTCACATGATATGTGCTTTGCTTGGAGAGTATTTTAAATTTTACTTGCTGTTTTAATAAAATTGTTGGATCTTAAATCTTGAATGAAAAAGAATCCTCCTATGGCTAGTTAATTATTTGACTATTCAGTGTTCTTCACTTATATCTTTTTGGAGTATTTTGTGATTTACTCATGTGCTTCACATATATCCTATGAGTAAATGGTCGAATGAATTGAATATCATAAATCTGAATTTATATATGCTTCATATGCTTATAACATGGGGAGTAATGACTTCACACATAATAAGTATAGGGAGTAAACTTATTGAAAGTTAGCAAACGCAGAATTGGTCACTTGAACAATTCATGAAAGAATATTGAAGGAAGAGAGATTTCACATATAAATATACTATCTTGGACATCTTCTGTAATTGTGAGCACTCATTAAAATATGACATGCTAAAAGGTTGATGTTGGACAAGGAAGACAACTTAATAGGTTATGTTTTCCTATATCCGAAACGTTATATTGTCTTGGATCATCCAACACGTTGAACTTGCCTTTCCCTCTCATGCTAGCCAAATTCTTTGCACCAAGTAGAAATACTACTTGTGCTTCCAAACATCCCTTAAACTAGTTTTGCCATGAGAGTCCACCATACCTACCTATGGATTGAGTAAGATCCTTCAAGTAAGTTGTCATAGGTGCATGCAATAAAAATTGCTCTCTAAATATGTATGATCTATTAGTGCAAAGAAAATAAGCTTTATACGAACTTGTGATAGGGAAGAAATAAAAACGAAGGACTGCATAATAAAGGTCTTTATCACAAGCGGCAATATAAAGTGACATTCTTTTGCATTAAGATTTTGTGCATCCAACCATAAAAGCGCATGACAACCTCTGCTTCCCTCTGCAAAGGGTCTGTCTTTTACTTTTATGTTCTACCCTTATACAAGAGTCATGGTGATCATCACCTTTACTTTTTACACTTTTTCCTTTGGCAAGCACTTTGTGTTGGAGTGATCTGGATATATATATATCCACTTGGATGTAGGTTTTCATAAATTATTATTGTTGACATTACCCTTGAGGTAAAAGGTTGGGAGGCGAAACTATAAGCCCCTATCTTTCTCTGTGTCCGATTAAAACTTTGAACCCATAAATATCACATGAGTGTTAGCAATTGTGAAAGATTAAATGATAGTTGAGTATGTGGAGTTTGCTGAATCAAAGCTCTTACATAGACCCTTCCCGAAAATAAGATGAATTGCAATTGTTTGATGACTAAGAGCACGGGTTGTTAGTTTTCAAGAAAGTTTATGATCTATACTTTAACATGTGAATAGCTTGTTACTTGATCATGAGAAGTTTTATGAGTTGAGCTACTGTTATGATATATAATGATGCTAGAAAAGTGATTGAAACTATCATTGATCAAACTTAAGCACTTGCTAGCATTCATGCTTCATAAATTATTTCTTTTATCATTTACCTACTCGAGGATGAGCGGGAATTAAGCTTGGGGATGCTGATACGTCTCCAACGTATCTATAATTTATGAAGTATTCATGCCATGTTTACTATTGTTTTGTATGATTTTGGTATGATTTGATTAGAACTAACCCGGACTGACGCTGTTTTCAGCAGAACTACCGTGGTGTTGTTTTTGTGCAGAAATAGAAGTTCTCTGAATGCGCTGAAAATCAACGGAGAATTTTTCTGGAAAATATAAAAAATAATGGAACAAAGAGTTACTGGAGGGGAGTCCCATGGGCCCCACGAGGGTGGGGGCGCCCCCAACCCCCGGGGCACGCCCCTGTGCCTCGTGGACTTCCCGTGGGGCCCCCTGACTTGTTCTCGACGCCAACCTCTCCTATAAATGCCCAAACCTCCAGAAAATGACCTAGATCGGAAGTTCCGCCCCTGCAAGCCTCTGTAGCCATGATAAATCAATCTAGGCCCTCTCTGGCACCCTGCCGGAGGAGGCCATCATCACCGGAGGCCATGGAGGAGGATCCCGGAGGGGCCATCATCGTCATGAAGGCCAAGGACCAGAGGGAGAACCTCTCCCCATCTAGGGGGGAGGCCATGGAGGAGAAAGCACAAGGGGGAGAACCTCTCCTCCTCTCTCTCGGTGGCGCCGGAGTGCCATCGGGAGGGGAATCATCGCCGCGGTGATTGTCTTCATCAACATCACCATCATCATCACCATCCTCATCTCTTTTACGCGGTCCACTCTCCCGCACCCCATTGTAATCCCTACTTGAACATGGTGCTTTATGCCACGTATTATGATCCAATGATGTGTTGCCATCCTATGATGTTTTGAGTAGATATCCTTTGTCTTTGGGTTGATTGATGATCGAGATTGGTATGAGTTGTATATTTCATTTTGGTGCTTTCCTATTGTGCCCTCTGTGTCGCGCAAGCATGAGGGACTCCCGCTATAGGGTGTTGCAATACGTTTATGATTCGCTTATAGTGAGTTGCTTGAGTGACAGAAGCATAAACCCGAGTAAGGGGGTTGTTGCGTATGGGATAAAGGGGACTTGATGCTTTAATGCTATGGTTGTGTTTTACCTTAATGATCTTTAGTAGTTGTGGATGCTTGCTAGAGTTCCAATCATAAGTGCATATGATCCAAGAAGAGAAAGTATGTTAGCTTATGCCTCTCCCTCATATGAAATTGCAATGATGACTACCGGTCTTGTTAACAATTGCCTAGGATAATTCCGCACACCGACCCATCATTATTCCACACTCGCTATTTATAAGATAAAGTAATATATTCTAACTTTATGATAACAGCACCTACTTTTATATTTTAGCTCTCCGATGCCATGCAAAGTTATCCTCGTCATACCCACAACATAGTTTTCTTTCTCGTTTCTAGTTGGAAGCAAACGTTCGGTGTACGTAGAGTCGTATCAGTGGCAGATAGGACTTGAGAGAATAATGATCTTACCTTTAGCTCCTTGTGGGTTCGACACTCCATACTTATCACTTCCACCTTTGGGAATTGCTACGATGATTCCATGCACTTGGGGATTATCAATGGCAGCGACGAGTCCTGCTGCCCGTGGGCAGCAGTGTCGGTGGCGGCGTTAGCCACCGGGGAGGTAGAGCGGCGAGGTGCGCCATTGCCCACAGGAGCCGTCTAGGTGACACAAGCGGCCCGGCGCTCGGCACGGACATGGCGAGCGTCAGCCATAGGAACGACCGAACGGCGGCGGAGCGAACATTGGGAGAGAGGCTTCGACATGCCCCTATCTGGCACGCCAAATGTCGGATTCAGAGCTCCATGGACCCAAGAAATGTTCGAACTCTGGGGCGTGTGTGAAGAACTCAACCTCTCCAGCCAACCAACTCGTCGCCCCCACGGCCTAGCTCGATGAACAAGGAAGAAGATGGACACGGCAGTTTTATCCAGGTTTGGGCCACCTTGCGGTGTAAGACCCTACTCCTGCTTTGTGGTGGATTTGCCTCACGAGGGGTTGAGGATGAACTAGTATGAAGGAAGAACAACCTCGCGAGGTCTGCCCTGGCGGGGGAATGAGTCAACCAGCTTCATATCCCCTTCTATGGTGGTTGCTAACCTATACTTATAGTGGCCTCGGTCCTCTTCCTCGAAAATGAAGGCTAAAAGGGATCCCATAGTGGCCAATTTGAAAGGGGACAAGTAGTACGTCTTATCCTGATGAAAGGTGGTCTTCGCCTACAAAGCTTCTGGTCGTGACGCTGCGGTGGGCTCGGCGATGACATCCATCCTGCCGTCCTGGCGGTCTTGGTCTTGTTGCACGGGAATGGAAACCTTTGCCTGATTCCTCAGGACCTGCGCCTGCGCTTGCCTCCTTAGCACCAAAGAGGAAACTTGCTCCTGTGCACCCGCTGGCGCCTGCCTGGCCTTGGTCGTCATGGCTTGCGTCATCCCAACCTCATGAGGTTGGGCACCTGCATAGTAATCTCCGCTCCACAGGAGGCAGCCTGGGGAGGCTGCTCCCTCCGGAGGTCTTGATGTCGCCCGCCTTGTGAGGCTTGGCCCCTCGTGAGGGTCTTGTCTTGATGGTCTCGTAGATGGGCCGTACCAGGCCACTGATGGAGCCACGCCGTGGGCTGCAGGTAGGCAAGTCTGGGTACCCTGGTTCCCAGAACACCGACGGGCGTCTCGCTGGCGGTCGGTAGCCCGCTTGAGGTGTCCAAGCTGAGGCGTACCTTCGGCGGACTGAAGAAATTAACCCGTATGAGTTTTATCTTGATGAAAAGACTTTTTGAAGACCAAATATGGTTACGATGACATATCTCCGGGGCGCTGGCTTCTCCCTTCCAAGCTCAAGGAGGTCATTTTCTGACTCGTCGGAGAAGTTGGTCTTCTCTGGCGGAGTAGGACCGCCGGCAGGCTCGGTGGAGGCCTTGCACGACCTCTTCTAGCCCTTTGGTCATGCTTCTGCCTCGGCGTCCTTGGACACTGGCCTCTTCCCCTTGAGGGAAGGCTTCCCTTCCCCCGTGTCCTCCTCCATGTTGTCCTCGTGAGTGGAGGAGGTGTGGGTCTCCTCGGATCGGGTGACCGAGGTCTCCATGGCCAAAGGCCCGTCTTGCCCCTTGGAGGCTTTGACCCCTTGGGGATCACCACGTGTGGCTCCTCGACTATGCCTCTAGAAGAGTTTTGTGTTGCTTGCAAAATTCCTTATTGGGGTTCGCTTGATGAACCAACAAAATCTGATTATGAGTCATTTTTAACTAGTCTCTGTTATGGTGAGGATAGAGGAGTGACACAAGCTAGAATAAAAAAGTTTACATTTCCCATCGATTCATTACTTTGCACTCTTTAATGGCAAATGCATCATGGGCAAGCAAGATTGCAGCACACTTTGTGCTCCTGACTTGAGCCTCACACACTGCCCTGACAGGAATAAAATGTTATAATCTTGGAGAGATTGTTGCACGGAGGTTGCAATGCAATGCTGACAGTGTTCATTTTTATGACGGGATTTATGGCGCCCGTGTAGCTAGGAAGCTGGGTGTGTCGCCTTGGCCCAATGATCCTATCTTACCTACTCAATACCTAGACTCTGAGGTCATGAAGCGTCATCAGTTCATTAAGGCTACAGCCACTAACTATTATTACCACTTGATGTTTAAATAAAAACCAGTGTACCTGTTATTTTGCCTGCACCTGCTCTCTTTGATTACCAGAATAAAGGAAGATACTACATTTATGAGAGCGAGGCGCGCGAGTACAACGCGGTGGTCGAGGCTGTCCGACGGGCTGGGGAGGCCGCACCGAGTGCCTCCGTGAGTTGTCACTCTGACTTTTATCCAGGCCGCGAATGGTGATTACGAGGCTAGGCCAAAAGCCTAAGCTTGGGGGAGTACGTATTTCCACCGACATTACATTCATGTTCACACATTTCATTTCAGTTGTCGGCGTTCACACTTTTCCATTGTATTATCCATGTTAGTTTTATTTTTCTCGCTTTCTTCTTGTGTGTTCGGAAAACTTTGAGAAAATACAAAAATATTTCTTGCTTCTTTTCGGTTTTCTTGCTAGTTTAATTTAGTTGTAGTATTAAAAGAAAACCCAAAAAGATTTCACTTTTCTTCTTTTACTTGTTGGGAGTTTTCCCGTGTAAATAGTTTTTCTCGTTCTTATTTTTATTTCTTTAATTTGTTTCCTTTTTCAAGAAAAAACTAAAAACTCCAAAAATATTTTAGTGTGTTTCCCTAAAATTGTTTTCTTTTTGTTGAGTCGTACCAAGGAGAAGACCGTAATGAAAATATTGAGTGGCTCTCGTATGCATTTTTGTTGATCTAACAAAGAGCCCATATTTTTTTGTCTTCTCCTCTGAAGAAAATGTTGTAGATTCCAGCTTAGTCCATGAAATTCTTGCATTATTATAATTTTCATATCATTTGGTCGTGCAAGTGAAAGGCAATAATGACGATATTTGATGAAGAGACTATGGCAGGGAAAAGCGGGTATGTACTCAACTTGTTTTTGTTTTTGTAAATATGTTTAACTCAGTATCCATGATTCAGCATATTATGATTAAACATGCTTGCAATGACAATTAGAGATTATAGTTGCTCATGCCATGCTTAAGTAGCTAGGAGTGGATAATGATTTATCTTAGATGCCAACATGCATTAAAATGATTGTGATGTAGTATGATGATATGGTATCCTCCTCTGAATGTTTCAAGTGGCTTGACTTCCCACATGTTCACACATGTAGTTGAATCAAAACCAGCAAAACCTCTATGATATTTATGTTCATGGTGTCTATATCCTACTCATGCTAGTACTCAATGTTAATTATTCATAGTGCGTGGTCATGACCGTTTTTGCTCTCTAGCTGGCCGCTTCTCAACCTATTTGCTAGCCTTCGCATGTACTAAGCGGGAATACTGCTTGTGCATCAAAATCCTTAAACCAAATTTATTCCATATGAGTCCACTATATCTACCTATATGCGGTATTACCCTGTCGTTCCAAGTAAATTTGCATCTGCCACCTCTAAAAATTCAAATGAACATCTGTTTTGTGTGCCTGGACCGCTCATGGAGCGACAGGGGGTGGTTAGTATCTTCCATGCTAAGTGGGTTATTCTCATGATGAGTGTTTGTTCACTCGTCCTTGCACGAGAGGGGCTGGTAAAAGGGATGCCTGGTCCCGAAATCAAAAATTACAAATAATTGAACAAAACTCCCCGGGGCTGTTGTTGGTATGGAGAGAACCCGAGGATCAGCTAGCCATGGCTTGTGTTTGATGGTGGACGGGGGGTAAACTTTAGTTTTATCACTTGGGAAGCACCGCTATTTTTTAGCATGGAAGATATTGAAAACTCTTAGTCGTAACGTTGACAGAAAGGGTATACCTACCAAAATCATATTTATCTCTGATTTAAGCTTCGAGCTCTGGCATGCAAATCCCTGATTCCCTCTGTGAAGGGCCTATCTATTTACTTTCATGTTATTTTAATTTTATGTTGAGTCATCACCTTCTCAAACAAGCGCCAGTCCTGAGAGCACTATTGTCATCCTCATGCATTGTGTATACTTAATGTTGAATGCATCATGACTGGATCTCTTCTACAATGAATTATAATGTTTAGTCGTTGCTTGAACTTTGGAGGTGCTTTGCATTTATGTTTTGCGGTCTTAGAAAGGGCTAGCGAGATACCATTGTTGTCATATTATATCATGATTGTTTGTTGGCGTTTGAAATATTTTATTATTGCTCGCTAGTTGATTATGCCATTGGTATGAGTGAATATAATTTCTAAAAGTTATTGCTTGCATGGTTAATAGGTTAAGCTTGGGGGATTTGATACCGTATCTACGTTTCCTAACGCTTCTCCTCTTGTTTTGGACTCTAATTTGCATGATTTGAATGAAACTAACCCAGACTGACTTTGTTTTCAGTAGAACTACCATGGTGTTGTTTTTGTGCAGAAATAAAAGTTCTCGGAATTGGATGAAACTTTTCGGAGAATTATTTTGGAATAAATAAAAATTAATGGAACCAAGACCCACTGGAGGGGGCCCCAGCTGCCCACAAGGCACCAGGGTGTGCCACCCCCTTTGGCACGCCCTGGTGGGTAGTGGGGCCCACGAGGCTCCGCTGACCCTAGTTCCGATGAACTGGAGCTAGTTCTGTGTCGCCCTAGGTTATGACTTTTATATTATCCAACGAAATCACCGATCCAATGCCTACTAGTTTTTCACATATTTTTCTTGCTAAGTTACTATTGCTAGTGCTACTGTTTCAACCACTACAAAACTGTTAGTATTGTTACCGTTACCACTGCTATTGTCACTACTACTATCAAACTATCATATTACTGTGCTATTGATCACTTTGCTGCAGATATTTAATCTCCGTGTGTGGTTGAATTGACAACTCAACTGCTAATACTTACAAATATTCTTTGGCTCCCCTTGTGTCGAATCTATAAATTTGGGTTGAATACTCTACCCTCAAAAACTGTTGTGATCCCCTATACTTGTGGGTTATCACCCCACGATATGACCCGGCTAGACTATGGCCTGGTTATCCAGTGGCTACTCGAAGAGAAGATTTGTTATATGGACCACAATGACTATGAAACTCAAGGCACAGGAAGCGACTCATAGAGCAAGCCGTCTCATAGCCGAGTGTCTGTAGGCCGGCTCATCGAAGAGGTTATAAGGAAATTCTCTTACTTGGGAGGCAAGATAATTATGAGATATATTAGGACACGGGTCATAGTACGACCCAGATTCTGTTGTAACCTCAAGGCCTCAACCTATCTATAAAGGGGAGCCCCCGAGGAAGAAAGGACTAAGTGACAAGCTCTCGAGTACTAGGTTAGCCAAGTCGCACCCTTGTAATTGAGAAACAAAGCAATAATCAATCAAGCAGGAAGTAGGCTATTGCCTCCACCGTGAGGGGCCGAACCTGGGTAAACCCGTGTTTGTCGATTCTGATCAACCCCGTTCGAGCTACTACCTAGCTGCGATGGCCTCACGACTAAGTCCTTTTTTGAGGACATCTGCCATGAAAAAACCATGACAACATCCATTGTAAGACATATTGCAATCAACCAATATCAAGATGTGTTCTTAAATGATTTCTTCTCGCGATCGGATCTCCATGTGTGAGTAGTCTGGTAAGGTATGGGGTGAGGCATAAGCCTCGTAGCCCCGGGTATTTGGTGAAGTGGTCGACGGTTGTCTTTGACACAACATCTTGTATGTGTAAAATAAAATTTCAACGTGAAGTATCTATTGTCTTGTCCGCGACCTTCATCCCTGCAGGTACCCAGGATCATGGAGATCGAGCACCGGTGAGGTTAGGAGCAAGGGGACCGTGAAGTGTTTTACCTGACACCGATGACAGTAAGGTTTAATAGGGTAACATGGATCATATCCTTGGGGATTCATGAGGTGTAGTCAGTGAACGCCCAAAGCTTTTGTCTGATATTATTATATTAATTATCGGAGCAACCCCGTGAGATGGATAGGGCCTTTGGTAGGACAACTGATTCTTGATGCAGGACTCATACCGGTCAGGATGCTATTTGGACACATCCCCCATTGCAAACGACACAAGCACCTCTTGATGGGTGACGTCCCGAGCACAAACTAATATCATTTTTTATCCCAACAACAATACATGGTTGTAAGCAAAGACCTCATCCCCGTACCTTATTTTTATTATAAGTTTTTTAATCACTATTTGCTTGTTGATCCGGTCAAAAGGTGTATTTGACACTTTGACAAAAGCTTGCTAAAGACCATCGCTTCAAGGAAGTCTTCCTCTCGTGGGTTCGATACCCAGGGTCACCTCTAGGGAAATAGGTGCGGGATACCCTTTCTTGTTGCAATAATGGATCAATAAAAAGGAGATATCAGACCTGCAAAATGAACAGCAGAAGGCGTATATAAATACAACCATACAACACTGCCCATACGGCTACGAAAAGGAGGCCTCCCGGCACAGACCTCGAGTTGCGATCTCCAGATTCTGATAGCATTATTGGGCTTCAGCAAGCTGCATGATGTCTAGTACGCAACTTTATACTTGTAGACACGTGTTGGGCCTCCAAGCGCAGAGTTTTGTAGGACAGTAGCAATCTCAAGTGGATGACCAGGTTTATCAATCCGTGGGAGGCGTAGGATGAAGATAGTCTCTCTCAAGCGACCCTGCAACCAAATACAAGAAATCTCTTGTGTCCCCAACACACCCAATACAATGGCAAATTGTATAGGTGCACTAGTTCGGCGAAGAGATGGTGATAAAAGTGTAATATTGATGGTAGAAATATATTTTTATAATCTGAATAAACAAAAACAGCAAGGTAGCAATTAGTAAACAGGCACAAAAACGGTATTGCAATGCTTAAAAATGAGGCCTGGGGTCTGTACTTTCGCTAGTGCAATATCCCAACAATGCTAACATAGTTGGATCATATGATTATCCCTCAAAGTGCAGCAAAGAATCACTCCCGAGTTCCTATTAGTGGAGAACAAAAGATAGAAGTTGTTTGTAGGGTATGAGACAACCTCAAAGCTATTCTTTCCGATCAATCTATCCTAGAGTTTGTACTAGAATAACGCAAGCTATTCTTCCCGATCGATCTAATCAAGAGTTAGTACAAGAATAATACCAAAGCAAATTCATATTCATAATACTCAATCCACACAAAGAACTACAAGGAGACCCCAAAGTTTCTACCGGAGAAAAACGTGCATCAACCCCTATGCATAGATTACCCCAATATCACCGCGGGAATCCGCGACTCGAATGCCAAGACACATATCAAGTGAATCAACATGATACCCCAATTGTCACCTCAAGTATTCATACCGCAAGATATATATGATGTGTTCTCATCTCTGAATATTCAATCCGACAAGACAAAACTTCAAAGGATAAAGATTCAATTCATCATAACAAGAGTATAGAGGGTAGAAACATCATATGATCTGACTATATTAATAAAGCCCATGATATAGATCACGAGAGAGAGAGAGATTAAACACATAGCTATTGGTACAAACCCTCAGCCCCGAGGGTGGACTACTCCCTCCTCATCGTGGTGGCCGTTGGGATGATGAAGATGGCCACCGGAGATGATTCCCCCCTCCGGCAGGGTGCCGAAAAGGGTCTAGATTGGTTTCTCATGGCTACAGAGCCTTGCGGCGGCGGAACTTCTGATCTAGGGTAACCCCGAAGGGTTTCGGAATATTTGGGAATTTATAGTGCAAAGAGGGGGTGCGGGAGGCCATCGAGGTGGGCACAACCCACTTGGGCGTGCCAGGGGGCCCTAGCGTGCCCTGGTGGGTTGTGCCCCCCTCGGGGCACCCCCCAGGTGCAGCTCTGGCCCATTGGGTTCCTTCTGGTCCATAAAAAATCTCCGTGGAGTTTCGTTGCGTTTGGACTCCATTTGGTATTGATTTCCTGCGATGTAAAAAACAAGCAAAAAACAGCAACTGACACTGGGCACTGGGTCAATAGGTTAGTCCCAAAAAATGATATAAAGTTGCCATAAAATGATTGTAGAACACCCGAGAATGATAAAATAACAGCATGAATACTTCATAAATTATAGATACATTGGAGACGTGTCAGCATCCCCAAGCTTAATTCCTACTCGTCCTCGAGTAGGTAAATGATAAAAGAAATAATTTATGAAGTGTGAATGCTAGCAAAGTGCACAAGTTTGATCAATGACAATTTCAATCACTTTTCCTAGCATCATAACAGCAATTATTTCTTATAAAACTTCTCATGTCATAGTAGCAACCAATTCACATGTTAAGGTTCAAACAATGAAATCTCTTGAAACTCAACAACCTATGTTCTTAGTCACCAAGCAATTGCAATTCAACTTATTCAACAGAGTTTAGGTAAGAGCTCCACATACTCAACTATCATATAGTCTTCTATGATTTCTAACACTCACTGCATACACATGAGCAAAACGTTTCAACCGGACACGTAGAAAGATAGGGGCTTATTGTTTTTGCCTCCCAACGTATTCACCTCAAGGGTGAAGTCAACAATAATAACTCATGCTACCCATATTCAACTAGACATATGTGCCTAGATCTTTCCTCACCACATGATGCTTGCCAAAGGAGAAAAATAAAAAGGAAAGTAAAAGATAGGCCCTTCGCAGAGGGAAGTAGGGATTTGTAGAGGTGCCAGAGCTCAAAGCAAAAATTGAGAGATAAAAAATATTTTGAGAGGCATACTTTTCCCACCAATGAAAACGACTTAGAGCTCCCAACACTTTCCATGCTAGATATATCATAGGCGGTTCCCAAACAGAAAATAAAGTTTATTCCTTTTTCCACCATACTTTCACTTTCCATGGCTAACCGTATCCACGGGTGCCCTCCATACCAACACTTTCCAAGGAATTTATTATTTGACAACATAAAGTAAATTCATTTTTCATTTCGGGACTGGGCATCCCTAATATCTTTACCTTACTCTCGTCCAATGACAAGTGAATAAACACTCATCATGAGAATAACACATCTAGAATGGAAAATATTGGCCACCCATCACCGCCTCGCGAGCGGTACGAGCACATAAAAGAGAAATTTATTTGAAATTTAGAGATGGCACATACAAATTTGCTTAGAACGGCACGGAAATACCACATATAGGTAGGTACGGTGGACTCTTGAAAATAACATTTGGCTTTAAGGGTTTTTGGATGCACAAGTAGTATCTCTACTTGGTGCGGAATTTTTTGCTAGCAAAGATGGGGAGCAAGCACCACATGTTGAAGGATCTATGACAATATAACTTCTATGTGAATATGAGCAAACATAAATCATTACGTTCACTTCCTTGTCTAACGTCAACAATTTTGGCATATAATATTTTGATGGGGGCTCACAATCACAAAAGATTTCTAGGATAGTGTATTAGCATGTGAAAGTTCTCTTCCTTATACTAATTATTCGTGAATTGTTTGTATGACCAATATTGTGATTGCCAGGCCTCAAAATATTTCACTTTCTAAACCCAATGTGAAGCTACCACTAGGCATGATATGATTTCAACTTCATGACATTCAATTTATTCAACAATTTGCTCAAAGTATATAAGTGAAGCACAAGAGCAAATGACAAACTACTCCAAAAAGATAAAAGTGAAGATCAAACGAGTAGTTAAGTAAATGGGTAGCTAATTGAGGACTCTCTCTTATTTAAAACTTTCAGATCTAAGTATTTTATTAAAACAGCAAGCAAAACAAAATAAAATGACATTCTAAGAATGGCACACATCATGTGAAGAAGCAAAAACTTAGGCTCAACCGATACTAACCAATCATTGTTGAAGAAGAAAGGTGGGATGCCTACCGGGGCATCCCCAAGCTTAGATGCTTGAGACTTCTTGGAATATATCTTGGGGAGCCTGGGGCATCCCCAAGCTTGAGCTTTTGTGTCTCCTTAATTCCTATCATATCACGGTTTTCCTAAATCTCAAAAGTTCATCCACACAAAACTCAACAAGAACTCGTGAGATAAGTTAGTGTAAACCAATGCAAAAACCTTATCATTCTCTACTGTAGCAAATCACTAAAATTATTATTCAGCATTGCATACTAAATGCCTCTGCATATTTAATACTCCTATCCTCAAATAGATTCATTAAACAAGCAAGCATATGCAAACAATGCAAACATAACAGCAATCTGCCAAAACAGTACAGTCTATAAAGAATGCAAGAGTATCAATACTTATTCAACTCCAAACATTATGAAATTCTACCACACTGTAGAAAATTTATCAGAGATTACTATGCAAAAAATTTCAACATTTTATCACATTCTGACTTTCCTCGGGAATTTTCGCAACATCGATAAACTTTCTCTTTTCAAACAGCAACATGTATACTTGCAAGATAAGCATGGCAAAGGCTATCAATGCCAGTTTTATTGAAATAAAAGATGCAAAAAATTATTCTAAATAACAGCAAGCAAATTCTTAACAAAATAATTTGACGCTCCAAGAAAAACACATATCATGTGACGAATGAAAACATAGCTCCGAGTGAGGTTATCGATGATGTTGAAGACGAAAGAGGGGATGCCTTCCGGGGCATCCCCAAGCTTAGTTGCTTGGATATTTATTGGATATTAACTTGGGGTTCCTTGGGCATCCCCAAGCTTAGGGTCTTGTCACTCCTTATTCTCCTCATATCGATATATCACCCAAAACTTGAAAACTTCAATCACACAAAACTTAATAAAACTTCGTGAGATAGGTTAGTATGATAAAGAGCAAACCATTTCACTTTGGTACTGTCAAAGACAAGATACATAATTGTTTCCACACAATGCCTACTGTAGCATATCATTTCCACAATTTATATTGATCAATATAAGCCATAGAAACTAGAAAACAAGCAAACTATGTATTGAAAACAGAATCTGTCAAAAACAGAACAGTCTGTAATGATCTGGATAACTACCATACTTCTGCTACTCCAAACATTCTGAAAAAATTTGACCACGTGAGCAATTTGTATATTAATCTTCCGCAAAAGAAATCAACTCAAAATCACTCTTCTTTTAAAAATAAGAATTATTTTCGTGAGTGCAAAAGTTTCTGTTTTTCAGCAAGATCAAATCAACTATCACCCAACATGATCCTAGAGGCTTTACTTGGCACTTTATTGAAACAAAAGCACCAAAACATTATTACTATAGTAGCATAATCATGTGAACACACAAAAACAGTAGGTAAAAGTGTTGGGTTGTCTCCCAACAAGCGCTTTTCTTTAATGCCTTTTTAGTTAGGCATAATGATTTCAATGATGCTCACATAAAAGATAAGAATTGAAACACAAAGAGAGCATCATGAAGCATATGAATAGCACATTTAAGTCTAACCCACTTCCTATGCATAGGGATTTTGTGAGCAAACAACTTATGGGAACAAGAATCAACTAGCATAGGAAGGCAAAACAAGCATAACTTCAAAACTTTCAACACATAGAGAGGAAACTTGATATTATTGCAATTTGTACAAGCATAAGTTCCTCCCTCATAATAATTTTCAGTAGAATCATGAAGAAATTCAACAATATAACATAAATCATTCTTTTCATGACACAAAAGCATAGAAAACTTATTACTCTCCACATAAGCAAATTTCTTCTCATCAATAGTAGTGGGAGCAAACTCAACAAAATAACTATCATGAGAGTGAAAATTAAAATCATGATGACAAGTTTCATGGTTATCATTATTCTTTATAACATACATGTTATCACCATAATCATCATAGATAGTTGAAACCTCTTCCGAAATAGTGGATTCATCACTAAATAAAGTCATGACCTCTCCAAATCCACTTTCATAATTATTACAATAAGATTCAACACCCTCCAAAATAGTGGGATCATTAGTACCTAGAGTTGAAACTCTTCCAAACCCACTTTCATCAATATAATCATCATAAATAGGAGGCATGCTTTCATCATAATAAATTTTCTCATCAAAACTTGGGGGAGTAAAAATATCAACTCCATCAAATATAGCATCCCCAAGCTTGTAGCTTTGCATATCATTAGCATCATGAATATTCAAAGAATTCATACTAACAACATTGCAATCATGCTCATCATTCAAATATTTTGTGCCAAACATTTTATTGACTTCTTCTTCTAACAATTGACCACAATTTTCCGATCCATCATTTTCAAGGAAGATATTATAAAGATGATCGATAATATGATGCAACCTCAATTCCATTTTTTTGTAGTTTTCTTTTATAAAACAAACTAGTGATAAAACAAGAAACTTAAAGATTCAATTGCAAGATCTAAATATATACTTTCATGCACTCACCTCCCCGGCAACGGCGCCAGAAAAGAGCTTGATGTCTACTACGCAACTTTATTCTTGTAGACACGTGTTGGGCCTCCAAGCTCAGAGTTTTGTAGGACAGTAGCAATTTTCCCTAAAGTGGATGACCTAAGGTTTATCAATCCGTGGGAGGTGTAGGATGAAGATAGTCTCTCTCAAGCGACCCTGCAACCAAATACAAGAAATCTCTTGTGTCCCCAACACACCCAATACAATGGCAAATTGTATAGGTGCACTAGTTCGGCGAAGAGATGGTGATAAAAGTGTAATATTGATGGTAGACATATATTTTTATAATCTGAATAAATAAAAACAGCAAGGTAGCAATTAGTAAACAGGCACAAAAATGGTATTGCAATGCTTAAAAATGAGGCCTAGGGTCCGTACTTTCGCTAGTGCAATCTCCCAACAATGCTAACATAGTTGGATCATATGATTATCCCTCAAAGTGCAGGAAAGAATCACTCCCGAGTTCCTATTAGCGGAGAACAAAAGATAGAAGTTGTTTGTAGGGTATGAGACCACCTCAAAGCTATTCTTTCCGATCAATCTATCCTAGAGCTCGTACTAGAATAACGCAAGCTATTCTTCCTAATCGATCTAATCAAGAGTTCGTACTAGAATAACACCAAAGCAAATTCATATTCATAATACTCAATCCACACAAAGAACTACAAGGAGACCCCAAAGTTTCTACCAGAGAAAAACGTACATCAACCCCTATGCATAGATTACCCCAATATCACTGCGGGAATACGTGAGTTGAATGCCAAGACACATATCAAGTGAATCAATATGATACCCCAATTGTCACCTCAAGTATTCATACCGCAAGATATATATCATGTGTTCTCATCTCTGAATATTCAATCCGACAAGACAAAACTTCAAAGGGTAAAGATTCAATTCATCATAACATGAGTATACAGGGTAGAAACATCATATGATCCGACTATATTAACAAAGCCCATGATATAGATCACGAGAGAGACAGATTAAACACATAGCTACTGGTACAAACCCTCAGCCCCGAGGGTGGACTACTCCCTCCTCCGGAGATGATTCCCCCCTCCGGCAAGGTGCCGGAAAGGGATGGCTACAGAGCCTTGCGGCGGCGGAACTTATGTTCTCAGGTAACCCCTAAGGGTTTTGGAATATTTGGGAATTTACAGTGCAAAGAGGGGATGCGGGAGGCCACCGAGGTGGGCACAACCCACCTGGGCGCGCCAGGGGGCCCTGGCGCGCCCTGGTGGGTTGTGCCCCCCTCGGGGTACCACCCAGGTGCAGCTCTGGCCCATTGGGTTCTTTCTGGTCCATAAAAAATCTCCGTGGAGTTTCATTGCGTTTGGACTCCGTTTGGTATTGATTTCCTGTGATGTAAAAATAAGCAAAAAAAACAACAACTGGCAATGGGCACTAGGTCAATAGGTTAGTCCCAAAAAATGATATAAAGTTGCCAAAAAATGATTGTAAAACAACCAAGAATGATAAAACAACAGCATGAATACTTCATAAATTATAGATACGTTGGAGATGTATCACTGCATGGCGACCTCCTTGCCATATTTCTCCAACTGAGCGCCTTCTAATCGGCCACCCATGCGGCCTGCTCCTGCGAGGCGGCTTCCTTTTCGGCGGCCTCCACCTACCGTTGAAGCAATGTCCGCTGATTCCCACTCCCATCAAGGTCAGCGCGGAGACCTCGACAAGCCTCCTGCACTCGCTGAATAGCAGCTTTGAGCTCACGCTTCATGGGGAGAGACGTCTCCAGCTCTTTTAGAGCCGTCCGCTCAGCATCTTCGGCAAGCCAGCGGGCGTGCACCTCCTCCTCCGCCTCCCTCTTTTTAGGGTCGCTGTAAGTGCATCTAATGCCACCCCTAGCTGGTTTTGGAGTATTGACGACAAACTTGGTTGAGGGACCAATGTGTTTGTGAGAATTGCAGGATAACACAGGTAGTAGTCCCTTATTGATTCGGTTTACCTACCAGAGATGACCCCTAAAAATGTGTGAAGACATTGAAGACAATGGTGGTTTGTGAAGATATTCACAGTGAAGATTATGACATGAGAAGACATTCATGTGAAGACTATGGAGTGCGAAGACATAGTTGTTTTGTAGTTTCCTTTTCTTCTTTGTTGAGTCATAGGAACCACCATACTGTTAAGCGGGGTCCAAGTGAACAAAGTCAGAGTGACTGAAGTGATGCTCAACAAAAATCCTATGTCTTTGAGCGAAGACAATGAGAGCAAATCTTATCCAGAGCTGGGTGACTCATCTTTACTTGTAGCCCAAGTCAAGCTGCCGCGTGTGTTCGAAATCCGACCGTTGGACACGTGTCGGTTCCTTAGTGACCCAGGGTCATTTCGGACAAATTAGGTCGGGTTGCCTCCTGGCTATAAATAGCCCACCCCCTACACCATAAATTGGTGGCTACTCAGAGTTAGTGCATGGCTTTTGTCGTTTGAGAGCAACCCACCTCCGAAGCATTTGAGAGAGAGATCCTTGCAAGGACAAATCCCAAAACACCCAGAGCCAATGAGTGTTAGGCATCACTGAAGTCTTTCTGTCCGTGTGATCTGAAGACTTGTTACACTTGAGGACTGTGAATCCTCCAGCCGGTTAGGCGTCGCGTTCTGAGCATCCAAGAGCCATTCTGGATCGTCGGTGAACGAAGTCTGTGAAGGTTTGGAAGTCTACCTTGAAGACTTACCAGAGTGATTGGGCGAGGACTGGGTGTCCTTAGCTCAAGGGGAATAAGGTGAAGACGCGGTCTTCTGAGTTAAATCTCAGCCTCCCTAACCAGACGTACAGTTGTCACAGCAACTGGAACTAGTTTACCAAATCCTTGTTTTTTCCAAGCAACTGGTTCTATCCTCCACTTCTCTTCACTTTACAGTTTGTCTTCGTGAAGTCATTGCCTGCTTGCATAATATGTTTGTCTTCACTGTGTGAAGATTGTTTACTGTTTGGCTTCATATTGTCTTCCATCTTGATCCATACTACCTAGCTATTGATAGTCTTCGTGCCTTCACTTCATTGCTTACCTGATTATGGCTGTCTAGTGTAGTCTACCTTCCGCTGCATATCAATAAGTTCATTTCTACTGTTTGTCTTCAAAGCCCTCGTGTTTGAAGACTTTCATAAAAATCGCCTATTCACCCCCCTCTAGTCGATAACTAGCACTTTCAATTGGTATCAGAGCAAGGTGCTCCCTTGTTCTGTGTGATTCGGTTTAACCACCTGGAGTTTTAGCTATGTCGACTGCAGGGATAATCAAGGTCTCCGCTGCGTGCCCAGTCTTCGATGGCACTGATTACCCCTACTGGAAGAATAAGATGCACATGCATCTTGAAGCCATTGACGTCGACCTCTGGTATGTCATCAAGAATGCCATTCCCAAGGTCGGTGAAGGTGTCACCGCTGCTGATGTCAAGAGGTTCATTCAACTGGATTCGACTGCCAAGAACATCATCTGTGGTCATCTGACCAAAGGATAGTACGGTCGTGTGAGTGCACTGGAAACTACGAAGCTAGTCTGGGACTGGCTCTCCAAGGTCAACGAAGGCGTCTCAACTCAGAGAGATTCAAGGATTGATGCTCTTCGCAACCTCTTCAATCGCTTCAAGAGAAACGACAATGAGAATGTCCAGCTCACATTTGATCGCCTCACTGATATCACAAATGAACTTCGCGCACTTGGCGCCACTGAGATCACCAAGCACGAAATCGTCAAGAAGCTTCTGAGATCACTTGACAGCTCATTCGACACCCTGGCCCTGATGATTCAAGAACGTCCTAACTTCAAAGATCTCGATCTGTCTGACATACTTGAGAGGCTCAACACACATGAGTTCCAGTTATCTAATAAGAGAGACATCTATGGCCCCAACTATGGCCGAACTCGCGCTTTGAAGGCAAAGGTTGTTTCCTCATCTGAAGAAGAATCTGACTGTAGTTCTGGGGATCCTGAAGACATTGGAAAGGAGCTAGCTATGCTCGTGAAGAAGTTCCAGAAGTTCACCAAGAAGAAAGGTTTCAGAAAGTCTTCTAGATCCAGCTCAAGAAATGATGAAGCTTCCACTCGTGACCACAAGAAGAGAACATGCCACAAATGCAAGAAACCTGGTCACTACATCTCTGAGTGTCTTCAATGGGACAATGAGACCAAGAAGAAGAAGAAGAAGAGCAAGGAATATGATTCTGATGACAAGAAGAAGAATAAATCCTCAAAGTCTTCTTCAAAGTCTTCATCTCACAAGAAGGGCTCATCCAGCAAGGCTCGTGCGTTTGTTGACAAGGAGATGGATTCAGAGGAGGAGTCTGCTTCTGAGGATGCGGAGGTGGAGTCTGAGGAGGAGTCCGGTTCAGGCATGGCAAGCCTGGCTCTAGCTTCAGCTTATGTCGCCAAGTCCATCTTCAACACTGAAGACAATGGCCTCGTCACCAATGCTGATGCTGATGATGAGAATGACTCTGCTCCTAGCTACTGCTTCATGGCACGAGGTGCCAAGGTAAACTCACGCGATGCTTACTTTCAAACATCAAGTGAAGATGACTCTGAATGTGAATCTAAACCTAGCTACAAAACACTTGATAAAATTGCAACTGAACAACAAACCGCTATGGAACATATTAAAAAGTTGCTAGACAAAAGTGATGACCTGTTGGACGCGGAAATGACTCGAACTCAGTCCTTAATTGAAGACATCAAAAATCTTCACGTTAAGTATGAGGAACTTGAAAGTCGTCATGAAACTCTCTCAGCTACTCATGAGAAGCTTTCCTATGATTATCTTCAAAGGAAGCAAGAACTTCAGAACCTGCGAGTGACTCATGAAGATCTTCAAAAGGAGAACGAGTCACTCCGCGCTCAACAAATCAGCTCCGCTCAGGAAGGTTTTGAGCCACCATGTCTAAAATGTCTTGAGCGTGATAATGATGTCTCTATTGTTGAATGTTCTACTGGTGCTGCTGTTGCAATATCTTCAACTGCTGATGTGGTAACTAACCCCTCTACTGAGGATACCACTGCTATTGCTGATGAGAATACCAGGTTGAAGACATTGCTTGAAACAGGGATGTACAAAAGTCTCAAAGGGCATCCGACACTATGTGATGTCCTCAAGAAACAGATTCTGAACCGAAACCCTAGGAAAGAGGGTGTTGGGTTTGAGAGGAAAATGAATGTTGATGGTTCATACTGGAAGCCTGAGCAGTACCCCAAAACCACATGGGTTGCTGCAAAGGAACCTTCAGTGGACCCATCTACCTTATCTAGCTTCACTTGTGCTAACCTGATTATCATTGATGAATCCTTTGATGCAAACTATAAACTGTTTAAGAATTAGAATGGTGAAGTGTTTGCCAGGTATATTGGTACTAACTGCAGGAATGGAGCACCTTTGAAGAAGATCTGGGTGCCCAAAAGTTGTCTTGAGAAGCTTCTTGTGAATGTCATCATGACACCACCTAGGAAGAAGACAAACCCCAGACCAAAGGCTTCATATGGTCCAAAGGGTTCATACAGACAGAGGACTCACCAGAGTCACCCTAACGCCAGTGTTTTGCAGGGAAACCATACTCAGACTTATGAATATAAGCGTGTTTCATCAAATCGCTATGTTCATAAGACCAAGAACTTTTCTCTTATTCTTATGAGTATTATTCACCTCCTGCCAGGCTATTTGCTAGGGCTCCAAAGCCGAAGTTCTTAGATGCTCCACTTAGACTCATTGCTTCTAAGCCACCCCTGAAGATGTGGGTGGTTAAGAAAAATTAACTCTCTTTTGCAGGGAAAGGTCTCTAGCCGGAAATCAAAGGCTTTTGATGCTTATGCTGGGGACCTAAAACATCTTGTGGGACGCAAGATAAAATGCCAGAATGGTCTCACTATGTATTTCGTCCCAGGATTTCTTGACAAACATCCTATCTACCCTAACCAAGATCTGAACTTTGATAATATGCTTGTTCGTCAAATGTTTATGCTTCACATTTCCCTTGGTGAAGCCTATCCCCCAAACTGCACTATAGGGTACGACACCAAAGGCTTCTGAGTGGATTATGGACAGTGGATGCACTAACCACATGACTGGTGATCGAATTCTTCTTATGGACTCAACCCTACACTACTGGAATCAGAAGATTTGCCATCCGCCCCTTCTTTGCCGTCAGCTAGCTGACGGCAAAGAATGGCTTTGCCATCAGCTAGAGGAAAGCCGACGGCAAAGAGGCAGTGGGCGGCAAAGGAATGCTTTGCCATCAGCCAGCATTTTGTCGTCAGCTAGCTGAAGGCAAAGCGTCTTTGTCGTCCGCTAGCTGACGGCAAAGAGGGTGTTGGGCCCACTTGCTGGTAAGCCCTAATGGGCCCTCTCTTTACCCTCCGCTAGCTGACGGCAAAGCGTCCGTTGCCCTCAGCTTGCGGACGGCAAAGGCGACACGGACGGCAAAGCTTTAAAATAACTTAACAGCCCGCGCCCCCACCGTTGCCCTATCTCTTTCTCCTCCTCTCCTCTCCTCTCCGCCCGACAAGCACCGCCGCCGCCCCCGCCGCCCCTATGGCCCACCACCTCTCCGTCATCGCCCCATCGCCGCTCCCCGCCCGGTCGCCGCCCCTCCCTGCCTCCCCACCCCCCTCCCGAGCCTCCCCGCCGCAGCCGCCGGTGGACCGCCCCGAGGAGCGTCGCCCGTCGGTGCCCCGTCGCCATCGCGCCCCATCACCGCCCCGTCACCGCCCCCTCCCCGACCCGTCGCCGCCGCCCCCTCCCCCACGGTGAGCCCCTGCATGCCACCCCAACTCCTTTTTTTCTTTTTTTCTTTTTTTTAGTTTAGGTTTAGGTTATTTAGTTTAATTAGTTTATGTTTTTTAGTTTAGGTTTAATTAGTTTAGGTTTTTTAGTTTAGCTTTAGGTTTAATTTGTTTAGGTTATTTAGTTTAATTAGTTTAGTTAGTTTAGGTTTAATTGGTTTAGGTTGTCTAGTTTAGTTAGTTTAGGTTTAATTAGTCTAGGCTATTTAGTTTAATTAGTTTAGGTTTTTGAGTTTAATTAGTTTAGGTTATTTAGTTTAATTAGTTTAGGTAGTTTTTTTTTAAGAATAAACAAGAAAGATGAACCAAAAGAAGTAAAAGAAGAAGAGGTGTTGGGGTGTCGTGTCGAGGGGTCGGGGTGTCGTGTCGAGGGTCAAGGGGTCGAGGGTCGCCGTGGGGTCGAGTGGTCGAGGATTTGCCATCCCGACACGACACCCCGACCCCTCGACCCTCGACACGACACCCCGACACCCCGACCCCTCGACCCTTGACACGACACCCCGACACCCCGACCCCTCGACCCTCGA
Organism: Triticum aestivum; assembly: GCF_018294505.1. Classification (NCBI taxonomy): domain Eukaryota; kingdom Viridiplantae; phylum Streptophyta; class Magnoliopsida; order Poales; family Poaceae; genus Triticum; species Triticum aestivum. The sequence goes on from NC_057802.1 coordinate 261,685,033, forward strand.
CACGACACCCCGACACCTCGACAAGACACCCCGACACCTTGACACGACACCCCGACACCTTGACACGACACCCCGACACCCCAACCCTCGACAAGACACCACCGACACCCCGACCCCCGAGGGTTGCCGATGGTCGAGGGTTGCCGAGGGGCACCCCGACCACGACACAGCACCCCGACACGACACCACCGGCACCCCGATCCCCGACACGACAACCCGAGATCCTAACACGGCACCCCCGACACCGACACCCCGATATTAATTAGTTAATGTTATTAGGTATTTAATTTTTATTATGTTCATGATGATGATACACACTAATTTTTTTATTATGTTTATGTTGTACTAATTTCGTTTACTCTTTGTCATTGCAGGTGTTGACAGATGGTGGGCTTGGGTCGAGAGCGCTCCAAGCCTCCTACCTCGGCGCGTGGGAGGGGTGTTGTTATTCCACACCAGAACCTTCGGAGAGTGCTAGTAGACAGCATGCATACACCCCCAGCACCTTCGACGGGCGCTTCTTCTTCGGGCGGGAGAGGAGGTCGGGGGAAGAAGAGGGGTGGAGGTAGAGGTGGATGGGGCACTGGGAGAGGTAGGAAGGTTGTTCTGCCTTCCTCGCCACCACCCTCCGCTAAGTCTCCAGACCACCAGAGTGCTCCGTCTCAGGTGGACCCGTGTCGGACTCCGGTCCACGAGCCTCGGGTCAACGAGCCTCTGGTCTCCGAGCCTCGGGTCCCAGTGTCTTCCTCCCAGGACACTTGGGTCCCACAATCTTCCTCCCAGGAGACTCCGGTCCCAGAGTCTTCGTCACACGTGACTCCGGAGACTAGCGACCATGGTGATGATGTCGAGGACACCTTATCTGATGATAGCTACAGCGAGGGCGAGCTGGTTGAGGAGGGCAAGAAGGTCTACCAGCGTGGTGGTACTAAGCTACTGTCTGTGCCGGTGACCCGCGACCAGAGGTGGTTGATTCAGCCTAACGGGGAGAAGTAAGTGCATTTAGTCTTTTTAACCTTTTGCCTTCATGTTTGTTCAAATTATATCTAATGTGTTGGCCTTGTCATACTGCAGGGGTTGGATACACGCAGATAAGGTCCGCAGGCCCAACCAGGTCCTTGGTACTCTAGTCTGGCACCACTTCCCGGGGTGGGTCACGTTGCCCAGTGAGGGTGAGCTTCCACAACTAGCACTGACCTGGGAGTTGTACGAGGCTACCCCGGCCCCGCCGGGGGAGATGGTCGACGGTGGCCGACATTGTGAGACGGCGGTTTTGGGTAATTTCCCCTTTACAGAATTAAAAATCAATAGTACCTGGTGATTGTACTAATCAGTGTTGCCTTGTTTGATTGCAGACCTTCCATAGGTGTCTTGAGGAACACGAGGCGGACGTGGCTATGGTTCTCGAAGCCGAGTGCAAGCGCCTACTTCAGAACCTACGGCACGAGGCTCGGGCGCAGTGTGTTCGAGACTACTACGCCTCGACTAACATCAGGAGGGAGAAGAAGAAGTGCCGCACCAAGTATCTAAGTAAGGACAAGTACATGAAGGTAATTACCTATTCTTAAGGCCTTGTACTGGTTTCCTTGATTTGATTCGTAGGCGTAGCGCTTAAATTTCTCTTTGTCTAACTTAGGCACCCCCGAGATGGTGTGTGGATAAGATGGACTGTTGGGAGAGGTTGGTGGATGAGTGGTGCTCTCCCCAATGGCTAGCCGTCCACGACAAGAACAGGGACAAGCGTTCCCATATGCAAGGTGTGCCGCACCATCAAGGGAGCTCCAACCTATTTGAGTACGGGGATCGCTGGGTATGTGGTTCGAGCCCTTAACGATTCATGCAATTTCATTCTTCATGCTAGCTTTAATTACTAATTTACCATGTTCCTCTCTTTCAGGTGCGACACAACAAGAAGGAGGTGCCGCCACTGTACGACCTCTATGCCATGGCCCATAGTGCCCCGTACAAGAAGGCCAAGGCAATCTCGGAGGATGACCTCGATCATCTAGAGAGCTTCACCAACATCTCCTCCCATGACAAGCTTGTGAGGTACAGAGACTGGGGGAAGAAGATGAAAGGTGAGGAGTTCAACCCAAGCCAGAGTCATTTTGATCCTGAGCTCGTGATGCTATCTGGTGATGGGAGGAGACATGGCTCAATAGCCATTGGGATGGACTCATACGTTGTCCTAGAAGTCTCCCAAGATCAAGAAGTGCCAGATGAAGTCTCTTCCCGAGATGAGGCCTCGACCACGGCCAATGGAGCTCGCTATCAAGGCTAGGGCCAAGGAGCTTGTGGCGGATGCAAGCAGGCAGGCGGAGGAGAAGGTGAGGGAGAGGGAGGAGAGGACGGCTATTCTGTTGGAGGCGGAGAGGAACCGGAATGACGCGGGTCACCGGGCCCTATACGAGCTCCTCGTGGTAAGTTTCTCCCGCATACTAGCCAAATCATGCACGTGATGTTTGTTTCATTACTAACTAATATGACTGACTCGTGAAAACAAAATGTGCAGTCCGTGTGCAAGAAAACCGGCCAGACCCCTCCGCCGATGCCCCAAATTGCTACAGCGGACATGGTGAGTTTCATTTGAATGGTCAATAGTTACTAGTATTCACATTTTAGTTGCATCATGCTAACTAAACATTGCAGATGATTTTTCATGCAGCACGCCTCCCACAAAGGATCGACCGATCCTTCTCCGTCTCGTGGTGGCGCAACCCCGACCGGTCCTTCACCTCCCAGATTATGGTAAGTTTTCCCAAGTGTTTTGCTTAACAAATGCTTTGTTAGCTAGAAAATGGCATAACCACCTAGGATAGCTCAATAATGATCTATAGCTAGCTTAGCTAGTTCATTTACGACATAATTAGCTCACTTAGGTAAAAAAAATGGCATAACAACCTAGGATAGCTCAATAATGATCTATAATTAGCTTAGCTACTTCATTTATGACATATTAGCGCACTTAGGTGAAAATGGCATAACAACCTAGGATAGCTCAATAATGATCTATAATTAGCTTAGCTACTTCATTTATGACATAATTAGCGCACTTAGGATAGCTCAATAATGAAGAAGGAGAAGGAGAAGGAGAAGGAGAAGGAGAAGGAGAAAGGAGAAAGGAGAAGGAGAAAGGAGAGAAGGAGAAGGAGAAGCAGAAGGAGAAGGAGAAGGAGAAGGAGAAGGAGAAGGAGAAGGAGAAGAAGACAAACGGACGTAGTCGAACGAATCCTCACAACTCTGTTACGAAACCGAAGCTAACGAGAGAAGCAACCCGGAAAGAAGCAAGCAACATAGTAAACAACCATCACATGAACATGGCATGATCCGCAACCAAGTATGATGTATGTCCGGTTTAAAGAGGCATGGCATGGCAAAGTGCACAAACAATACTACAAACTAAGTGGAGCTCAATATGCAACGAGTTGCATATTGACGAAACACCACATTCAAGTTATTTAGTTCGCTCTTGTTTATGTACCCAACAATATTAAATGTTATTCAACATGGCAAGGGGTGAAGCATAAATAAACTATCTATTTAGGCAAGTTTAAATGAGGCCGGAAAAACAAACAACAATTCCGGAAAATCCCCATGTGCATATTTATTTTTGATTTGGTACTGTTCTGCCCTAAACCATATTTTAGAGTTGTTAAACATGCAAAGTAATGCCACCATGTTAAACTATGCATTTTTCTACCCCATTTACATATAAAGTTTATTTAAAATGGAGCTACGGTTATTTAGTTATGAAATAAATCATTTTAGCATGGCATTTAAGCAAACTAATGCAAACAACAGTTTAAACATGCATGAAAGTTGGAAATTGTGAAACTAGACAAAAATTCTAAGCATTTTACATACTTAAGTTATTTATGAATGATGCACGATTTACTAGATGTGAACAATGTTAGAATAATGGCATTTATGTAATTATGCATGCACTGGAAAAATAATAAAACCAGAGAAGGAAAAAAAACATACGTGGGCCGGATTGCAACACAGCGCAGCGGCCCAGGGGGAGATTTGGCCCGGCGGTTTTGTGTGCAAAATAACAGGAAAACAGAGCAAAAATGGGGCCGGCTGGGACTTGATCCCACGATGTAGCGACCAGACCTCAAATGGCCTGTGCTGCTGTGCACCAGTGTCATCCCTGGATCAGTAATGCTGACACGCACAGTACAAATGGAGGATTTATAACAGAGTAGCAATCACACACTTATTACATCGAATATCTCCGAAGAGATTAAGTATAATAAACATGGCTTAAGGCCATCTAAAAACAATAACAGCGGAAGACTTGGAAGATAAGTGAGTCCATCAACTCCAGCGGCATCACTGAGTATAAGACCACGAACTAAGGCACCTTACTCGTCGTCTGAAAAGTCTGCAACATGAAACGTTGCAGCCCGAAACGGGTCAGCACATAGAATATGCTGGCAAAGCAACACATAGAGAGCAATGAACAATGATAAGGCTATACTATATGCATATATGGCTGGTGGAAAGCTCTATGGTTATAATTTTTGCGAAAAGCCAATTTTATCCTACGACAAAGGAATAAATTTTATTTAACTATCATGGTGGTTGAAACATTGAGAAGGTACTTCCAACTCAATCCCAATTAAGTAACATCATTAACCCAACAAATTAATTATAAGTATCACGGTGATGAGATTCAAATGATAATCCAGGTACTAGATACTCAAGTTGTCCATAACCGGGGACACGGCTAATCATGATCAGTTTGTACACTCTGCAGAGGTTTGTGCACTTTTCCCCACAAGACTCGATCGCCTCCGCTTGATTCTCGCACTGCATGATGTTTGAGAAACGGATGACCGAGACACAGTCTTTCAGAAACAGTCACTCTCTACTCTGGATGGACCGGTACACCTACTTTCCCCTACATCTGCTAGTCCACCTCTTCAAGAGATCCTGTAACCTACTCAGCTATGCTAGAGCCCATAATAGCTTGCGGCTGCACACGGAAGTTTCTAGCATGAAAATCTTATGATCCCTTTGAGCCTGGGTGGCGGACCTTATACATACAGACAACACTGGGTTCTCCAGGTGTCTCAATCCACCCAGATGTGAGTTTTAGTTGCCACCTTAAGTTGAACCATTATTAAACACTCACATCTGTCATGAATATCTCTCAAACCCAATCCACGTCTACGAGCATAGCATGGCAATAATATAAGCAACGTAGAAGTAACTCCCAAGGGTTTGATAAAGAACAGGTAATAGGTACTACCTCAACTACTTCCCAATACCCACAGTTTAATTAGATCCTAATCATGCAATGTGTTTGAGGAAATAGATCTAATGCAATAAAACTGGGTATGAACGGGGTATGATCAAAGTGTTACTTGCCTTGCTGATGATCCGCAAAGCCTAGCGAGTCGAAGTAACAAGCGGCACACTCCGGGTACTCTATCGCAAACAAACAAGCATACAATCAGTACTCATCTAATGCACAGGTAAAACTCGAAAGAAAGATCCAACCAGAAAGTTCAACTTAAGAACTCCGGTTTGCAAAAAGAATCAACTCGAAAGAAACAACGAAAGTCAAACGGCGAAATAAAGAAACTTCGTTTGCTAATCTGGATCTAGGTCAAATTTTACTGTAGCAAAAACTTGTTTGAGTAGGTTAAACGGAAAGAGAATTTCGAGACGAAACTCTAGGCGCTTGAATCACCTGATTCCGATAAACGAGCGAAAAGTTAAACAGGTTCGAAGTTTCGATCAGAAATCGAATCTGAGAAAATAACAAGAAAATCCGACGAAAAAGAAAATCGGACGAACGGTTAAATAACGGACGTTCGTTAACAGAGAAAAACCGACGAACGCGTTCGTTAAAACGAACGGTTCGGTGAACGCTCGTAAAATAAGAAAACCGAAAAAAAACCGATCTAGTGTTTTTTTTAAACAAAAGGGTTTTTTTTCAGAAAAACCGGTCAACTCGAACGGCAGTACCTCGGCGGGGCTCGCTCCGGCGAGGGCTCCGGCGGGCGGGGTCGGCGGCGGGGGGGGTGCGGGGCTCGGGCGGCGGTTCCGGCGGGCGAGGGGCGGGCTCCGGCGCTCCCGGCGGCGAGGGGCGAGGCGAACGGCGGGCGGCGGCGGGCGGCTAGATGCGGGGCGGCGGCGGCGGCTTCTCCGGCGATGGTGGCGGCGAAAACGGAGGGGGGTGCTATATATAGGTAGGGGGGCTAGAGGGCTTGGGGGAGGGGCAAAGCCCGAGGCGGCGGCGGCTTCGTGCTCCCGGCGGACTCCGGCGGCGTGGGGAAGAAGGAGAGCGCGGGCGGGCCGGCCTGGCTTCGGCTGGGCCTCGGCCCAGTCGGGCAAGCGCGTATTTTTTTTAAATTGTTCCGCGGAAAATATTGCATAGAAAAATAAATAAAAATCGGAAAAATACGAAATAAATTTTCCCCGTCTAGTTAGAAAATCTAGAATAGGGTGAACATTTTTAAAATCAAAAATAAATATTTTGAAAACATGCATATTTTTAAATGCAATAAAAATTGCAAATAAAATCCAATAAATTCCAAATAATGTTTTTAACATTTTTCCTCCAGTATTTCAATATTTTTGGAGAAGTCATATTTTCTCCTCTCGTTTATTTTTAAATGAAATATTTTTCCGGAGAGAAAAATAATTAAAATAAAATCCTCGTCTGAAAAATCAAATAAGAAAATTCGAGAAAATCCCCAACTCTCTCCGAGGGTCCTTGAGTTGCTTAGGATTTATCGAGGATTTGTCAAAATGCAATAAATCATGATATGCAAATGATGATCTATGTATAACATTCCAAATTGAAAATTTGGGATGTTACAAACCTACCCCCCTTAAGATGAATCTCGCCCTCGAGATTCGGGTTGGCTAGAAAACAGGTGGGAGTGGTTTTTCCGTAGATCTTCCTCTCGCTCCCAGGTGGCCTCATCTTCTGTGTGGTGACTCCACTGAACTTTGCAAAATTTGATAACCTTGCTGCGGGTAACTCGGCTGGCATACTCGAGAATCTTAACTGGCTTCTCCTCATAAGTCAAATCGCTTTCCAAATGAATCGCTTCCAGTGGCACAGTATCTCTCAGTGGTATCTCAGCCATCTCTGCGTGGCACTTCTTCAACTGCGAAACGTGGAATACATCATGTACTTCAGACAATCCTTCGGGCAATTCCAGCTTGTAGGCAACTTCTCCCATACGTTCCAACACTCTGTATGGTCCGATAAAACGAGGCGCTAACTTTCCCTTAACTCCAAAGCGCTTCACTCCTCGAAGTGGTGATACTCGAAGATACACTCTGTCTCCGATTTCGTGAACTGTTTCCTTGCGCTTAGAATCAGCATAACTCTTCTGCCTGGATTGGGCTACCTTGAGCCTATCGCGAATCAACTTCACTTTCTGTTCAGACTCCTTAATCAAATCTGGTCCAAACAACTGACGGTCTCCAACTTCGTCCCATAACAACGGTGTTCTACACCTCCTTCCGTACAAAGCTTCGAAAGGGGCCATCTTCAAACTGGTTTGATAACTGTTGTTATAAGAAAACTCCGCATATGGCAAATTGTCGTCCCAACTTGATCCATAATCTAGCGCACATGCTCTCAACATGTCCTCCAAAATCTGGTTGACTCTCTCGGTCTGTCCATCTGTCTGCGGGTGAAATGCTGTACTAAATTCCAGCCTGGTTCCCAATGTTTCATGTAACTGCTTCCAAAACTTCGAGGTAAATTGGGTTCCTCTGTCTGATACAATGGTCCTCGGAACTCCATGCAAACATACTATCCTGGTCATGTATATCTTTGCCAACTTAGCGCTGGTGTAAGTGGTCTTCACTGGAATGAAATGAGCCACTTTCGTCAAACGGTCGACTACAACCCATATCGAGTCATAGCCTGAACGAGTCCTGGGTAATCCTGTGATAAAATCCATGCCTATTTTATCCCACTTCCATTCGGGTATCGGCAATGGCTGTAGCAATCCTGCTGGCTTCTGATGCTCTGCCTTCACTCTCTGACATACATCACAAACTGCTACAAACTCCGCAATATCCTTCTTCATTCCGGTCCACCAGAAAGTATTCTTCAAATCCAAATACATCTTGGTATTCCCTGGGTGAATCGAGTACGGTGAATCATGGGCTTCTTGCAAAATCAACTTCCTGATCTCCGGATCATTTGGCACATATACACGGTCCTCGAACCATAAGGTATCGTGCTCATCCTCACGAAATCCCTTGGCTTTTCCTTTGCTCATCTTCTCCTTTATCTCTTCAATCTCCTTGTCTGTCTTCTGAGCTTCTCTGATCCTTTCCATCAAGGTAGACTGAATCTCCAATGTCGCTAAATAGCCTCTAGGGACTATCTCCAAACATAGCTCACGTATGTCCTCGGCTAACTCCTGAGGTAACTCTCCTGTCATGAGGGTGTTGACATGACTCTTGCGGCTCAACGCGTCTGCTACTACGTTAGCCTTTCCGGGGTGATAATGCAATCTCATATCATAGTCTTTGATGAGCTCCAACCATCTTCTCTGTCTGAGATTTAACTCCTTCTGCGTGAAAATGTACTTCAAACTCTTGTGATCCGTGTACACCTCACAATGGTTTCCGATGAGAAAATGTCTCCATGTCTTCAATGCATGCACCACGGCTGCTAATTCCAAATCATGCGTAGCATAATTCTTCTCATGGGGTTTAAGTTGTCGTGAAGCATACGAAACAACTCTTCCTTCCTGCATAAGCACTGCTCCAAGTCCTCGACGAGAAGCGTCGCAATAAACTTCATAGTCCTTGCGTTGATCTGGCAGTATCAACACTGGTGATGTAACCAATCGTTTCTTCAACTCCTGGAAACTAGCTTCACATTCCTCAGTCCAATTAATTTGGTGTCCTTCTTCAATAGCTCAGTCATGGGCTTAGCAATCCTTGAGAAATTCTCGATAAATCTCCGGTAGTATCCTGCGAGTCCAAGAAAACTCCGGATTTCTCCAACTGTAGTGGGTGATTCCCAACTGGTCACTGTGTCAACCTTGGCAGGGTCTACTGCTATTCCTTCTCCAGAAATAACATGTCCAAGGAATCCAACTTCCTTCAACCAAAACTCACATTTGCTGAACTTAGCATATAACTGATGTTCCCTGAGCTTCTCAAGCACCAATCGTAAATGCTCCTCATGCTCTTCTTCATCCTTGGAAAATATTAAAATATCATCAATGAACACCACGACGAACTTATCCAAAAACTCCATAAACACTTTGTTCATCAGGTTCATGAAATAGGCAGGTGCGTTAGTCAGTCCAAATGACATAACGGTATACTCATACAATCCATATCTGGTGGTAAATGCCGTCTTGGGTATATCCTGCTCTCGAATCTTTAACTGATGGTATCCCTGATCGTAGATCGATCTTGGAAAATACTTTAGCTCCTTGCAGGCGGTCAAACAAATCATTGATCATCGGCAGTGGGTACTTGTTTTTGATGGTCACTTCATTCAATCCTCGGTAATCAACAACCATCCTTAGTGATCCATCTTTCTTCTCTACTAGAAGTACTGGTGATCCCCAAGGTGACGAACTTGGGCGAATATAGCCTTTATCCAGTAACTCCTTGATCTGCTTCTTAATTTCTTCCAAATCCTTTGCGGGCATCCTGTACGGTCTCTTAGATATTGGCCCTGTGCCTGGCAAAAGTTCAATCAAGAACTCAATGTCTCTATCTGGTGGCATGCCTGGCAACTCTTCTGGAAATACATCCGGATAGTCCTTCACCACTGGTACTTCCTCCTGTACAACTCCTGATAAGGAATTCACTTGAGTCCTCCTCGGCATATGCCTGGATACATACTTGATCCTCTTTCCTTCCGGGGTGGTAAGCAAAATAGTCTTGCTGGCACAATCGATGTTTCCTCCATACAACGATAGCCAATCCATTCCCAAAATCACATCCAAGCCTTGCGATTCCAAAACAATGAGGTCTGAGGGGAAAACATGTCTACCAATGGCCAACGGTATCTTAAAACATCCTTGGGTGGCCATATACTCTGCTCCTATTACTGCATCAGGCTGAGCTTCAATCTCCTCCACGCTCACGTGGTTCACATGTCCTTTGTTGAACGGGTTCGGCTTCTTCCCAGAGCTTCCATTGCCATTTCCATTTTGGGCTTCGGGACAATTAGTTGCATAATGTCCCGTCTTCTGGCACTTGAAACAAGTAATGTGACTTAGATCTCTCTTGGTTGGGGTAGATGGGTTGGTGCGGTTTTGTCCGTTTCCTCCTCCATTCCCATTACCATTCTTGGAGCCATTATGGTTGTGCGAACTACCTCCTCCATGGGTATGCTGAAACTGTCCTCCCGGCTTCGGGGTAAATCGTGGCTTCTGCTGGGCTCCAGAATTATACTTCCCTTGTCCATACTTCCTCTTGCGGTTTTCAATCTGCTGCTGCTTCCCTTCAATCATGAGAGCTCTATCTACCAGCTCCTGGTAGTTGTTGAAAGTTGCTACCATCAACTGCATACTCAGCTCATCATTCAATCCTTCCAGAAACTTCTCCTGCTTGGCTGCATCCGTAGCAACGTCATCTGGTGCATAACGTGCTAACTTACTGAAATCTTCCACATACTGGCCTACGGTGCGTCCTCCTTGGCGTAGGTTGCGAAACTCACGCTTCTTCATAGCCATAGCTCCTGCTGAAACATGAGCTGTACGGAAAGCTTGCTGAAACTGGTCCCATGTGACAGTGTCAATAGGGTGCGTGGCTGTATAATTCTCCCACCATGATGCTGCGGGTCCATCAAGCTGATGTGCGGCAAAACGCACTCTTTCCGCATCTGTGCATCCTGCAGTGGTCAACTCCCTTCCAACTTTGCGGAGCCAATCATCTGCTACAATCGGCTCGGTGCTACTGGAAAACACCGGCGGGTTTAGCCTTAAGAAACGGGCTAAGTGGTCAACAGGTGGTGGTGGCGGTGGGTTGTTGTTGTTGCCTTGGTTCTGAACTAACACTTGCATCAAGGCATTCTGTTGCTGAATCAACTGGGTGATCTCTGGCGGGAAAACAAATCCGGTGTCGCGTCTCGGAGGCATCTGATAGGTTTAGAAAAGATGAGAATTAAGAATAGAATGAGGTCTAGAGAGAAAACACTACCCATATGCTCATGAGACAAATTCAATCAATATCACTCAATCAATCCAAACAAGGCAAAACAATCGATCTAACTAGCGTTACAAAGTGCTTGAGCTATACTACTAAATGGGGGAAAACTACTACTGATATGGTAGTCTACTAAAAATTCTGATCCGTTGAAGACTCCATGATGTCTGCTCCAGCTTCATCAATCCATTCGCCTTCACTTGGTTCCGAGTCGGTGTCGTCGATGATGATGTAGTTATCCGGACAAGTGCATTCGTCGACTTCTGCTTTTGGCACTGGATTTCCCACGAATGATCCAATCTTATTCTCCAGGTCGTCAATCTTCCCGACTAGTGCGTTGATTTCCTCCAAATAATCTTCGCGTGTAGTCTTGAGTTCTTCTTGGAGCTCCTTGATCTTCGTGAATGCCTTCTTCAGTTCTTCCTTGTCCGTGCACATCTGATTCTCCTGGCGTCGAATATGTTGGTTCTGCTCCTGGATGAAAGCTGCAATTGATCCATCCTTCTTGGTCTTGATCATCTCCCATTGCGCGTCTCGACGTCCACAAATTTGATAAATTGTATCCTTAAGCTCCTGGTGATAGACTTCTCCAATGCGTCCCATGGCGATATGTGCGGCCATGCTCTTCCCTAAGCTCCAAGTTGGTGCTTCGAAAACCAATCTCATGGGTTCCGTAATTGGCGCAAACGTCCTTCCTGGAATGATAACTTGAATCTTCCAGCTCTCCTCTTCACGTAATGTGGCGTTGTAGGTTCCGGTGACGCTTGGTATTCCTATGTTCAAGTACTTGGTGACTTCCTTCAAATGTCGTCCAAACGGCGTGTCTTCATCCGGTTGCATGAACTTGCTCCTTGCATTCGCCATTCCTAAAAGAGTAGAAAGTGGAGAGGAGTCAGAAATGAGAAGAGAGAAGTTTTCTAGGGCTTAAGCTTAGTGGTCGTGTCCTATAGTCAGCGTGTGCTCTGATACCAACTTTGTAGCGACCAGACCTCAAATGGCCTGTGCTGCTGTGCACCAGTGTCATCCCTGGATCAGTAATGCTGACACGCACAGTACAAATGGAGGATTTATAACAGAGTAGCAATCACACACTTATTACATCGAATATCTCCGAAGAGATTAAGTATAATAAACATGGCTTAAGGCCATCTAATAACGATAACAGCGGAAGACTTGGAAGATAAGTGAGTCCATCAACTCCAGCGGCATCACTGAGTATAAGACCACGACCTAAGGCACCTTACTCGTCGTCTGAAAAGTCTGCAACATGAAACGTTGCAGCCCGAAAACGGGTCAGCACATAGAATATGTTGGCAAAGTAACACATAGAGAGCAATGAACAATGATAAGGCTATACTATATGCATATATGGCTGGTAGAAAGCTCTATGGTTACAGTTTTTGCGAAAAGCCAATTTTATCCTACTACAAAGGAATAAATTTTATTTAACTATCATGGTGGTTGAAACATTGAGAAGGTACCTCCAACTCAATCCCAATTAAGTAACATCATTAACCCAACAAAATTAATTATAGGTATCACGGTGATGAGATTCAAATGATAATCCAGGTACTAGATACTCAAGTTGTCCATAACCGGGGACACGGCTAATCATGATCAGTTTGTACACTCTGCAGAGGTTTGTGCACTTTTCCCCACAAGACTCGATCGCCTCCGCTTGATTCTCGCACTGCATGATGTTTGAGAAACGGATGACCGAGACACAGTCTTTCAGAAACAGTCACTCTCTACTCTGGATGGACCGGTACACCTACTTTCCCCTACATCTGCTAGTCCACCTCTTCAAGAGATCCTGTAACCTACTCAGCTATGCTAGAGCCCATAATAGCTTGCGGCTGCACACGGAAGTTTCTAGCATGAATAATCTTATGATCCCTTTGAGCCTGGGTGGCGGACCTTATACATACAGACAACACTGGGTTCTCCAGGTGCCTCAATCCACCCAGATGTGAGTTTTAGTTGCCACCTTAAGTTGAACCATTATTAAACACTCACATCTGTCATGAATATCTCTCAAACCCAATCCACGTCTACGAGCATAGCATGGCAATAATAAAGCAACGTAGAAGTAACTCCCAAGGGTTTGATAAGAAACAGGTAATAGGTACTACCTCAACTACTTCCCAATACCCACAGTTTAATTAGATCCTAATCATGCAATGTGTTTGAGGAAATAGATCTAATGCAATAAAACTGGGTATGAACGGGGTATGATCAAAGTGTTACTTGCCTTGCTGATGATCCGCAAAACCTAGCGAGTCGAAGTAACAAGCGGCACACTCCGGGTACTCTATCGCAAACAAACAAGCATACAATCAGTACTCATCTAATGCACAGGTAAAACTCGAAAGAAAGATCCAACCAGAAAGTTCAACTTAAGAACTCCGGTTTGCAAAAAGAATCAACTCGAAAGAAACAACGAAAGTCAAACGGCGAAAGAAAGAAACTTCGTTTGCTAATCTGGATCTAGGTCAAATTTTACTGTAGCAAAAACTTGTTTGAGTAGGTTAAACGGAAAGAGAATTTCGAGACGAAACTCTAGGCGCTTGAATCACCTGATTCCGATAAACGAGCGAGAAGTTAAACAGATTCGAAATTTCGATCAGAAATCGAATCTGAGAAAATAACGAGAAAATCCGACGAAAAAGAAAAACGGACGAACGGTTAAATAACGGACGTTCGCTAACAGAGAAAACCGACGAACGCGTTCGTTAAAACGAACGGTTCGGTGAACGCTCGTAAAATAAGAAAACCGAAAAAAAACCGATCTAGGGTTTTTTTTAAACAAAAGGGTTTTTTTTCAGAAAAACCGGCCAACTCGAACGGCAGTACCTCGGCGGGGCTCGCTCCGGCGAGGGCTCCGGCGGGCGGGGTCGGCGGCGGGGGTGCGGGGCTCGGGCGGCGGTTCCGGCGGGCGAGGGGCGGGCTCCGGCGCTCCCGGCGGCGAGGGGCGAGGCGAACGGCGGGCGGCGGCGGGCGGCTAGATGCGGGGCGGCGGCGGCGGCTTCTCCGGCGATGGTGGCGGCGAAAACGGAGGGGGGTGCTATATATAGGTAGGGGGGCTAGAGGGCTTGGGGGAGGGGCAAAGCCCGAGGCGGCGGCGGCTTCGTGCTCCCGGCGGACTCCGGCGGCGTGGGAAGAAGGAGAGCGCGGGCGGGCCGTCCTCGGCTTCGGCTGGGCCTCGGCCCAGTCGGGCAAGCGCGTATTTTTTTTTAAATGTTCCGCGGAAAATATTGCGTAGAAAAATAAATAAAAATCAGAAAAATATGAAATAAATTTTCCCCGTCTAGTTAGAAAATCTAGAATAGGGTGAACATTTTTAAAATCAAAAATAAATATTTTGAAAACATGCATATTTTTAAATGCAATAAAAATTGCAAATAAAATCCAATAAATTCCAAATAATGATTTTAACATTTTTCCTCCAGTATTTCAATGTTTTGGAGAAGTCATATTTTCTCCTCTCGTTTATTTAAAATGAAATATTTTTCCGGAGAGAAAAATAATTAAAATCCCAATCCTCGTTTGAAAAATCAAATAAGAAAATTCGAGAAAATCCCCAACTCTCTCCGAGGGTCCTTGAGTTGCTTAGGATTTATCGAGGATTTGTCAAAATGCAACAAAACATGATATGCAAATGATGATCTATGTATAACATTCCAAATTGAAAATTTGGGATGTTACAAACCTACCCCCCTTAAGATGAATCTCGCCCTCGAGATTCGGGTTGGCTAGAAAACAGGTGGGAGTGGTTTTTCCGTAGATCTTCCTCTCGCTCCCAGGTGGCCTCATCTTCTGTGTGGTGACTCCACTGGACTTTGCAAAACTTGATAACCTTGCTGCGGGTAACTCGGCTGGCATACTCGAGAATCTTAACTGGCTTCTCCTCATAGGTCAAATCACTTTCCAACTGAATCGCTTCCAGTGGCACAGTATCTCTCAGTGGTATCTCAGCCATCTCTGCGTGGCACTTCTTCAACTGCGAAACATGAAATACATCATGTACTTCAGACAATCCTTCGGGCAATTCCAGCTTGTAGGCAACTTCTCCCATACGTTCCAACACTCTGTATGGTCCGATAAAACGAGGCGCTAACTTTCCCTTAACTCCAAAGCGCTTCACTCCTCGAAGTGGTGATACTCGAAGATACACTCTGTCTCCGACTTCGTGAACTGTCTCCTTGCGTTTAGAATCAGCATAACTCTTCTGCCTGGACTGGGCTACCTTGAGCCTATCGCGAATCAACTTCACTTTCTGTTCAGACTCCTTAATCAAATCTGGTCCAAACAACTGACGGTCTCCAACTTCGTCCCATAACAACGGTGTTCTACACCTCCTTCCGTACAAAGCTTCGAAAGGGGCCATCTTCAAACTGGTTTGATAACTGTTGTTATACGAAAACTCCGCATATGGCAAATTGTCGTCCCAACTAGATCCATAATCTAGCGCACATGCTCTCAACATGTCCTCCAAAATCTGGTTGACTCTCTCGGTCTGTCCATCTGTCTGTGGGTGAAATGCTGTACTAAATTCCAGCCTGGTTCCCAATGTTTCATGTAACTGCTTCCAAAACTTCGAGGTAAATTGGGTTCCTCTGTCTGATACAATGGTCCTCGGAACTCCATGCAAACATACTATCCTGGTCATGTATATCTTTGCCAACTTAGCACTGGTGTAAGTGGTCTTCACTGGAATGAAATGAGCCACTTTCGTCAAACGGTCGACTACAACCCATATCGAGTCATAGCCTGAACGAGTCCTGGGTAATCCTGTGATAAAATCCATGCCTATTTTATCCCACTTCCATTCGGGTATCGGCAATGGCTGTAGCAATCCTGCTGGCTTCTGATGCTCTGCCTTCACTCTCTGACATACATCACAAACTGCTACAAACTCCGCAATATCCTTCTTCATTCCGGTCCACCAGAAAGTATTCTTCAAATCCAAATACATCTTGGTATTCCCTGGGTGAATCGAGTACGGTGAATCATGGGCTTCTTGCAAAATCAACTTCCTGATCTCCGGATCATTTGGCACATATACACGGTCCTCGAACCATAAGGTATCGTGCTCATCCTCACGAAATCCCTTGGCTTTTCCTTTGCTCATCTTCTCCTTTATCTCTTCAATCTCCTTGTCTGTCTTCTGAGCTTCTCTGATCCTTTCCATCAAGGTAGACTGAATCTCCAATGTCGCTAAATAGCCTCTAGGGACTATCTCCAAACATAGCTCACGTATGTCCTCGGCTAACTCCTGAGGTAACTCTCCTGTCATGAGGGTGTTGACATGACTCTTGAGGCTCAACGCGTCTGCTACTACGTTAGCCTTTCCGGGGTGATAATGCAATCTCATATCATAGTCTTTGATGAGCTCCAACCATCTTCTCTGTCTGAGATTTAACTCCTTCTGCGTGAAAATGTACTTCAAACTCTTGTGATCCGTGTACACCTCACAATGGTTTCCGATGAGAAAATGTCTCCATGTCTTCAATGCATGCACCACAGCTGCTAATTCCAAATCATGCGTAGCATAATTCTTCTCATGGGGTTTAAGTTGTCGTGAAGCATACGAAACAACTCTTCCTTCCTGCATAAGCACTGCTCCAAGTCCTCGACGAGAAGCGTCGCAATAAACTTCATAGTCCTTGCGTTGATCTGGCAGTATCAACACTGGTGATGTAACCAATCGTTTCTTTAACTCCTGGAAACTAGCTTCACATTCCTCAGTCCAATTATTTGGTGTCCTTCTTCAATAGCTCAGTCATGGGCTTAGCAATCCTTGAGAAATTCTCGATAAATCTCCGGTAGTATCCTGCGAGTCCAAGAAAACTCCGGATTTCTCCAACTGTAGTGGGTGCTTCCCAACTGGTCACTGTGTCAACCTTGGCAGGGTCTACTGCTATTCCTTCTCCAGAAATAACATGTCCAAGGAATCCAACTTCCTTCAACCAAAACTCACATTTGCTGAACTTAGCATATAACTGATGTTCCCTGAGCTTCTCAAGCACCAATCGTAAATGCTTCTCATGCTCTTCTTCATCCTTGGAAAATATTAAAATATCATCAATGAACACCATGACGAACTTATCCAAAAACTCCATCAACACTTTGTTCATCAGGTTCATGAAATAGGCAGGTGCGTTAGTCAGTCCAAATGACATAACGGTATACTCATACAATCCATATCTGGTGGTAAATGCCGTCTTGGGTATATCCTGCTCTCGAATCTTTAACTGATGGTACCCTGATCGTAGATCGATCTTGGAGAATACTTTAGCTCCTTGCAGGCGGTCAAACAAATCATTGATCATCGGCAGTGGGTACTTGTTTTTGATGGTCACTTCATTCAATCCTCGGTAATCAACGACCATCCTTAGTGATCCATCTTTCTTCTCTACTAGAACTACTGGTGATCCCCAAGGTGACGAACTTGGGCGAATATAGCCTTTATCCAGTAACTCTTTGATTTGCTTCTTAATTTCTTCCAAATCCTTTGCGGGCATCCTGTACGGTCTCTTAGATATTGGCCCTGTGCCTGGCAAAAGTTCAATCAAGAACTCAATGTCTCTATCTGGTGGCATGCCTGGCAACTCTTCTGCAAATACATCCGGATAGTCCTTCACCACTGGTACTTCCTCCTGTACAACTCCTGATAAGGAATTCACTTGAGTCCTCCTCGGCATATATAATCCTAAGACTCAAAACATTTTTGTTCTAGACTCGACAACGTCAGCGACTCGATCAAGCAGGGGGCTCCTAAGTCGGGGATGGCTCTAATTACTAACTTGTAACGCCCACCATGCGGCTATATCTCTCACGTGTCGAGGCACGTCTTAGAGGCATAACCGCATTGTAGGTTTTGTCGCAAGAAGGGTCATCTTCACACAATCCCATGTAATGAACAAGAATGGGATAAAGAGAGTTGGCTTACAATCGCCACTTCACACAACACATAAATTAAACATACATCATTCAGAGTACAATAAAGGTCCGACTACGGAACCAAAACAAAAGAAGACAACCCCAAATGCAAGATCCCCGATCGTCCCAACTGGGTACCACTACTGATCATCAGGAAACGAAATATAGTAATGACCAAGGTCCTCGTCGAACTCCCACTTAAGCTCGGTTGCATCACCTGCACTGCATCATCGGCACCTGCAACTGTTTTGGTAGTATCTAGTGAGTCACGAGGACTCAGCAATCTCACACCCGCGAGATCAAGACTATTTGAGCTTAAGAGTAGGAAAGGGTAGTGAGGTGGAGCTGCAGCAAGCACTAGCATGTATGTTGGCTAACATACGCAAATAAGAGCGAGAAGAGAAGCAACGCAACGGTCGTGAAGCTAGAAGTGATCAAGAAGTGATCCTGAAACTACTTACGCACAACCATAACATAAGAACCGTGTTCACTTCCCGGACTCCGCCGAAAAGAGACCATCACGGCTACACACGCGGTTGATGCATTTTAATTAAGTCAAGTGTCAAGTTCTCTACAACCGGACATTAACAAATTCCCATCTGCCACATAACCGCGGGCACGGCTCTCGAAAGTTTATACCCTACAGGGGTGTCCCAACTTAGCCCATCACAAGCTCGCACGGTCAACGAAGGATATTCCTTCTCCCAGGAAGACCCGATCAGACTCGGGATCCCGGTTACAAGACATTTCGACAATGGTAAAACAAGACCAGCAAGACCGCCCGATGTGCCGACAAATCCCGATAGGAGCTGCACATATCTCGTTCTCAGGGCACACCGGATAAGCTAAGCGTACAAGTACCAACATAACCCAAGTTGCCAAGGGACGGTCCCGCACGGTGCTCTAGTTTGGACCAACACTCAGAGGATCACTGGCCCAGGGGGGAGGTAAATAAAGATGACCCTCGGGGTCCGGAAACCCAAGGGAAAAAGGCTTATGTGAGGCAAATGGTAAAACCAAGGTTGGGCCTTGCTGGAGGAGTTTTATTCAAGGCGAACTGTCAAGGGGTTCCCATAACACCCAATCGCGTAAGGAACGCAAAATCAAGGAACATAACACCGGTATGACGGAAATTAGGGCGGAAGAGTGGAACAAAACACCAGGCATAAGGCCGAGTCTTCCACCCTTTACCAAGTATATAGATGCATTAATTAAATAAGAGACATTGTGATATCCCAAAGTATCCATGTTCCAACATGGAACCAACTTCACCTTCACCTGTAACTAGCAACGCTATAAGAAGGGCTGAGCAACAGCGGTAACTTAGCCAAACAACGGTTTGCTAGGGAAGGATGGTTAGAGGCTTGACATGGCAATATGGGAGGCATGATATAGCAAGTGGTAGGTAGCGCGGCAAAGCAATAGAGCGAACAACTAGCAAGCAAAGATAGAAGTGATTTCGAGGGTATGGTCATCTTGCTTGAGATCCCGCAAGGAAGAAGAACGAGTCCATGAAGAAGACAAACGGACGTATTCGAACGAATCCTCACAACTCCGGAACGAAACCGCAGCAAACGAGAGAAGCAATCCGGAAAGAAGCAAGCAACATAGTAAACAACCATCACATGAACATTGCATGATGCGCAACCAAGTATGATGTATGTCCGGTTTAAAGAGGCATGGCATGGCAAAGTGCACAAACAATACTACAAATTAAATGGAGCTCAATATGCAACGAGTTGCATATTGACGAAACACCACATTCAAGTTATTTAGTTCGCTCTTGTTTATGTACCCAACAATATTAAATGTTATTCAACATGGCAAGGGGTGAAGCATAAATAAACTATCTATTTAGGCAAGTTTAAATGAGGCCGGAAAAACAAACAACAATTCCGGAAAATCCCCATGTGCATATTTTTGATTTGGTACTGTTCTGCCCTAAACCATATTTTAGAGTTGTTAAACATGCAAAGTAATGCCACCATGTTAAACTATGCATTTTTCTACCCCATTTACATCTAAAGTTTATTTAAAATAGAGCTACGGTTATTTAGTTATGAAATAAATCATTTTAGCATGGCATTTAAGCAAACTAATGCAAACAGCAGTTTAAACATGCATGAAAGTTGGAAATTGTGAAACTAGACAAAATTCTAAGCATTTTACATATTTAATTTATTTATGAATGATGCACGATTTACTAGATGTGAACAATGCAAGAATAATGGCATTTCTGTAATTATGCATGCACTGGAAAAATACTAAAACCAGAGAAGGAAAAAAAACATACGTGGGCCGGATTGCAACACAGCGCAGCGGCCCAGGAGGAGATTTGGCCCGGCGGTTTGTGTGCAAAATAACAGGAAAACAGAGCAAAAATGGGGCCGGCTGGGACTTGATCCCACGACCTCCTGCGTGAAGGTGCAGTGCGATGACCAGCTGGGCTGAGATGTAATTACGGATTGCAAGGGGTTCGGGTCTAGAATACACGGCTGGTCGAACTGATCTGGACTGAAGAATCAAGAGCAAAAAGGGAAAATAGGGGCGCCTGGGATTTGAACCCTAGATCCCTCAGATTAGCATGCGCGACGATGACCAACAGGCTAGCGAAGGGATTGTGCTCAGTTGGGGTGCAATAACTAATAGCTGATCCGAACAGCAAGTCATGGCTTCAGGCACGGACGGCAAATGGCACGGGATTGTGCTCAGTTGCGACGACAGCAAGCGAAGTCGGCGGCTTCTGCAGCAGAAGAGCACCGGCGTGGGTGCGGGATTTACAGGGGAGGTAGATGTGTTGTGTGACGCATGCGTACAGAGGCTCGAGCATGGCACGGCGAGGCGGACGGCAGCGGCAGCTTGGCGGACATGGGGCGAGAAGCGAGGCATGCTGCGGGCATGGGCGTGCGCGTGTACAGGAGCTTGCGCAAGGCCGAGCCTGGCTTGGCCATGGCTACAGCCATGGCTGCCGGCTGGAATAGAGGTGTGCAGGACTCGTGCGCGTGCTGCGGCGGGTTCGGCGCTAGATCATCCATCAAGTCGAGCTTAACGGAACCAACCTGAAGAACAACCAACAGAGCCTGGTTGCGCCGTGGCTGGCCAGCTGGGCACGCACGGCAGTGTGCGCGTGTGTGCAGCGAGGAGTGTGCGCAGGTGCATGGGTGGTGCTGCGTGTGTGCGTGGAGGCGCTGAGTGTGGGTGCTCGCGTGCGTGGCCATGGTGACCGGAGTTGTGCTCACGGAGATCGGCACCTAGGGAAGCGTACGACAAGGAGAAAGGCATGAGGAGGAGCAGGGCGTCACCGTGGGCTTGCCGGTGAAGACGGACTCGTCGGGGAAGCAGAGGTGAGGGCGGAGGCGCCGATCGGAGGAGACGGTGCCCCGTCCATGAAGGAGTCGAAGGAGAGGAAGAGGACGTCGAGGAACTTGGCGTCTCCGGCCTTGGATCGCCGCGGGAACGGGGTCGCCGTGGAGAGGATCCCGTCCATCTATGGGCGCGGATTGGTAGAGGAATTCGACAGGGCGACGGAGAACATGCCGGAGAGGAACTTGAGCAATGCCGGCCGCGGGGACGACGACGGACGTCGACGGTCTCTTTCTCTCCTCTCGGTGCTCTGGTCTGAGGAAGAAGAAGAAACAGGGGAAGGGAGAGGCTGGCGGCAGCAAGGGTGGAAGAGGGAAACCCTAGGAGAGGGAGCAGGGAGGTCTTATAGGGGGCGCGGGCGCGGCTGGCTTGCCACCGTGGCCATGTGCGGGCGCCCCTGTGGATTTTACCGTGAGAGAGAGCGAGCAAGGGAGGTGGAATAAAAAGGTGAGGGGAAGAGGATGACAGGTGGGACCGGCCCGGTGCATGTGGGAAAATTACCAAGGGAGAGAGGAGTTGGGCTGGGTCGACTGGGCTGCTGCTGGGCTCCTTCTCTCTTAGCATTTTCATTCTTTTCTTATTTCCCTCAGGCAAAAATATGTTGAGAAAAGAAAGAGGGCTTAGAGGTAGAATATTTCAGAAAAGAAGATATCCTTGGAGCGCTGGAATCATGCACAAATAGAATAAAGTGGTTTGGCATTTTTTAGAGATAGAAAAATAATTCAGGTTTGAATTAAATTCAAACTTGAGCCATTTTTGAACCCAACCAAAACATCTTAAAATTAGCTGAAAATTGGCAGAAATGGTGTACGTATGGATTACGGATTTTAGAAAGATAGTGAACATTTCTTTGGAGCAGAAAAAATGCCACTTGCAATAATTGGGAGAAAAGAAAGAATTGGAAGCGTTGACTTGGTTTTGATGAAACTTGGTGGAACCAAGTTGGAGCTTGAGGACAAGAAAAGGGAAGGCAAGAGGAAGAACACACCCAAGCACACAAATGGAAACAAGGCAACATGAACATGATGGATGCAAATGCACATGGCAACATACATGAAGATGGAATGCACAAAGTGAGAAGAAGAGATAACACAAGCATGATGATGCAACAATTTATTATGACAATCATGGCAACCCATACATGGCAACAACAAAATAAATGGAAGGCAACTGGAGCATCGGTCTCGGGGCGTTACAACACTCCACCACTACAAGAGGATCTCGTTCCGAGATCTAAGGATGGCACTGGAGAGAAACGGAAGAGGAAGAGGTAAAACTAAGTTGCTTCTTGACAAACGAGTGAAACCACGAACCTTGAGAGGTTGGACAACTTGAAAGAAAGAATACAACGGAGATGAACGAGATTGAAAAGCTCCGTTAGAAAAGAGGAACAAGGAACATTATGAGAACCTTGTGGGTTGCAAAGGATCTCCAGAACGAAGAGAAAATGATGGGTTTAAATATCTCATTCTTAACAACTTGCGAATCATGAAACACGAAGTGAAATTGTCAAGAATGGCATAAGACCACCTCAAAAGGTAGAAAGAATTGCACTCGGAATGCGAGATTAAGAATGCTTGAACTCCTCAGGACAAAACATGTGTTGAACACCATGTTTATTTTAGAGTATAGCTTGGCGGATCTTAAGTTCGAGAGAAATCTTGAAAATAATAATTGAAGAATGAAAGGAATCCTTAACGAACCACCATGTGGAGCCTCCATGAAGAGCTCCGGTAATCAAAAGGATGATAGAAAGAAAAGAGAAGTTGAAAGAACAAGGTAAAGTCTTGCAATGATTTAGATGGAGCTTCAGGAGGATATAATGAGAAAACTTTGAACTCCGGAAAGAAAAGATGAAGCATCTCGACCCGAGAAATTGATACCATTACAAACTCCGGAAGAAGGAATTAATCACTTGGATGAAACAAGAACAAGAATTATGTTATTCTTATCCTTCACCAATTTAGATTGATGACAAGCAACGGATTTGGCATACTACTTATTCTCGTAGAAAGGATTAAGAGAGACATAGCGCAAACTTGAGAAAATTCTTCAACGATCCGCCGGTAGGATTGGAAAGAACGAATGAATTGATATGATAACAAAGGAATATAAATCTTGAACGAACCACCGTAAGAATTGAAAATGAACGAAGAAAAGATAAAGAAACACCGGGAAGAATTAGAAAATGAACGAAGATACTTGAGAGAATTTAGATACAAGTGAACGCAGAGATCCCGAGCTGATTAGATAATACTTGAATGATGCACCGGTATGATTTGGAGAACGAGAGCTGAAAGCTTGAATGAATAATTCTGAGATGATGGGCTTCGGAGAATCAAACTGAAAAGACTCCTGAAATGCTCCGGATGGGTGAAAAGAATTCTCACAATCGAAAACAATTATGAGAGGATGGCATCAAGCTAGAACCATGAATCTTGAAGAGAATGGAGCAAGATTTAAGAGAAACTCTTCTTCGGTCTTCAAATGTTGAGAATGACGATGAGAAACACCACCATGAATTTTTGAGACACTCCAGAATAATGAAGAATAGAAAGATTGAGCCAACGAGGAAAAGAATTTGAATGCGATCTTGGAGAAGGAATATGACTGATGGGAATTCATTCTTACGTCAAACTTCGAAAAGAATTTGAGAATAGCTCTGGAAAAATTAGAAGAGTCAGGTAAGATCCTGGGAAAAGACCTGTGGGTTAGGGCCCATTCAAAACACCTTTCGAAAAGATTGCTTGAAAGATATTGCACCGGTTGAATTAAATGGCTTGAATGAGATAGCATCCTCAAAAGAACTTGAGTGAATTGAGAATGGAAACTTGAATCTTCTGAGATATCTTCATCACTCCGGAACAATTGAATAGCGAGAAGTGGATGATTAAGAGGTGCACCGGTACGAGAAAAACATTTGAAACAAGGAAAAGATATGATCGACAAAGCTTGAATTTAATCCACTGGAGAAGAAAGAGAACAAATAATGATGAAGTTAAGGCTCCATTAGTATCTTCCTGAGAATCACCGGATAAGAACATTGACGGAAAAGAATGGAGAGACTTCCCATCTATAAGATGGATACTTGATTAAGAAATCTGAGTCCTTGAAGAAAAAGGGTGGGACGGCGGGGAAAACAAAGACAACTTGGGATGGATGAAGCAAACACCGTTGCAAGGAACTGAGAATTGATCTCGCGAATGTTGAAATGATCGGATGCACTTGAAAAAGAGCACGTCGGTTGGAAAAGAATTGGCATGACAATCTCGATGATCAAGAAGGATTGGTATTCACATAGAAGTATGAGAACACCACTTAGGAAAGGTAAGGAATTAACACTTGACTTTGAAGAAACTCGAATACCACAAACCAAAACAAAACAAAGGATTGGCTTAGGAAATAAGCCGGAAACAAACATGTGATAGATCCCATATCGTATCATGTGTCTGTTGGAAAGATAATCTAGGAGCTACTTGAATTCCCACTTATAAACTCCCGAAACTTTCTGGTTATGCAATCTGGTGCTGGGGATACAGGGGACGCAATATATCTCACCCAAACTAACAATCCCTAGATCCAGTTGTATCCATCCGTCAACACATAACCAAGAAAACTCCGGAAATCGTGTACCTCAACCTTCGAAAAGCATCCGTTATACGAGTTATGGCAATACTCCCGAACTCCCACCCCAGTACTGGGTGGCGTCGAGGTGATCTCACCAACAACTGCATAAAAGAGATTTTCGATGTCGGCGAAACTCAGGTATTCCAGAACTGCAACGATAAAATTGTGACGACAACACCTCGGAGCTCAACTCCCCGGGACACTGCCACAACCCCTAAATGTCAGGAGGCACCAAGAACAATGTTCTCGTCAAAAAACCATCGAAACGATTCCAAGACACCCGCGTGATCCTAAAATTTTTTTAGTGAAATTTGAGGAGAGGAAAGTCAAAACATCTACGTCAGGAGGCCTCACCAGAACGACGAAGGGACTGAGGAGTAAAAAGAATCCTACTCTCCGATATATATAATCCTAAGACTCAAAACATTTTTGTTCTAGACTCGACAACGTCAGCGACTCGATCAAGCAGGGGCTTCCTAAGTCGGGGATGGCTCTGATTACCAACTTGTAACGCCCACGATGCGGCTATATCTCTCATGTGTCGAGGCACGTCTTAGAGGCATAACCGTATTGTAGGTTTTGTCGCAAGAAGGGTCATCTTCACACAATCCCATGTAATGAACAAGAATGGGATAAAGAGAGTTGGCTTACAATCGCCACTTCACACAACACATAAATTAAACATACATCATTCAGAGTACAATAAAGGTCCGACTACGGAACCAAAACAAAAGAAGACAACCCCAAATGCAAGATCCCCGATCGTCCCAACTGGGCACCACTACTGATCATCAGGAAACGAAACATAGTAATGACCAAGGTCCTCGTCGAACTCCCACTTGAGCTCGGTTGCATCACCTGCACTGCATCATCGGCACCTGCAACTGTTTTGGTAGTATCTAGTGAGTCACGAGGACTCAGCAATCTCACACCCGCGAGATCAAGACTATTTGAGCTTAAGGGTAGGAAACGGTAGTGAGGTGGAGCTGCAGCAAGCACTAGCATGTATGGTGGCTAACATACGCAAATAAGAGCGAGAAGAGAAGCAACGCAACGGTCGTGAAGCTAGAAGTGATCAAAAAGTGATCCTGAAACTACTTACGCACAACCATAACATAAGAACCGTGTTCACTTCCCGGACTCCGCCGAAAAGAGACCATCACGGCTACACACGCGGTTGATGCATTTTAATTAAGTCAAGTGTCAAGTTCTCTACAACCGGACATTAACAAATTCCCATCTGCCACATAACCGCGGGCACGGCTCTCGAAAGTTTATACCCTGCAGGGGTGTCCCAACTTAGCCCATCACAAGCTCGCACGGTCAACGAAGGATATTCCTTCTCCCAGGAAGACCCGATAAGACTCGGGATCCCGGTTACAAGACATTTCGACAATGGTAAAACAAGACCAGCAAGACCGCCCGATGTGCCGACAAATCCTGATAGGAGCTGCACATATCTCGTTCTCAGGGCACACCGGATAAGCTAAGCGTACAAGTACCAACATAACCCAAGTTGCCAAGGGACGGTCCCGCACGGTGCTCTAGTTTGGACCAACACTCAGAGGATCACTGGCCCAGGGGGGAGGTAAATAAAGATGACCCTCGGGCTCCGGAAACCCAAGGGAAAAAGGCTTATGTGAGGCAAATGGTAAAACCAAGGTTGGGCCTTGCTGGAGGAGTTTTATTCAAGGCGAACTGTCAAGGGGTTCCCATAACACCCAACCGCGTAAGGAACGCAAAATCAAGGAACATAACACCGGTATGACGGAAATTAGGGCGGCAAGAGTGGAACAAAACACCAGGCATAAGGCCGAGTCTTCCACCCTTTACCAAGTATATAGATGCATTAATTAAATAAGAGACATTGTGATATCCCAAAGTATCCATGTTCCAACATGGAACCAACTTCACCTTCACCTGTAACTAGCAACGCTATAAGAAGGGCTGAGCAAAAGCGGTAACTTAGCCAAACAACGGTTTGCTAGGAAAGGATGGTTAGAGGCTTGACATGGCAATATGGGAGGCATGATATAGCAAGTGGTAGGTAGCGCGGCAAAGCAATAGAGCGAACAACTAGCAAGCAAAGATAGAAGTGATTTCGAGGGTATGGTCATCTTGCCTGAGATCCCGCAAGGAAGAAGAACGAGTCCATGAAGAAGACAAACGGACGTATTCGAACGAATCCTCACAACTCCGGAACGAAACCGCAGCTAACGAGAGAAGCAACCCGGAAAGAAGCAAGCAACATAGTAAACAACCATCACATGAACATGGCATGATGCGCAACCAAGTATGATGTATGTCCGGTTTAAAGAGGCATGGCATGGCAAAGTGCACAAACAATACTACAAATTAAGTGGAGCTCAATATGCAACGAGTTGCATATTGACGAAACACCACATTCAAGTTATTTAGTTCGCTCTTGTTTATGTACCCAACAATATTAAATGTTATTCAACATGGCAAGGGGTGAAGCATAAATAAACTATCTATTTAGGCAAGTTTAAATGAGGCCAGAAAAACAAACAATAATTCCGGAAAATCCCCATGTGCATATTTTTGATTTGGTACTGTTCTGCCCTAAACCATATTTTAGAGTTGTTAAACATGCAAAGTAATGCCACCATGTTAAACTATGCATTTTCTACCCCATTTACATATAAAGTTTATTTAAAATGGAGCTACGGTTATTTAGTTATGAAATAAATCATTTTAGCATGGCATTTAAGCAAACTAATGCAAACAGCAGTTTAAACATGCATGAAAGTTGGAAATTGTGAAACTAGACAAAATTCTAAGCATTTTACATATTTAAGTTATTTATGAATGATGCACGGTTTACTAGATGTGAATAATGCAAGAATAATAGCATTTCTGTAATTATGCATGCACTGGAAAAATACTAAAACCAGAGAAGGAAAAAAACATACGTGGGCCGGATTGCAACACAGCGCAGCGGCCCAGGAGGAGATTTGGCCAGGCGGTTTTGTGTGCAAAATAACAGGAAAACAGAGCAAAAATGGGGCCGGCTGGGACTTGATCCCACGACCTCCTGCGTGAAGGTGCAACGCGATGACCAGCTGGGCTGAGATGTAATTACGGATTGGAAGGGGTTCGGCTCTAGAATACACGGCTGGTCGAACTGATCTGGACTGAAGAATCAAGAGCAAAAAGGGAAAATAGGGGCGCCTGGGATTTGAACCATAGATCCCTCAGATTAGCATTCGCGACGATGACCAATCGGCTAGCGATGGGATTGTGCTCAGTTGGGGTGGAATAACTAATAGCTGATCCGAACAGCAAGTCATGGCTTCAGGCACGGACGACAAAACTCCGGCGACGACAGCGAGCGAAGTCAGCGGCTTCTGCAGCAGAAGAGCACCGGCGTGGGTGCGGGATTTGCAGGGGAGGTAGATGCGCTGTGCGACGCATGCGTACAGAGGCTCGAGCATGGCACGGCGCGGGAAATGGCAGCGACAGCTTGGCGGCCATGGAGCGAGAAGCGAGGCATGCTGCGGGCGTGGGCGTGCGCGTGTACAGGAGCTTGCGCGAGGCCGAGCCTGGCTTGGCCATGGCTACAGCCATGGCTGCCGGCTGGAATAGAGGTGTGCAGGACTCGTGCGCGTGCTGCGGCGGGTTGGGCGCTAGATCATCCATCAAGTCGAGCTTAACGGAACCAACCTGAAGAACAACCAACAGAGGCTGATTGTGCCGTGGCTGGCTAGCTGGGCACGCACGGCAGTGTGCGCGTGTGTGCAGCGAGGAGTGTGCGCAGGTGCATGGGTGGTGTTGCGTGTGTGCGTGGAGGCGCTGAGTGTGGGTGCTCGCGTGCGTGGCCATGGTGACCGGAGTTGTGCTCACGGAGATCGGCACCTAGGGAAGCGTACGACGAGGAGAAAGGCATGAGGAGGAGCTGGGCGTCACCGTGGGCTTGCTGGTGAAGACGGACTCGTCGGGGAAGCAGAGGTGAGGGCGGAGGCGCCGATCGGAGGAGACGGTGCCCCGTCCATGAAGGAGTCGAAGGAGAGGAAGAGGACGTCGAGGAACTTGGCGTCTCCGGCCTTGGATCGCCGCAGGAACGGGGTCGCCGTGGAGAGGATCCCGTCCATCTATGGGCGCGGATCGGTAGAGGAATTCGACAGGGCGACGGAGAACATGTCGGAGAGGAACTTGAGTTATGCCGGCCGCGGGGACGACAACGGACGTCGACGGTGTCTTTCTCTCCTCTCGGTGCTCTGATCTGAGGAAGAAGAAGAAACAGGGGAAGGGAGAGGATGGCGGCGGCAAGGGTGGAAGAGGGAAACCCTAGGAGAGGGAGCGGGGAGGTCTTATAGGGGGCGCGGGCGCGGCTGGCTTGCCACCGTGGCCATGTGCGGGCGCCCCTGTGGATTTTACCGTGAGAGAGAGCGAGCAAGGGAGGTGGAAGAAAAAGGTGAGGGGAAGAGGATGACGGGTGGGGCCGGCCCGGTGCATGTGGGAAAAATTACCAAGGGAGAGAGGAGTTGGGCTGGGTCGACTGGGCTGCTGCTGGACTCCTTCTCTCTTAGCCTTTTCATTCTTTTCTTATTTCCCTCAGGTAGAAATATGTTGAGAAAAGAAAGAGGGCTTAGAGCTAGAATATTTCAGAAAATAAGATATCCTTGGAGCGCTGGAATCATGCACAAATAGAATAAAACGGTTTGGCATTTTTTAGAGATAGAAAAATAATTCAGGTTTGAATTAAATTCAAACTTGAGCCATTTTTAAACCCAACCAAAACATTTTAAAATTAGCTGAAAATTGACAGAGATGGTGTAGATATGGATTACGGAATTTAGAAAGATAGTGAACATTTCTTTGGAGCAGAAAAAATGCCACTTGCAATAATTGGGAGAAAAGAAATAATTGGAAGCGTTGACTTGGTTTTGATGAAACTTGGTGGAAACAAGTTGGAGCTTGAGGACAAGAAAAGGGAAGGCAAGAGGAAGAACACACCCAAGCACACAAATGGAAACAAGGCAACATGAACATGATGGATGCAAATGCACATGGCAACATACATGAAGATGGAATGCACAAAGTGAGAAGAAAAGATAACACAAGCATGATGATGCAACAATTTATTATGACAATCATGGCAACCCATACATGGCAACAACAAAATAAATGGAAGGCAACTGGAGCATCGGTCTCGGGGCGTTACATCGAGGGTGTCAAGTTCAAGAAGGATCATCTATGAGGTGCGTGCGAAGCTGGAAAGATGACTAGGGCCAAGCATCCCTCGAAGACAATCATGACAACGACTCACCCCTTCGAGCTGCTTCACATGGACTTATTCGGCCCTACTCACTACTGTACCCTTACTACCACTGCTTGCCTCTATGGCTTCGTCATTGTTGATGATTACTCAAGATATACATGGGTGCACATAATTCTCTACAAGAATGAAGTGCAGGATGTCTTCAGACGATTTGCCAATCGTGCCATGACCAACTATGGCATCAAGATCAAGCACATCAGAAGTGACAACGGCACAGAATTCAAGAACACCGGCCTCGACACTTATCTTGATACATTGGGCATCACACATGAGTTCTCTGCTCCATACACACCTCAGTAGAATGGCATCATGGAGCGCAAGAACAGAACCCTCATTGAGATGGCAAGGACGATGCTTGATGAGTACAAGACTCCAAGGAAGTTCTGGCCTGAAGCCATTGATACTGCATGCCACGTCATCAATCATGTTTACCTTCACAAGCTTCTAAAGAAGACATCATATGAGCTCCTGACTAGTAAGAAGCCAAACGTCAGCTATTTCAGAGTATTTGGTGCTAGGTGCTGGATCAAGGATCCGCATCACACTTCAAAGTTTGCACCAAAAGTACATGAAGGTTTTATGCTTGGTTACGGAAAGGATTCGCACTCCTACAGAGTCTTCAACCTTTTACACTATAAAGTGGTTGAAACTGTGGATGTGCGGTTCGATAAGACTAACGGCTCGCAAAAAGAACACCTGCCAAATGTGCTAGATGAAGCTACACCAAGTGAATCTATCAAGCTTATGGGTACTGGAGAAATCATACCTTCAGAGGCACAGGCTGAAGAGGAAATCATCGTTTCTGCACCTAATCAACCTGAAGACACTGCTCGGCCTGAAGCCAATGCTGAAAATGAAGACAATGATCAGCAGGGGCAAAATCTTCGTCCAGTTCATCCTCGTGTTGCAAATGAAGTACAGATTGAGAAGATAATTGATAACATCAATGCACCTGGTCCACTCACTCATTCAAGAGCAACACAGCTAGCAAATTTCTGTGGGCACTTTGCATTTGTCTCTATATCTGAACCCAAGAAAGTTATGAAGCCTTCATGAACCTGAATGGATTCAAGCTATGCAAGAAGAGCTTCAACAGTTCGAGCTAAACAATGTATGGGAGCTAGTAAAGCGTCCTGATCCTCGCAAGCACAATATCATCGGCACCAAATGGATCTATCACAACAAACAAGATGAGCATGGTCAAGTTGTCAGAAACAAGGCTCGTCTCGTTGCTCAAGGTTACACACAAGTTGAAGGGATTGACTTCGATGAAACATTTGCTCCTGTGGCTAGGCTTGAAGCCATTCGCATACTGCTAGCCTATGCCAACCACCACAATATTCTTCTGTACCAAATGGATGTAAAGAGTGCTTTTCTCAATGGCAAAATTGAAGAAGAAGTGTATCTTGCACAATCACCTAGTTTTGAAGATCCAAAGCATCCCGACATGGTATACAAGCTCAACAAGGCACTGTATGGCCTCAAACAAGCCCCTCGCGCTTGGTATGACACACTCAAAGACTTCTTGAAGAGCAAAGGCTTCAAACCTCGTTCCCTGGATCCCACTCTCTTCACAAAGACATGTGATGGTGAACTATTTGTGTGTCAAATCTATGTGGATGACATTATCTTCGGCTGCATTGACAAGAGATACAGTGATGAGTTTGCGCATATGATGCAAGAGCAATATCAGATGTCCATGATGGGTGAGCTGAAATTCTTCCTTGCTCTTCAAATCCGTCAGCAGAGCAATGGCATCTTCATATCACAAGAGAAATACCTTAAAGATTGCCTGAAGAAGTTTGGAATGCAAGACTGCAAAGGGTACACGACGCCAATGCCAACCAAAGGTCAATTGGGTCCCGACGACAATGGTAAAGAGTTCGATCAAAACGTATACTGCTCCATGATTGGTTCTTTACTCTACTTATGTGCATCTAGGCCAGATATAATGCTTAGCGTTTGCATGTGTGCCCGATTCCAAGCGGCACTAAAGGAATCGCACCACTTAGCTGTGTAGCGAATTCTTCGATATTTGGCTTACACCCCAACACTAGGATTATGGTATCCAAAGGGCTCAGAGTTTGATCTAGTTGGATTCTCAGATGCTGATTATGCCGGTGACAAGGTTGATCGCAAGTCCATATCAGGCACATGTCACTTTCTTGGACGATCTCTTGTCTGTTGGTCTTCAAAGAAGCAGAACTATGTATCCCTCTCCACTGCTGAATCTGAATACATTGCTGCTGGATCTTGTTGTGCTCAGCTTCTATGGATGAAGTAAACTCTCAAGGACTATGGCATCCACCTGAAGCATGTGCCACTCTACTGCGACAATGAAAGTGCCATCAAGATTGCTAACAACCCAGTTCAGCACTCGAAGACAAAGCATATTCAGATCTGTCATCACTTTCTCAGAGATCATGTCATGAAGGAAGATATTGATATCATTCACGTCAACACTGAAGAGCAATTGGCAGATATCTTCACAAAGCCCTTGGATGAGAAAAGGTTTTGCAAGTTGCGGTGTGAGCTAAATACCTAGACTCCTCAAATGTCCTGTGATTGGACACACATCCTAACGCTTATGCATGTTGATGACTTAGATGTGCAACACACAAAGTAACCTATATCTTCAATCAATGAAGACATACACTATAAGTGTGAATACATTAACGCGGAATTTGACTTCAGAGCGCCACGATAATTGCCGTGTCTGGGTCTAATACTTCCTATACTGTGGGTAACGCCACCACCAAACTTTCTCGAAGATTTATATTTGGCGTCATGATTGCATTATCTTCGCATTTGATTTGTCTTCAAGGTTTATCTTCACAATGTTGATTTGGTCTTATACTAATATATATATGACAACATTATTCTAATCCCATAGTTATTTGGATCATAACGTCCTGTATATAGGGCAGACGAGTTCCTCCCGAACTCCGTAGAAAAAAAAAACTAACCCAACCACGTTCCTTCCCAGATCCTTCGATGCCGCCGCCACCTGCGCGCCGCCGCCGCTGCCCGCCCGTCCCAGCACCCTGCCGCCGCCGCCCGCACGCCCCGCTGCGCCGTTGTCTCCAAGCACCCCGCGCGATCGCCACCCCAATCCTTCGCCGCCGAGACCCAACCTCCTAGGGAACGGGCGCCGGCCGCCGACCGTTCCCCCAGGACCCGACCGTCTCACACGTACGGCTACGACCCCGCGCCATCGGCCCCCAATCGTCGCCACGCACCTGCTCCTCGACGCCGACAATCCCGACAACGTCTGCTCCGACGAGACCGGCGCGCCGCCCAACACAGATCGATGGTGGACGGTGTTGAGACCTCCTTCCTCCCGACGCCTCTACCGTCGTGCAGGTATTCACCCTCCATTGCTTCTCTGAACTCTTGGTGCAGAAGGATTTGACCTTCTCTGAACATTTGTGTTTGTGTTTGTCCTCTGAAAAAACTACACTTGGATGACACTTCTATATGTCTGATGGTCTGTCCCATTCGTTTGGATGCCCCGTGCTAGTAATGAGCGTGACGCTGGCTCGCACACCCACAACCACCGCATGCAACCTCCCCCTGAGCTCTCCGACTCCTGGATGCCACTCCGCTGCCTTCAACAACAAGAACTGACATGCTCTGTCCACGGTCTACAATTTTTCTCTTCGCCACTTCCTCAACTTGAATTGACTCCTTGTTGACCTCGCGAGAGCAGATGCGTCCACCTCCCCTAATGTCAGGTTCCGTGAAGCTCCTTGTCCTGCATATATATAAGAAGTTGACCTTCGGGCCACTGTTGAGCTAATTGTTGTTGCTGCAATTGTTTTTGTTGGGCTGAAGCTAAAGACAGAAGATGGAGAGAGATGGCGAGGATATGTTTTTGTTGGTCATTCCTCCCCTGATCCTGCTCTTCCCCCTTCTTGTTGGCATCGCGATGCAGGCGAACAACTGTTCAAGCCAAGCCCAGTGCCACCGTAGCACCCAAGAAGATGGGGAGAGGATGTGCAGTGAAGAGAAAACATAGGTTTTCAAATTGGCCATTGGTGGTAGCATCTAATCATTTTACCAAGTAATGAACATGTGTGTGTATGTACAGTAGCATATTTTACCCAAACTGAGTTACTCTATTTTTTCAAAATGCACGTAGTCTGTGCAGCCAAAATGTATTAACCTTCTAATGTTGCACTTGGTCTGTGCGCATTTTACTTTATCCATTTGGCTAATAACTGTTGTCCCCCTATAAGTTTGTAGTTATTGGTTATTATAACTGATTTTTTTATTTTAGTTTGCAACGTACAGCACAATAATTTTTTTGCAGAGAGTTCAACTGAACAATAGTTTCGGAGCAATTAGAAAGAAGGTCAAACACATTTACGTTGGAAGGTCATTATTACTATGAATGTTCATTTTGTGAAAATGACAACATATGAAAAAAATAGCTCCTATGATCATTCATGTATACGTTGTTATTATTGCTTTCCATAGACAGGCGCTCGGTCCATGCTGCTGGCCCACGATCAGCGCACGATCTGCCCACGATCAGAGTTCACAGTTGGGCATCTACATGTGTTCAGGCTATGGCTGTTCATTGTCTCCAAACATTTTTCTCTGAACATTCTTGTGCGCCTGGTCATTTTCAGGCTACAAGTGTGCTTCTCTTTAAACACTTCTGGGGACCAAAAGGTGGGTGCTGTAGCAGTGGTGAAGCGGCCGCCGGCGAGGAGCAATGGCACTGTAAGATGCACTTCAAAGTGTCCGTGTTAATGCCTCAACGGAAACTGTTTTGTGTAGTTTTGTATTTCAGTGCAAAGCACACTCAACTCCTTGAAACCGCCGATGCCCAGCTGATGTGTCTTCGTGTCTTGCTAGTTGATATCTTTGTCCTACATAAGCTAATGTTGTTTGTGTCTACAGTGTCTACAGCAGAACTCAGTTGTCTGCAGCAAAACTCCAGTTGCATCACATTTGTTTGTGTTTATCCTCTTAAAAATTGGCAATTGTTGCAGGTCGGCTTTGCCAGATGCGTTGGTTAAGCTACAAAAAAATGAGCATTATACGTTGTTGTCAAGTTGGCTCGCTTATATTGGAATAAAGAAAAACAGCTAAAGGTTAAAAGAAATGTTCGAGAAGGTCAAAAGTATGTTAAAGTATATTTTCTGGAACACCGACACTCTCTCGACATCAGTGTTAGCAAGCTTTTGCACTTGCGTTCTGCAGAACAAAAGAAAAGTTCTGGTTTTGTGGTTCCATGCCGAATTATTGAGCAAATTGATGGAAGCCATGCGCTAGAGAACAAACATTTGAAGAAATTAACTGAAGATTGCCTTGACTCTTGATGGATCCATGTATGCGCGTGCACAGCTTAAGTTCAACTATGGAGCAGAGAGCCGCAGGACCGCGAGCGTCAGCGTGATGGAGGATTGTGGGCCAACCAAAATGCCACGCACGGGCTTGCGTTAGTGTGTTTTGGTGCTTGCGTTCTTCGTGTTGTGACTGCTTGAGCGTGCGTGCGTGCGTGTGTGTGTGCGCGCACGTGTGTTGTAGCACGCGTACTTGCTGTGTGGTACCCCGTTTGTCTTTGCTGGGTGTGTGATCCGATGTGTGATTTTAATAGAACTTTGTCCATGTAGAACACGAAGTGTATGTGTATTGTTGTGTGTAATTTTTTTTTAATTTCAATAGCATGCGAAGTTCATGTTTCAAAAATTCATAAGTTCACGTGTACCACATACTGAAGAAATTCATCAATGAAAAAAATACCGCCTAGGCCATTTCATCGACAGCAAAAAATGCCTAGAAATGCCACGAGACAAAAGAAAAACTTCACAAGATATAACATAGTAATTTCGTGGTAAGGTGGGAAAAACCATAATTTTGTTTTGTAAGTTTAACCATTTCTAAAAAAACAAAAAGTTCTAAAAAAGATGGTGTTTCTACATTTAACATAGAAGTTCAAATTTTAATAACATAGAAGTTCAAGATGTTTATAAAAAACCAAGAAGGTCAAAATAAAAAAACCGAGCAGTTTAACAAGTTTGTAAACATGGATTTGCCACTGTTTTTTTTAAGATCTGAAAGTTCAAATTTAAAGAAGTGAGCAGTTCAATGTTTATTACATAACTAGGACTTTTCCCTATACTAATGAATAACAACATAAAGTCTTAATTTCAAAAAATGAAGTTGTTTGATGTTTATAAAAATCTTAGATTTCCCCCAATACTAAAGGTACACAATGATGTTCAAAATAAAGAAGGTAGAGTGTCTATCAAAAACTTAGATATTTTCACCTAACCGAGAGAGTTCAGGTACTACACGGTGTGCATTTGTATTAAAAAGGAATAAAAAAGCAAAGGCTAAAAGTTTTGTTCCTAGAAGTTCAAGTGCTCGGCCTGAGAAAGTTCAAAAAAAAATTGTGAGAGAGGTTGAACAAAAATACGTGACAGAAGTTCAAGGTGAAAGCAGCGGGAAGTTCAACTACTACACGGAATGCGTTCCAGATAAGAATATAAGAATAGAAAATAAAAAGCTTAAACGTTTTGTTGCAAGAAGTTCACATGCACCTCCGTGCACGGTTCAGAATTTATATTGCGGGACGTCCGACCTCCAATTACATGTTTTAAAAATGGCAAAAAATGACGTCCGACCATCAATTGTGTGTAATTCGATGTATACACAAAAATGTGACAGAAGTTCATCGTGAAAGCAACGAGAAGTTCAAGTGCTGCAAGGAATGCATTTCAGGTGAGAATAATAGTATAGAAAAATAAAATCTTAAAAGGTTTGTTGAAAGAAGTTCAAGTGCTCTGTAAGGGGAAGTTAAAAAAAAATTGCGAGAGAGGTTCACCTTGTATTTCCATGTTCGATTTTTTCCATATAAAAATCCAATACAATTCTTTACTCAAAATAATAAAAAGGTGAAGTTCAACTTGAAATAACAGAGAAGTTCGGAGTTTATTAAAACATAGGATTTACCTGTTCAAAAAATAAAAACAAGATGCCATTTTTTGTACTTTTAAAAACAACTCATAAACGAAAAAATGGTTGCTAGAAGTTCAAGTGCTCGACGAGGAAAAGCTCAAAAAATTCTTGTGAGAGAGGTTCACCGTGTATTTAGATGTCCAAAATACATAAAAAAACATGTTGTTTTTTGTGTTTTAAAAAAATTCTCTCAAACCAGAGAGAAGTTCAAAGTGATAACAACCGGAAGTTCAGTACTACATGGTGTGTATTTCATATAAG
Organism: Triticum aestivum; assembly: GCF_018294505.1. Classification (NCBI taxonomy): domain Eukaryota; kingdom Viridiplantae; phylum Streptophyta; class Magnoliopsida; order Poales; family Poaceae; genus Triticum; species Triticum aestivum. The sequence continues at coordinate 261,722,660 of NC_057802.1, forward strand.
AAAAATACAAATAAAGTGAAACAGAGTGAAGTTCAAATAGACATGCCCCAGAAGTTCAACTACTTCACGCAGTGCGAAAAACAACACGTCAAAAACAGAGTGAGGTTCAAACAAACATGCCCGAGAAGTTCAACTACTTCACCCAGTGTGTTTCCATTCACAATGAAGGCAGAAATCATGATTTCGTCATTTCTCTAATTTACTTCAAAATGACAGGAATATCATTTGTGTAAATTCAAGTCCTCGGTCGGAGAAAGTTAAAAAAAATATTGTGAGAGAGGTTTGTAGAAAAAGAATATCATTTGTGTAACACTGACGAAATGGATGAGAAAATTACAAACGAAAATACGTCACAAAAGTTCAACGTGAAAACAGCACGAAGTTCGACTACTATAGTGAATGAATTTGAGATGAAAAACTTTTCAAATTGTCACGAGTATGAAAAAACGATCAACACAGGAAAGTTGCGTGTTTACAGCAGCTTTCCATCGGTATATCACTTGCTCAATTCCGGTGAGTGGATGGAGAGCTACGAGCAGTGGATGGGGATCTACGAGCAAAAAAAGCACGTGAAAAACAGAGTGAAGTTCAAATAGACATGCCGAGAAGTTCAGGTTCTTCACGTGGTGCATTTTCGAAGAATCTGTTTCGTGATAAAGGCAGAACGAATGATCTTGCCATTTTCAAAATTACTTGAAAACGGCTAGGAATCACAGAAAACCATCAACATGAAAAAGTTTTGCATTTTCCTTAGCTTTTCAACGGTATATTATTTGCCCCATTCCGATAAAGTTTGTAGAAACTACAGCGAAAATACGTTTTTAGCCATTTACAAAATTGACATAAAACAGTAAGGAATTGGGAGAAACAATATATACAAAATAGTTTCCCATTTCCTCACGCTTTCCAACGCCATATCATTTGCTACATTCGAACATACGGTTAAAAAATAGATCAAAAATATGAACTCGATGAAACTTGTACCGTTTTCTAAATTACTCTTAAACCGTTCAAAATTAGAAAAAAAATTCTACATGAAAAAGTAGCGCATTTTCATAAGCTTTCCAACGCCATATCATTTGCCTCAATTGGATTAGCCGTTTAGAAATGACATCGAAAATACGAACTCGGCTATTCGGTTTGCGAAATTTTACGATTTTCCAAATTACTCTTTAACCGTAGGGAATTAGAGAAAACTTTCAACATGTGGAAGGAGCGGTTTTGCAGCAGCTTTCCAACGCCATATTATTTGCCTCATTCTGATAAACGGTTTAGAAATGCGATCGAAAATACGATTCATGTTTTTTGTATGAAGAAAAAACGCTTTTCAAAACTGCTCTTAAACCGCTTACAGTTTGCCAAAAATTTAACTTGGGTCATGATACTGGTGTCCATAGCTTTCCAACGCTATATCGCAAGCCCCATTTGGGCAATGTTGGCGGAAGTTCAACCTAGCACTGGGAGAAGTTCAGGTCGAACAACTCAGGTAGTAAAATTGCGAAAAACGCAATTTCATCACGACCCGAGAGCAAAATCCGCCAACGAGCGAGATTCCTATTTAAAACCGGTATTTAGTTGCTAAAAAACGTTTCTAGATTACACTAACATCATATAAAACACGACTAACAAGAATAATTCGCGTGGGAAGCCATGGTTGCGAAGATAGCCCGAAGTTCGAGTTTGTACAGAGGGAAGTTCAGGCGCGTTACTCAGACAGTTCAGGTTGTGATCAGAATATTATTCTGATCCCGTGATCAGAATAGTGTTTATGTATATATAGGACATGACTACTCTGTTACTAGTAACAGAATAACATTCTATTACCCCTCGGCCCTATAAGGGAGCGCGTCCGGTTTTCAAAATCAGCCTGTCAACCGTCTTCGAACGAGAAAAAAGAAGTAAATACGCCCACCCACCTACACATTCAGCCACCCCCGCTCCCACCTTCTCTTGGCTCCCGGCGGCGCCACCCCGCCCCACCTCCTCCCCGGCTCCGGCGCCGGCCCGCCCCACCTCCTCCCCGGCTCCCGGCGCCACCCTGCCCCACCTCCTCCCCGGCTCGCGGCGCTGCCCCGCCCCGCCCCATCTCCTCCCCGGCTCGCGGCGCTTCCCCGCCCCACCTCCTCCCCGGCTCCTGGCGCCGCCTGGCCCCCAACATCCAACCTCCCCGGATCCTGGCGCCACCCCGCCCCTACCTCCTCCCTGGATCCCAGCGCCGCATGCCCCCATCTCCCCGGATCCCCGCGACGCCTAGTCCCCAACCTCTCCGGCTCCCGGTGCCGCCAACCGCCATCCTCTGCCAGCTCTGGTAGCCGCCTCCACCTGTTTCCTCCTGCGGGTCGGACGGTGCGAATCTGGCTGACGTGGCGGGGCTTTGAGACTCGCCGGGGTGGAGCTCCTCCGTGTGACGCCCCCGATTCAATCGTACACTAATCATGCACGCTAATGTGTACCATCAAGATCAGGGACTCACGGGAAGATATCACAACACAACTCTACAACATAAATAAGTCATACAAGCATCATAATACAAGCCAGGGGCCTCGAGGGCTCGAATACAAGTGCTCGATCATAGACGAGTCAGCGGAAGCAACAATAGCTGAGTACAGACATAAGTTAAACAAGTTTGCCTTAAGAAGGCTAGCACAAAAGTAGCAACGATCGAAAAGGCAAGGCCTCCTGCCTGGGACCTCCTAACTACTCCTCGAAGCCGAACTCCACGTAGAATCATCCTCGGGATCTCTAGCTCCTGGACTCCAGCATCTGGTTGCGACAACCAGGTATAGAAAGGGGAAAAGAGGGAGAAAAGCAACCGTGAGTACTCATCCAAAGTACTCGCAAGCAAGGAGCTACACTACATATGCATGGGTATATGTGTAAAGGGCCATATCAGTGGACTGAACTGCAGAATGCCAGAATAAGAGGGGGATAGCTAATCCTGTCGAAGACTACGCTTCTGGCCACCTCCATCTTGCAGCATGTAGAAGAGAGTAGATGGTAAGTTCACCAAGTAGCATCGCATAGCATAATCCTACCCGGCGATCCCCTCCTCGTCGCCCTGTTAGAGAGCGATCACCGGGTTATATCTGGCACTTGGAAGGGTGTGTTTTATTAAGTATCCAGTTCTAGTTGTCATAAGGTCAAGGTACAACTCCGGGTCGTCCTTTTACCGAGGGACACGGCTATTCGAATAGATAAACTTCCCTGCAGGGGTGCACCACATAACCCAACACGCTCGATCCCATTTGGCCGGACACACTTTTCTGGGTCATGCCCGGCCTCGGAAGATCAACACGTCGCAGCCCCACCTAGGCTCAACAGAGAGGTCAACACGCCGGTCTAAATCCTATGCGCGCAGGGGTCTGGGCCCATCGCCCATTGCACACCTGCACGTTGCGTACGCGGCCGGAAGCAGACCTAGCCTAGCAGGCGTTCCAGTCCAATCCGGCGCGCGCCGCTCCGTCGCTGACGTCAAGAAGAGCTTCGGCTGATACCACGACGTCGAGTGCCCATAACTGTTCCCGCGTAGTTGGTTAGTGCGTATAGACCAAATGGCCAGACTCAGATCAAATACCAAGATCTCGTTAAGCGTGTTAAGTATCCGCGAACGCCGACCAGGGCCAGGCCCACCTCTCTCCTAGGTGGTCTCAACCTGCCCTGTCGCTCCGCCATAAAGTAACAGTCGGGGGCCGTCAGGAACCCAGGCCCACCTCTACCGGGATGGAGCCACCTGTCCTTTCAGCCCCCTCATCAGAATCACTTGCGGGTACTCAACGAGCCGACCCGACTTTAGTCACCACATGTGTCATGTATATAAAGTATATAGTATATACCCGTGATCACCTCCCGAAGTGATCACGGCCCAGTAGTATAGCATGGCAGACGGACAAGAGTGTAGGGCCACTGATGGAACACTAGCATCCTATACTAAGCAGTAGGATAGCAGGTAAGGGTAACAACTGTAGCAACAATGACAGGCTATGCATCAGGATAGGATTAACGGAAAGCAGTAACATGCTACACTACTCTAATGCAAGCAGTATAGAGAAGAATAGGCGATATCTGGTGATCAAATGGGGGGGCTTGCCTGGTTGCTCTGGCAAGAAGGGGTCGTCATCACCGTAGTCGTACTCAGTGGCATCAACAACGGTCTCGGGGTCTACCGGAGAAGAAGAGGGGGAAGAAACAATAAATACGGAGCAAGCAAAACATCACAAAATATAACGAGCTAATACGCGATGCTAGGTGTGCCCTAACGCGGTAGGAGGTGATACCGGCGAAGGGGGGAAACATCCGGGAAAGTATCCCCGGTGTTTCACGTTTTCGGACAGATGAACCGGAGAGGAAAGTTGCGTGTTCGCTATGCTAGTGATGTGTGGCAGACGAACGGGCTGCGTATCCGGATTCGTCTCGTCGTTCTGAGCAACTTTCATGTAGAAAGTATTTTCATCAGAGCTACGATTTATTTTATATGATTTTCTAAAGTTTCAAATAATTTTTAGAATTTATTTAATTAATTTATTTCAACATTATCCAGAATAGTGCATGCTGACGTCAGCATGACATCAGCATGACGTCAGCAGTCAACAGAGGTGTTGACTGGGTCAAACTGACATGCGGGTCCCACTGTCATACACTGTTAACTAATTAACCAATTTAATTAGTTTAAATAACAGATTAGTCAGGTTAATTAATTTATTAGGCTAATCTAATCAGAATTAATTCTTTAATTAATTATTAATTAGTTAATTAATTAATTAATTATTATTTTTAATTTAATTAATTTTTCTTTTTACTATTTTTTTATCAAAACGTTCTGGGCAAGGGCCCACTTGTCGTAGGGCCAGAGGCCATAGCGGGCGCGGGCGACTGCAGTTACGGGCGCGGGCGACTGCAGCTACGGGCGTGGGCACCGGGTCGCCTGGACCCGGGTGCGCGCGGATGGCCGGCGGCCACGGCAGGGCAGCCGCAGCTGGCTGGAGCGGGTCTGCGGGGTGAGGGGGGCGGCGGCCAAGCGCGACGCAGGGGGGTGCGTGCGGGCGCGCATAGCAAGCGGCCGGCGCGACGCGGATGCGGCCGTGGATGCGGCGCACGGCGACGGGGTTCGGCACGGGGAGCAAGGGCGGCGGCTGGACGGCGCGAGGGCGCGGTCGCGCGAGCGGGGCCGATGGCCAGAGCGAAAGGGAGTGGCCCGGGGCGTGGAGCGCCGCGGTCGGGAGCAGCGGCAACGCGGTTGCCGCGGGCTCGGCAGGCAGGGCGCGGCTGCCGGCGCAGACGGGCATGGCCATGGGCGCAGCAGGTGCGGACGCGCACAGGAGGTCGCGGGGCGTGGTGAGGCGGTCAGCGTGCGGGGACGAGCGAGAGGGAAAAGAGGAGGTTGGGGTCCTCACGGGCGAGTAGAGACCATGCGAGGCTCGAGGGAGGCCCTTGGGGAGGAGGACGGGGACGACCGGGCGGCGGGGAGGCAGTCCGGCGGGGAGGCGGCAAGGGGGTGCGGCGCACGGCGGAGAGGACGGCGAGGCGTCCACCGAGGAGGAGTGGTCGAGGCGGCGCGGTGCGGTCGATCCGGGCGGCGGGGTCGTCGGTGACGCTGGAGAACGAGAGGGAGTGGGTGTCTCGATCGGGAGGAGTGGGGGGGTTTGTGCGGGAGGAGTGGGGGGGATCGTGCGAGGCGACGGGAGGGGCGCCGTCCAGATCCAGGGGGCGAGGGGGGGTGAGAGGGGATCGGGGAGGGGAGAGGCTAGGGTTTGAGCGTCAGCAGGCCATATAGGCCAGGGGCGCAGTTGGGCCGGTGGGCCGGCCGGCTGGGTTGTGGCCCAGTTGGCCGGGGGGGTTCTGTTTTTATTTCTCTTTTGTTTCTTTTTAGTTTTCTTTTATTTTCAGTTTTGGTAAAATACTAAAGTGGCACCCAAATAGATGTTACAAATTATGCCACAGCCACAAACAACTTAGCACTGAAATAAAATAGTTTTGAAATTGTTTATCATTTTAAAAGCATTTAAATAATTATTATTGCTACTATTTTATTCATTTTAGAGTGTTTAAACATTTTATAAAGGTGTGGTTTCTCCACCATAATTACCTATGTATTATTTGGCTCACTCCGAACATTTAGTTTTAATATTTGAAAACTTTTATCGTTCGACTTGATTTTGAATTTGAATTCGAACGAGGTTGAAACATCGTGAAACTAACAACAGTAATCGTGGTGACGTGGCCTCATTAGCAGAGGTTTACTGTAGCTTAACTATCCGGGCGTCACACTCCGCCTCTAGCCGTCGATCCATAGTTCATTGTCAGTACAGGTTCTGAAACTGCCTAGTACATGTTGGGGGACATTTCTGGAATCACGTATGCTTGCTAGCTTGCAGCTGTAATTTTGATTGCATAGCAATACAGTTTAGTTGTCTCTGAAGTTTTGATTCATAGCAGTACAATTTGGTCCCAGCTGCAATGATTCTGCAAACCATTGTGCTCCCAAAAGATGGTGCTTTGTTGCAACAAGTTGTGGGGAAAATGCAGTGAAAAAATAAAATGTGCTCCCACAAGTTCATATGATATATTGTTGTTAATTCAATTTCTTTTATATACCTCTACACATGTTTGTTGAAATGCTGACAAGGAGCTAGACTTGTTTTTTTGTTCATATTTCTTGTTTCTTAAAACAACTGATGTACTACTATCAAAATGGAAGCCACAATAAAGATCTCATCTCTAAATTGATGATTCAGCCATGTTTGCTTGTGTGTACTACTGAACTGACAATGGTACTAAACTTGTGTTCTCGCTGATTTTGAAATGTTGCTGGTAGCATTTGTGATGCTCGTCTGATTTTGGTTGGAAGTTTAATGAATCCATACATAGTTCAACTTTTAGGAAGTTAACAGTTCAATGAGTGTCTTAGAGAAAACTTGGAAGTTTTGTCTATATAAAAAAGATAACAAAAATATATGTGTTCTGACCTAAGATGTTCAGGAAAGAGTTCTAGGACATCCCCGGTCGCCGCGTCCCCGGGAAGCCATGCGACAGCCACCACCACTGCGAGCTGCCGGTGCAGCGTCCCACCAGCCCCCATGCGCCTCCATCCCTCAAGCTCCCAGATGCGTCGTCGTGAACCCTTTGTTCCCCATCGTTGCCTCCTCCAACTCCTTTCATGGCTCTGGAAAATCACTGATCAGGTATGTTCAGATCAGACCACACTAGAATGGCCAAATTATAGATAAATATTTGGATTGTCCTAAATTCTTCCACTCTCTGGAAACAAAGTTGCAGAATGGATGTGAACAGAGTATACTTCCATGGTTTTGCAAGAAATCATACAATAAGTGTACCATTCACTATGTATCATTAGTTAAAAAATAATCATAGAAAAAGTTCAATTTGTGTTATTGAAACAGCTCAATTTATCGGTATTGTGGAGATCATGCATGACTAGTATTTATGTTCTCAAGATATGAGAGAGTGGGATGTTCACATGATTTTTGCTGGTTGGAGTGTATGGTCTTGTGGAGATCATGAATGTTATTTGGTTATGACACGATGTATATATATATACTGCTAGAAGTTCTAATACCTATATTACTACAATTCGCTAATAAAAAATGTATCAGTTCATTGTGTATAGCACTTGGTTAACACATATAATTACAAAACAGTTACTTGAACTATACAAGAGTTCAGCTTTTACTTGATTTTTAGTTCAAATTTTGCGTTATTTTTAGTGCATCAACTTTAATGTGCAGAACATCGAGGAAATCCTGAAAAATTATATGTGCACTCTATGTATTTTCTTATTCTTACAAGAATTATGCACTCGTACTATTATGCATCAGTTTAGGCCGCCCGTGGAGTTTTAGATATATGCAAAATCGGATTAGAGCACCATGATCTCACCCAAAAGTTTGAAAAACCATTGCTTTCAGTTCTGGTAACATATTTTTTTGTTTCAGCTTTTCTAATTCTTTCTCCAATGGGCCTTTATATATTATCTTTCACTTGCCTTACTATATGAAAAAAATATGTGGCCTTTAGCGAGCAACCTTGCTTGTTTTCTGGTTAAAAAAATAGACAACATGGATTTACCATGTTCTATTAAAAGAAAGCTGGAGTTCAAATTCTAATTTTAGTTCAGTGAAGATCAATGGGAAAATGCACAAAAAGTTCAGACTCTTGTTTCCTAAAGTGTTTGTTTTGGTATGTCTAGCCCAAACAATCATCAAATTTTTAAAAATGTTTCTCTGTTGTCAAATAAAAGCTACAGTGATTATTATGGACATGTACAGTACAAACTTTTGTAATGGTGTAGTACACCTATTTAGAAAATTTATATATTTACAAAACAGAAATTATAATTCTCAAAAACCTACAAAGAAGCATCAATTTATATTGATAGTTGTTCTAGTCCTTATGTTACAACAGTGCAATGAAACAATCTCATCAGTTCAAGAACATCGACATGCTAATGCTGTAGTGATCTCACGCGCGGCCACAAGGATGTCGGCTGCAATGATGCCAAAGTGATGAGCTATCTACATTCTGCCTGGCTGTTGTCCATCTATATCTGCGTCCGTGGTGCATCGCCAGCGGTATCGTCCCTGACCAGGGCACCATGGTGAGGCACTTGCTACTACTAATGCACACTGCATTTGACGCATAAAGATGGAAAATGCAGGAAGCCGCATGTTTATGTGGAGCTAATGCACACCATTTTTTTCCTGAAAAATGCCGCGGTTAAAATGAAGGTAAGCTTGTGCGTGTATTTGTCTGAGGTGGTTGGTTCTGGAAAAGGTGATTCACATAAGTAGATTTAAAGATATGATTTATTAAAAAGTTGTAGCTCTTTTCTTGGTTTATGGTCAGCTCATGCATCGAGTTTCCATCCAATCCGTGGGATGACCTCTATCTGCACGTACTTGTTGCTAAAATGTTGTGTTGTTAAACTTGTTATGAAGCCACTGTTATTCTTCAGCTGCGACCTACAAGAGTTTCTTCATCTATGGTTCAACAAAAAAGAACAGCAGCAGTCCATGCATCTGCCGTATCTCTTTCCTCTCTACTGCTCTTTTCTCTTACTAATTTGTTTCTCTCTAAACTACAGCATGGGGGAGGTTGGACTACAGACAACCCCCGCCGCCCCCATGCATTACTTCCTCCGGTCCCTGTCCAGGTATGGGGATCACACCAGTCCAACTCTTTCTCCCTTCTCCGTCCAGTTTTTGTATGCTATTCCAAATACCAATGATCATGCAAAACAGTTGTTGCTAGAGTCTAGATGATGTGTAGTGTAGATGCCATAGTTTCACCCTATTTTTCTAGTTCTAATTATTGCTGCATAACTCTTTAAAAGAATGTTCTGTGAATGTTTGTGATCATGGCTTGTAGGTATTCATGTGAACTTTAAAATAATGACTGTTCTTGTAGGAGGTTCAAAGATTGTCGTGGAGCAAGTTCAAGAGATTAGTTTCGTGAAGATAATGTGATCTTTTGGTCAGGATTTTGCATGATCCATAGCCATCAGTGGCAACAGGTGAGCAGTTCAAGGCCTCCTGCGTGAGCCGTACATCATCTTCTATGCGTGAGCTAGCTGTCTCAACACATCTAGCATCGGAGTATCTGCATCCCCTTGCCGCACACACATGCCCGCGGTCGAGATAGTGTTGTTTGTGATTACTGGTCGTGACTCTTACGTTGTCATTGGTTGTCATTGGACAAAGAATTTGTTCTGTAACTCTGTATTGGCAGGACCTTCAGTAAATATATGTTCTTAGTATTCTGATCTGTAGGCCAAAATGGTGAAAATTTAAACATCAGTCTGAATTAATAAAACTAAGAAGTTCTACTATCAGTAAACGGGTGAACCTAGGTGCAACAAAGCTCTGCCATTAGCCGTGGGGATTATCAGTTCACATGTATTGTGTTCTTTTTGTTAGTTTATGTGTGTTCTTATTTGTCAGGTTGTGTGCAAGTTTGTTATCAGTTCATGTGTATGTGTTGGTAATCATTGTTGTTGATGCTAGGTACCGATCTGACCATGGTATTACTGTGGCTGCTCTATGTAATTAGCCCCTTTGTTGGGTGAATCTCCTACTATTTGCTAGCTTTGGTATTGTTAAAACACAACAAGTTCACAATCAAAAAAGTTATAAGTTCAACACGACGTCCCAGATAAGTTTGGGAAAAAAGCTCAAACAGAAAGAAACCCCATGAAAATTCAAATGGTAAAAGTTCAAGTCGCAAAACGAGAGAAGTCTAAAACATCGTTGCAAAAAATACTGAGCTAAAAAACACATTTTTTAAAGAAAAATATCATTCAGTTCAACGATATAAACCATGCAAGCTCGGGGACTATGAGACCGTAAACCATTGAAAAGTTACGAGGAAAAAAATACCGAAAAAATAGAATAAAATCTAGTATGTGAAAGCACGCTCAGTACAAACCCAGACGGACATAAGTTCGAGTACTCTTTTTTCAGAACCATTCAACATTACTCAGTGAAAAATACCTCAGTACAAACACAAGCATAGATCAGTACGAGTACTCTATTTTTTAGACAGGAAAAAACAATACAATGGGTTTCACCTTATTCCAAATTACTATTAAACGCATGGGCGGAGCTGGAGCTAGTCTTACCCTGATGCACCACTTAACCATTGCAAAAAAAAAATCTAGCAACCAATGTGTTAAACAAAGGTGCGTTTCATAGCTTGTAACACGGATTACCAAACATAATAGAAGTCGATTTATAAAAGGTTAAAAACAATCCAACAGTCACACTGCTCAATATAATGCTAAAATAAACGACAAAATTTATTGAAAAGGATGTCTTGCATTCTCAAATTCCAAAGCACATTATCAGACACCAAGGCTCAATAACCTACAATAACAAAACTAGAATTACAGTTTCAAGTACTACCTCTGTTCATTTCTATAAGACGTTTAGACATTCAGACACTGTTCAAAACAGTACAAAGCAAGCTGTCTGAAACGTCTTATAAAAACAAACGGAGGGAGTAGAACATAATAAAATGCCTCAGAAAGTGTTTTCTTCTTACCAGATCTTTCAGATTTTGGATGTTAATGTTCTATCAATTTTATCTTGCCCGGGTCATTCAATCTGCTAGCAACAATTTTATTGATTTAATTGTGGCAACATACAAAAATATGTTGGACAAGCAACACAAATAAGGGGTAAATTCGACTCAATAGATGACCTTAATCTAGACAAAAAAAATCAAAAACACATTGATATATTGCTAAGAGAGAAGAAGAGAAAATTACGACGCCCCCGGTGCCGGCTGCCGCTGCTGTGCGGACGTTCGGATCGACGAGGAAGACAGGAACGGATCCGTGCTACTGCTGCGGGCTGCTTCGAATCGTCACTTCGTCAGGACTCAAGAATAGATCAATTCCAAAATTTAAATCGAACCCTGTAGAAAGAGCAGCTACAGTAGAAATACCTACTAGCTAGCTCTTGCCTCTTGGAGTCTTGGTTCGATCGCCGCCGCCGCTGCACAGGTTCTCAATCCCTGGATCGACCGATCGCCGCCGGCCGCTGCACACGTCGCCGAATCGCTGTGCGCGGCGGTACGCCTTTTTTCTCGGATCGATTGTTTTGTTCGCTATACGGGAAGCCACATAGATCGTTGACTAGTTGCTAGATGGCTTCGTGCGTGATGGGCTGCTGGAAGCGGACCAAAAGAGGCCTGGCGCGCCTGGTATTATGGGCCCTGTAGCACTCTTTCCGGCCTACCCTGTTGCCCTGGGCCAAAAACTTGATATTTAGTACGTAAAAACAAATCGGACCCTGTAGCAGAGGCATGGCGCGCCTGGTATTATGGGCCCTGTAGCACTCTTTCCGGCCTACCCTGTTGCCCTGGGCCAAAAACTTGATATTTAGTACGTAAAAACAAATCGGACCCTGTAGCCTGTGCTACAGGGTTGGCCCATTGGGCTCCGCCCCTGATTAAACGGTTGTGAAGTAGAGAAAATGTTCAACATGGCTAAGTTTCACATTTTCGATAGCTATCCAACAGTATATTATTTGCCCCATTTCGACAAAAAAATTTAAAAAATCGCGTTCAAAATCAAATTTGACCGTTTCAAATATGTTTTTGAAACGTAAGGAATTAGAAAAACATTTCCATATGAAAAAGTTGCGCATTTTCCATAGCTTTCCAACGCCGTATCATTTGTGTCAATCCGACAACCCGTTTGCAAAAAAATGCGAAAATACGTTCCGCCCAGAATTTCACCGTTTTTCAAATTACTTTTAAATTGTATATAATTTGAAAAAACAGTAGATATATGGAAGATGCGGATTTTTACCAGCTTTCCAACGCCATCTTATTTGCTCAATTCCGACAAACGGTTTGAAAATTGAGTCCAAAATACGATTCATGTTTTCGGTTTTGAAAAAAAAACGGTTTTCTCAAAACTGCTCTTAAACCATGATGTTTTTGCAAAACAAAATCCTATATTTTTGTAATGTAGATGTCAAGAGCTTTCCAACGATATATTACACGGCCCATTCCAACGAAAAGACGATCAGTTCGACGAGATGAAAATCATCAATACAACCGCCTGAAACATCAGTTCAAGTAGGGTAACAGAATATTATTCTGTTACGCCAAACAGAATAGCCCAGATGTGTGTATATATATATGTATATATATATATATGTGTGTGTGTGTGTATGCATGTTCTGTCCTCCACAACATTCACTTATAGCTATGTCTTTAAACTTGCAATTTTTCTGAACTAAGTGAATGTGATCGGACCCTAACCCCTTCTGTGCTTCTTCCTAAAATTCTATCTATCTAGTCATATGCATTCTGTTGAAACCTGTCAAAAGTCATCACTGGGTCCTTGTCAGCTGAAGATATAGAGACACACATTTAAACCTGTTTTAATGCTATATCTCTTTTGCCTGAATGCCGGAGAAGCCGGAATGACCACCCGACAATCCAGGCGTGCGTGGGAACATGGAACAACTTCCAATAAGTTGCATGCATGCCACGTGTCCATCAGATGTGAACCGCTAGGGGCACCTGCGTAATTACGCTGTGCAGCCCTTTACCTTATAAATACACACACCGCGCGGTCATTATCTTTTCTTCCACCTCGCCACCTCGCTGAAACCCTAGCGCCTCCGCTAGCCCGCGTCAATGCCGGAGATGAAGCGCTTAGCTGCCGTGACATCTTCGACGCCATCCTCGCTCCAGCCGCGGACCTCGTCTTCTCCGCCGCCACCGTAGGTGTCTTCCGCCGCCAAGTTAGGGCGCGGGAGATTGGACTGCTCGGCCTCCTTTTCTGCCTCATCTAGCAGTTCGTCAGTGGTAATTAAATCTCACTTTTTACAGTCTTTTTGATCTGTCAAATCCATCCACTTCAACCAAAAGTGGTTTCTACACTTCCAAATCTGGATCTGTCTCTTTCTGAATCTCATATCTTGCAAAGTATGTTCACTTATGCTTCATAACTAGTTAGATTCCTCACTTGTACTTATTCATGGATTCGTATAAATCTGGAACCAACTCACTTCAAATAAGTGAATGTCTTCGCACTATGAGGTCAATGTCTTCAAACTGATTTATCTTCAAAATCTTCTGAGAATGCATATGACCTCTTCCCCTTCCCTCGCATCTCTAATCCTGTCACAGGTACATGTCCGTGGGAGAATCCCTTGGTTCTCATAGTCTGCATTCATTTGCTGAATTCTTTCATCATCATATTCACTCCTCTGAAGCCAGTTCTTGCCTGACAAGTAAACGGAAGCCTTTCACCGTTCTGAAGCCTATCTGTCTGAATATCATGGCCACTGAGAAATCAGCAAGGAAGGGTGGCAGGCAGCGCCGTGGCAATACTGCTCTGGATCTGCCTCCTGATCTGTTTGAAATGTACAAAACTGATCCAGAGGAGAACTACAATCAGCGCCAAGACCCGAATCCAATGGATTCGAAGATATTGGGCAGAACAGTGGTTCAAGTACAACTTCGTCATTGCTAAATATGCTGAGAAGAACGCTATCAAGCGCCCGTGGGGTGATATTCTCTACAGAAATCTGCAACCCAAGTCCAAGCCTGAAGCTATTGCCCAAGGCTTCTATCCTTGCATGGTCCGAGGACCGCAACCTGCGAATGCGGACCCATCTTCCTTGTTATGGTGTCATGACGACAATCTCTTCAAACGCAACTATCAGTTCGCTAAGGAGTCAGCTGCAAAGAACAGCAAAGCTTTCGGACTCAACTTCAACCCTGGTCCATCTGCTCCAAGACAGGATGGCTCTCGTGATGCCAATCCCAATGCCATCGGGCCCTTCACTAGCTTCGATGGGCTCCTCTCCCACATTGCTGCTCAAAGTGCCATGGTGGAGCAATCAGCTGATGATGCTGACTCTGAAGATGCTCCTGCTCCACCAAAGCAGAAGAAGAAGAAGAAGAAGAAGAAGAAGGCAAAAGCTTCAAAGCCCTCTGCCACACCAAAAGCTTCGTCTATGAAGCCGTTGAAGACTGCACCTCCTGAACCCAGTGTGCAGTCTGAAGATCTGTCTCGTGTCTCCAAGAAGACCAAGAAGACCAAGAAGCCCATGAAGATTGCTGGGCATGAACTAACTCCTGTTGCCGTTCTGCGCAACAAGGAAGACACCATTGATCTGTACAGTGATGAAGATCTTGGTGATGAAGCTCTTGAGATGCTGATCAAGCGCAAGCAAGAGGCGAAGATCTTCAATGATCTACCCCTCTTTGATGTTGATATCTTGAACAACTTCATCGATGAATGGTTTGATGACCAGAGTCTCAGTATTGATGACCTACAGATGCTCGTGGACATAAGCGTCATGTTTCACGGAGCCATTGCCAATGAATTGGCCTTAGCTCAGAAAATCGTCGAGCTCAAGAACAAGATTGATCGTGAGAAGGCACATTTCAAGAAGCACATGGCCAAGCTCAGTGTGGCTGATGTGCAAATCTTCAAGAAGATGTTGCATGATCTTAAGGAAGAATTCCACAAGAAGCGTGAAGAAGCCAAAGGCTCATGCGAGCGCATGAAGTACTATGCGCAGAAATGTGTTCAAGCGCATAATGAATCTGAGAAGAGAAAGGCTGAAGATATTACGGCTGCATCAGCCGAAGAAGAAAGAGAAGTCACACCCCCAGCAAGTGCTCCAGTCATTCTCAAAGAGAATGTGATTGTGCCCGACCCTCCAGTTGTTGAACAGATGGAGGTTGAAAACAATGAGGCTGCCACTAAAGCCAATGACACAGTAATGGGTGAAGACAATGCTGCCACTGACACCATTGTGCCACCAATCAGCTCCAGTGATGTTGTTCCTCCCCCAAGGCCTCACACCATTGAACAAGCATTCAATCGTGGTGGGCAGCTTATTACAGTCAAATGGCCTATTATGGTTCCACCACAGCTCCCAGGCCACAGTATGATTATCATGTGGAGCAGAGGCCTCAAGTTCAGAAGCCAAAGCCACGTCTGCCAAGGCTTCCCAGTGCTGTCACCACTCAGGGCTCATTCAGCGTGCTCAGCTTCAGAGAGCACAATACTTTCTTTGACAGTGCCAAGAACCCATACACGAAGCCCAAGATCTCCTCTGACAGATTTTGGAGCCATTAGCAGCGAAGCTATTACTCATGCATCCTGTACAACCAAGACCGGATCTTTCCACACATGCGTCTGGAGTGTGATGCTATGGCTGGGTTGCCCTGTCTTGAAGAGGCTCTTGACTGCTTTACGGATGTTGGTCTTCTGCCCTTTGTGACTGACAAGGAACACTGGAATGAAGAGCTTCTGCTGCAGTTCTATGCTACTCTCCATATTCGAGGCTACAACAGGGATCCGAAGACTTGGATCCTTGAGTGGATGACAGGTGATGTGCATCACGAAGCCAAAGCTCAAGACATCATCGAGCTTACTTCCCTGCCCACTCCAGGTGAGTTATATGAACCTGGTTGTTAGCTTCATAGGAATGAGCTGTAGAGCATTTTTCAGAAGCCTAAGCCAAATATGAGCCAAATGCTTAGCATGATGAAGCCATTGCCTCAAGACGTTGAATACCCAAAGGAGTTCTTTGTGAAGGACCTCGAGTACTTGCCATGCACAGTGTACCATATTCTGAGGCGTACTCTATGGCCCATCAAGGGACATTCTTCTGAAGCTAAACTTGAAGGCGCCATGAAGACTTTGGTATTCTATATCATCAATGGCATTAGGTTCAACACCCAGGATTTCTTCATCAGGCAACTTGCTGCTTCTGGGATTGATCTGTTTGGCCTGAAGTTCTATGCTCCATGTGAAAGTGCAAGTATCACTTAGATTATATTTTGGTGTGATGACAATGTGGTTAGTGGAACTAATGTTGGTTGCTAAAGTTTATCTCAAGACTTTGGTTCCAAGGTGTCCATTGATGGAGGTGTGCGACCCCCCAGTCCAAATAGATCAAAGGCGTGGTTACCGGCGACTCGAAGGTTTTTCGTTTTGGTTCCATTTGAGTCGTAGGTAAAACCGCACTATCAAGAGGGGTCTTCGTGGATTTAGTGTCATGTGGGAATGCCTCCAAAACAGATACACCAGCCCTCCTACACCTCCTCAGATATTCCACTTATTGTGTGCTTTGCTGTGGTGTCCTGTGATGTTTCATCAGAAATCTTCTGGACACCCCGTGTGCACGGGGTCTCTGACCCCCGTGCGCACGGGGTAGTCAGAATATTTCGGGACACCCCGTGCGCACGGGGCTGACTTGGCCCGTGCGCACGGGGTCCAACGGGCAGAAATCCCCTCCCGGCCAAGAACACTATATAAGCCCCCTTCTTCCTCCTCCATCCCTCAACCCTAATGTCTTGTTGAGCTCCTCCATTGCTACACCCCATTTTGCTCACTACTCTCAATCCCTCCACCCAATCTTGTTGAAACTTTGGGGATTGGGAGAGCAAGACCCGATCTACACTTTGACCAAACCAAATCGCGTTCCCCGCAACATTCATCCACCATGACTTGTTACTCTTGGAGCTTGGTGTAGCGACCTGACCCGAATGGATCAAGTCTCTGTGCTTAAGTGTCATCCCTGGATCGGTATGCTGACACACACAGTACTCGAGGATTTATAACAGAGGTAAATCACATGTATAAAATAACGAAAATACTATTACCTCAATCCAAAATAGCGGAAGTAACAAGGTTGTGGATTCCCATCAACACCAACGGCAAAGTTGAGTGTAGAAATCGTAACCCTAACGTATCACTTACTCGTCGTAAGATATCCTGCAACATGAAACGTTGCAGCCCGAAAACGGGTCAGTACATTGAATGTACTGGCAAATTCACACCATAGAGAAATGATGAACAAAGGCTATCACTAACTGCATATATGGCTGGTGGAAAAGCTCTATGGTTATAATGTTTTTGCGAAAAGCCAATTTTTCCCTACTGCAAAGGAATAAATTTTATTTAACTATCATGGTGGTTGTTAAACATTGAGAAGGTACCTCCAACTCAATCCCAATTAAGTATCATCATTAACCCAGCAAAATTAATTAAAAAGTAACATGGTGATGAGATTCAAATGATAATCCAGGTACTAGATACTCAAGTTGTCCATAACCGGGGACACGGCTAACCATGATTAGTTTGTACACTCTGCAGAGGTTTGCGCACTTTTTCCCACAAGACTCGATCGCCTCCGCTTGATTCTCGCACTGCATGATGTTTGAGAAACGGATGACCGAGACACAGTCTTTCAGGAACAATCACTCTTTACTCTGGGTGGACCGGTACACCTACTTTCCCCTACATCTGCTAGCCCACCTCTTCAAGAGATCATGTAACCTACTCAACTATGCTAGAGCCCATAATAGCTTGTGGCTGCACACGGAAGTTTCTAGCATGAATAATCTTATGATCCCTTTGAGCCTGGGTGGCGGTCCTTATACAAACAGACAACACTGGGTTCTCCAGGTGCCTCAATCCACCCAGATGTGAGTTTTAGTTGCCACCTTAGGTAAACCATTATTAACAATCTCACATCTGTCATGAATATCTCTCAAAAACCAATCCACGTCTACGAGCATAGCATGGCAATATAGCAACGTAGAAGTAACTCCCAAGGGGTTTGGTAAGAGAACTGGTAATAGGTACTACCTCAACTACTTCTCAATTCCCACAATTTAATTAGATCCTAATCATGCAATTGTTTGAGGAATAGATCTAATGCAATAAAACTGGGTATGGAAAGTATGATCAAAGTGTTACTTGCCTGCAATGTTGACGAAGATGATTCGCACTCAAAACTCTTGATAGTTCTACTCGTCACACTCCGGTCAATCTATCGTAAGCAAGCAATAGCAACCACACATAAGCAATCACTCAAAAGATCGAGAAGAACGAAGAAGACACATCGGAAAACATCAAAACCAAGCAAATAACTCTTGCAACATAAAACAATTTCTAACAGTACCAAAATTATGTGAATTTGGCCTTATCAGAAAGTTTAGGTCAAGAGCTTCGCTTTGCAAAAAGAATCAACTCAAACGGAGTTACGGAACTTAAGTTATGAACAAAAAAAGTTTGAATACAAATCTGTTTGAATTCAAATTTTAAAACTTTCAAAAACATGTTTAAGTTGTTTTACTGGATAGAGGGGATCATAACGAAGAAGTGGGCGTTGGTTTCATCGAAAACGGAGGTACGGATAAAAAGATATGATCAAAAGAAATTTGACTATGAAACAAATTTCGAAATTTGAAAATTAAAAAAAATTGATATGACAGGTTCACTGGATAGGTGAAAACAAGACGAAACTATAGACGCTGGTTTCATCTAATTTGGATGAACGAGTAAAAATTTATGGCTATTTGAAAAATCAGGGCCAAGCTGTTTTACAGAAGAAAATAAAAATAGCTACGGATAAAAGAATTCTAGATCTAACGTATAAATACAGAGAACGAATAAATATACCTTTATAAGGTATAGAAAAGACGACTTCGGAGTGTGGAGACAACTTCCAAAAGTCCCGCCGGAGAGGAGAAATATATTTTTAGCTAGTCAAACCAAAATATTGATTTAACACGCAATGAATAATTTTTGAAGGCTCTATGGGTCTATATTTATAGGTGGAAAAAAGGTTTAGGGATTAAAGGCTAGGCAATGTGGGACTAAACGTAGACGAATAAATAAAATAAACGGGGAACGCATGGGCTAAAAGCACCACGTGCCGGCTGCGCGCACACGCGTAGTTTTTTTTTAACAAAAATCGGCCTAAGTAAAAAAATAAAAAGGATGGCTGGGCCTGGCCCATTTAGGAGAGGGAAAAACAAATGAGGCGCCCGCTGCCACTATGCTACGCGTGTGGGCGGTAATAACTATGGGCCGCATGTACAGTTTTTTTTAAATTGAAACAGAAGGAAAACCGGATAAAGAAAATAAATAAAATTTTTATATAGGCATATTATATATCAAAATTTTCAGAAAAAGATTTTCTACAACATGAACATTTTTGTAAAGTCAAATAAAGACCACAAGAATTCAAATAAATCAAACAGTGCTACTGCCTTAATAAAATTCAATAAAAATCATTTTAAAAATACCAAAATGATTTCAAATTTATTTCTCTCCAATTTTCTGTTGTAGGGAATCATGTTACCCTAATTTCTTTATATTTTATTTTTGGAGAAAAATAATTTGAATAAAACCCAAATAACTCCAAATTAAAATAATTTCCAAAAGGACTTGAATTTGATCCTTTGAAACTCCCAACTCATATTTCATATGTTTTGAAGAAGTCATTTTATCTTCGCTCGTGAAAATCATTGAGTTGCATAAAGTTTCAGGATTGGAAATATTCTCAGATGAAATTCAATTATTTTCAACACCCCTTGTCATTTAAATAAATGGAAGAAGTCATGTCATCTTCTCTCCAGGGTTTTGTGGTGAAAAGAATTTGAATTCATGGAGATCATAACAGCAAAAATGAAAGTTTGGGAAAGTCCTTTTATTCCCTCTCATTTAACTTTCAAAAAGTTTCGAATTCCACTCAATTTTACTCAATCAATCAAACAATCAATCCAATCTATCTGTTTATTATAACATTCCAAAATTTAGAATTTTGGGATGTTACACTTGGGCTCCTAGGCGGTTAGAGGTTCCTTCGGAAGCTTCCTTGCTTGTGGTGTGCTCCGGAGAAGTTTGTAAAGGTGTGGTGGTCGCCTTCAAGACCAACCCCGAGTGATTCGAGGCTCATCCGTTGGGGGTGACTCGAAGGAGATTACAGTGAGCCTTCGGTGGCGTTCCGCAAGCTTTGGCTCCGGCACCGCTCCAAACGGAGAGTAGATCTTCCCCAAGGAAGAGTGAACTTCGGGATAAAATCCGCGTCCTCGTCTCACTTGTGGTTAATCCTTTCCCGCACTTTACTTAGCCTTGTATGCTTGTTGGCTTGCTAATTAGTTTGTTGCCTAGCATATTTAGCTTAGAGCTTGCTTGTCATATAGGTTGTGTTCACCTAGTTGCATATCTAGTGAACCCTTTTTATCCGCTAAGCCTTAAAATTGACAAGAAAGAGTAAAATTTGTAGTCTCCTATTCACCCCCCCCTCTAGTCGACCGTATCGATCCTTTCAATTGGTATCAGAGCCTCGTGCTCTAATATAAGGTTTTACAACCTTAGAGGATATGGTCGATCTAGGGAATGAGGGAGGTGACACACCACTTGCGGAGGATGGTCAAAACCTACCCCCCGCCGCGGCCGACGCACTTGTTGCTCCGGCCGTTGCTCCCGTCGCCCCCATTAACCCGGGGGCCCCGTTGACCGCGGCCGATATTCTTTCAATGTTTGCGGACCTCAAAACCGCTATGTTGAAAGAAGTTCGCTCCTCGGTCAAGGAGGAAATTGATGCTCGCTTAAAGCCCTCGACATCCGCCTCAAACTCATTTGATCCAAATGCGGTTCATGATGCGGATGATTCGAGAGAACCTCTTGCATCCCCGGCTCGCACTCAAGTTCCCAAGTACAATGCCGTGGAACCCTTTTACTCACCACAACCCTTGCAGCACCCTCGCATTAATCCTGTGGGGCCTCCGCCCCCTTTGAAAGCTAACGCGTTTGCTAAGTGGAAGCTAGATATGGAGTCTCATATTCGCAGTGCATCTACACAACTATGGTGGATTGTGGTCAACGGTTTCAACCCCAAGGATCCCATGAATCTCACTCCAAGAGAAGCGGTTGATGATCAACTCAATGCTACCGCCCACAACATGTTGCGCACCGCGGTGACCGATGACTATAGTGACTCCATTGCTCTACTCAAGACCGCCAAGGAAATTTGGGATTGCCTTGAGGAGGCCCTCGAAGGTGATGAAGCAATTCGAAGATCTCGGTTGGCTTTGCTCAAGCAAGAAGTCAACCTATTTGTGAGAAACGAGGGTGAGTCCACGGAAGAGGTATATCGAAGGTTGAAGTCTCTTGTGCTCAATTTGAGAACCTTTGGGTGCACTTGGGCAAATGATGATTTCATTAAGGACAAGTTCATTGATGCTATGGTTCTCACGGAACATACCATGGTGATGATGATACATCAACGCCCGGACTATCAAAAGTTGACCGCGGCACAAGTTGTATCCACTTTCTCAACTCATGTTCTTTTGGAGACCAAGTCCAAGAAGACCTTTGCCATAGCTCAAGCCACCAAGAACTCAAATCTTGCATTGAAGGCCAAGAAAGTAGTTGCCCAACCCTCAAGGGATGAAGAAGTTGTTGAAGAGACTTGTGAGGAAGATGTTGACACCTCATGCCCGACAAATGACTTTGCGGAAGACTTGGCTCTCTTGGTCAAGAAATATTCCGGGACCATGGCAAACAAAGGGAAGAATCTGCAAGGAAGATCGTTTGGACGAAGAAAATGCTACAATTGTGATAGCCCAAGACATTTTGTGCACGATTGTCCTTATGAGAGACGTGAAGACAAGTCCGAGAAGCTTGTGCTCAAGAAGAAGAAGTTCACCAAGTTTTCCAAGAGGAAAGATGACAAGGCTCTTGTTCGTGAGGAGTACATGTCCGGAGATGAAGATGACGGTGATGATGATCATGTGGGCACGGCCGCCATTGCCATGCATGCCACTACCTCCTCCTCCACCACCGGCCTCTTCGACTCTCCCAACGAGGACAAGCCGTTCACTCATCATTGCCTCATGGCCAAAGAGGTAAAAACAAAGTCCAAATCTCTAAAACCCTTCATCCACACTCCCAATGTTTCATGTGAGATAGTGGAGGATGAGTGTGATGATGGTGTGGATAATGATGAGGAATCCTTGATGGCTTTCATGAAAACTCTTCATGGTGAAGCTCGTGCTCGTTTTAGCGATCTCCTTAAATCACTCGCCGAACGCGATGATTTATTGAGAACGTTGAAAACCTCCTCATAGAGGAAAAAGAGAGAGTCGAACTCCTTGAGCACGAGCTACATGAAGAGAGTGTCATGAGAGCATCACTTGAGGAAGCCTTGTCTTCTCATAAAATTGACTTCGTTAAAACCGATGATGTGTTGCAAATTGCTCTTGAGAACAAAGA
This sequence comes from Triticum aestivum, assembly GCF_018294505.1. Lineage (NCBI taxonomy): Eukaryota > Viridiplantae > Streptophyta > Magnoliopsida > Poales > Poaceae > Triticum > Triticum aestivum. The sequence continues at coordinate 261,745,224 of NC_057802.1, forward strand.
TGCCCTTAAAGTAAGGGTTGAAAAGCTTCTAGTTGATCACACGAGACTTGTTGAGGAACATGAGCTCCTTGTGACTAGTTCCAAGGTTGTCAAAGGTGACCTCATTGCCCTCACCGAGTCTTATGCTCAACTTAAAGCTACAACCATTAAGGCTCTTACTTCCGTCCCTCTTATTGATTTAAATGATGAATCTTGTACGGCTAACTTTGCTCATGATTGCATCTCTCTCCAAGAGGAGAATAAGAAGTTAAAAGCCCAAATTGAGAATGGCTTGTGTCGTGCATTCAAGGGGAGAAAAACCTTAATGACCTCTTGAGCAACCAAAAGGAGTGTTTTGCCAAGGAGTGAATTGGGTTTGACCCCTCTTCTAAGAAGAAGAAGACCAAGAAGAAGAGCCACAAGAAGAAGATCGGTCCTACTCCTCCTCCCCAACAAAAGATAGCATTTGTTCATGAAGGACACAAGGAGAAGGAGAAGGAAAAAGGGAATGTTGGGGATGGCAAGGTCACTAGGGACAAGGCCATTCCCAAAGAGTTTGCCGGCAAGAACAACCCACCTTATGTCCTCATGAGAGGAGATGATGGTTATACCTTTGCTAAATTTGTTGGCACTAACTATGATGATTATGCTTGGACTATTTGGGTTCCTAAGACCCTTGTTGCTAACTCTCTAGGACCCATTGCAAAATGGGGACCTAAAATCAAAGCTTGATTCTTGTAGGACTATACCTCCGGTGGAACACAATGGGTGATCGATAGTGGTTGCACCAATCATATGACCGGAGAGAGGGAGATGCTTGTGGAGTTCATTGATTCACTCAAGGCCACTTCAAACATCTCTTTTGGTGACAATAGCAAGGGCAAGGTATTGGGTTTGGGCAAGGTGGTAATCTCTAGTGATGCATCACTTAAGAATGTCATGCTTGTTCAATCCCTTCACTACAATTTACTTTCTACGATTCAATTGGCACGTGCCGGTTATGATTCTCATTTCGGTGAATTTCATGTGACCGTCTTTAAGAGAAGCAATCTCAAAGTGGTCTTTGTTGGGCATGTTGAGGACAACCTTTACGTGGTTGATTTCTCAAATGAGAAAACTTATCTTGCAACATGTCTAATGGCCAAGGCCGACGTGGGGTTGCTTTGGCACCGTCGGCTAGCACACGTTGGCATGAGAAATTTACAAGCTCTCTTAAAGGGGGAGCACATCCTTGGACTAACCAATGTGTCTTTTGCCAAAGATCGTCCTTGTAGTGCTTGCATTGCCTGAAAACTTCATGAAAAAGCTCATAAGGTGACGACTATCATTACCACTTTGAGGCCTCTCGAGCTCATTCACTTGGATCTCTTTGGGCCTCCATCTTATGATAGTTTGGGAGGGAGGAGGTATTGCCTTGTCATTGTCGATGACTATACAAGATATACATGGGTGTTCTTTCTCAAGACTAAAGATGAAACTCAAGACACCTTCATCAACTTTGCCAAAGAAGCTCAACGTCAACATAATTGTGAGATCAAGGCAATTCGAAGTGACAACGGCACCGAGTTCAAAAATTACACTATGAACGAGTTCTTGAGCGATGAGGGGATCAAGCATCAATATGCCGCGCCATACACTCCTGAACAAAATGGTGTTGCGGAAAGGAAGAACCGGACTCTCATTGAGATGGCAAGGACCATGCTTGACGAGTACAAGTCTCCATACAAGCTTTGGGCCGAAGCCATCAACACCGCGTGCCATGCTACAAACTGGCTTTATCTTCGTAAGCTCAAGAACAAGACTCCCTACGAACTCCTAATCGGGAGAAAGCCTAACGTCAAATACTTTCGAGTATTCGATTGTAAGTGTTTCATTCTAAATAAGAAATCCCGTTTAGTTAAGTTTGCGCCTAAAACTTATGAGGGCATATTTGTTGGATATGCATCAAACTCTCATGCTTACCGTGTTCTCAACAAATCCACCGGATGTATTGAGGAAACGGTAAATGTGGAGTTTGATGAAGATAACGGTTCCCGTGTGGAGCAAATTGTTCCTAGTGTTGTAGGTGATGAGGCTCCTTCACAAGCTATAAGGACTATGGGGATAGGCCACATTCGTCCACAAGAAACACCCCAAGTCCAAGTAGAAGAAGAAGGAGTAAGAGCCCCTCTTGTGGATTCTCCACAAGGGAAGTCATCACCTCCACCACAAGGTCAAGATGCTATGGGAAATCATGAACCTATCCAAGAACAAGATCAAGTCCCTCATGTTCCCGAGCAAGATCAAGGGCAAGCTCAACCAAATGGCGAAGAACCAATCCGTGAGGCCCAAGGTCAAGCTCTTGATCAAGATCAAGATCAATACCAACCTCAAGTGTCTTCCACATCATCACATCCAAGTGATCAAGAACTAGAGGTTGTGAAGAGAAGGGTGTCTCCAAGTCTAAAGCATTCCCAAGGCCAAGCTTCTTCCACAAGTTCAGAACCAAGTGAAGAAGAGCTTACCCTCAAAGTGCAAAAAGCGGCCGCCAATTTAAAGCATCTTCAACATCTCACCGACAACATTTATGGAAGCATCAACAAAGGGGTAACTACTCGTAGACGTTTGGCAAACTTTTGTGAACATCACTCGTTTGTCTCTTGTGTTGAGCCCCTTAAGGTTGAAGATGCACTTGACGACCTGGATTGGGTAAATGCCATGCATGAAGAACTCAACAACTTCACCCGCAACAAAGTATGGACTCTTGTGAAGAGACCCAAAGAACATCATAATGTCATTGGAACAAAGTGGATCTTTAAGAACAAACAAGATGAGCATGGACAAGTCACTAGAAACAAGGCAAGGTTAGTGGCACAAGGGTTCACCCAAGTTGAAGGTTTGGACTTCGGTGAAACCTTTGCCCCCATTGCCCGTCTTGAGTCCATTCGTATCTTGCTTGCATATGCTTCATATCATGATTTTAAATTGTATCAAATGGATGTGAAGAGTGCATTTCTTAATGGTCCTCTTAAGGAGTTGGTGTATGTCAAACAACCTCCCGGTTTCGAAGATCCTGATCACCCCTCTCACGTTTATGAACTCCATAAGGCGCTCTATGGACTTAAACAAGCACCTCGTGCTTGGTATGATCACCTTACGACGTTCTTAAGCGAGAAGGGGTTCCAGATCGGGTTAATAGATTCCACTCTCTTCATGAAGAGGGTAAAAGGAGAATTGTTTGTGTGCCAAATATATGTTGATGATATTATTTTTGGTTCCACTAACCATGCTATTAACGTTGAGTTTGAGAATCTTATGACCAAGGAATTTGCTATGAGCATGATGGGAGAGTTGAAGTTTTTCCTCGGATTTCAAGTGAAGCAATTGAGAGGAGGAACCTTCATCAACCAAGCACTTTATATTCAAGACATGCTCAAGAGGTTCAAAATGCAAGATGTCAAGCCCATGAAGACGCCCATGCCCACAAATGGCCAACTTAATCTTGATCCCAATGGAAAAGATGTGGATCAAAAGGTATATCGCTCTACGATCGGTTCTTTGCTTTACCTTTGTGCATCTAGGCCGGATATTATGTTGAGTGTGTGTATGTGTGCAAGATTTCAATCCGCTCCCAAGGAGAGCCATTTTTCGGCAGTGAAAAGAATCCTTCGATATTTGGTCCATACCCCAAACCTGGGCCTTTGGTATCCCAAAGGAGCAACTTTCAAGTTATTGGGATATTCGGATTCGGATTGGGCCGGAGACAAGGTAGACCGCAAGTCCACTTCCGGGTCATGTCAATTCCTAGGGAGGTCATTGGTAAGTTGGTCTTCAAAGAAGCAGAATTGTGTGTCCCTTTCAACTGCCGAGGCCGAGTACATTGCCGCAGGAAGTTGTTGTGCACAATTATTATGGATGAGGCAAACTTTGATGGATTATGGTGTCAAATGTGACAAAGTGCCTCTATTTTGTGACAATGAAAGTGCAATCAAGATCGCCGACAATCCAGTGCAACATAGCCAAATCAAACATATTGAGATTCGTCATCACTTCATTCGAGATCATGTGGCCAAGGGAGACATTGATTTATTCCATGTCAACACCGAGAAGCAACTTGCCGACATTTTCACCAAGCCACTTGATGAAGCAAGATTCCGCGAGTTAAGGCATGAGCTGAATATCGTGGATATAAGTAACTTGGATTGAGGTTCTTGCATACACACACATACTCTACTAGTATCTTGTTTTAGATGTAGGCACCTAAGTAGGGGGAGCTAGCTCAACGAATGAGCTATCTTATCCTACTAGTGCATAAATTGAACAAAATCTTTCACATTAGCCATTTGAAGATGGCATTTGTGCTTCAAAGATGAGTATTGGTCTTGGGCCCAAGGTTCATATCTTCGCGGTGCCATACCAAACAAACTCAAACATGGTGGCTTCGGCCACCGCCCTCCGTTGGAGGTTGGATCTTTTTTTCTTTTTTGTGTGGTTCTTCTTGTCCTTGTGTTCGTGTTTCGGTGTGTGTGTGTGTTTCTCGATTCTCTTCCAGTGCAAGTGCTACACATACTCCTTTCTAGTAGTGTTGGATTTCTTCTGCGACGTGTTCAGAAGTGAGGCGGAAATGCTCTTTGGGGTCTTGGTAAGAATTTGCATTCAGCCATAACCCAACAAGCTTCTTCCTGTCAAAATCCTCTGGATACCCCGTGCCCACGGCCCTTGTACCGTGCGCACGGGGACCCCGTGCCCACGGCCCTTGTACCGTGCGCACGGGCCTCCGTGCGCACGGGGCCTTTAGCCCGTGCTCACGGGGTCTGCGGTTTCTGGCCCTGAAGAGGTGGGACGTGGGGGGGTTTGGGTTCTTTCCCACCCAGTCGCCCCCTCCACGCCCCAGATCGCCTCCAGGCCGCCGTCGTCGCCTCCTTGTCGCCGGTGCTCCTCCGTGCGCCGTGGGACTTCGCTGCTCCGTGGAGATCTCCCGGGATGGGGTCCTCCTCTGGTATCCCCCTCCCCTTGTCCTTCTTTTCCCTCCTTGGATCCTTATTAGTCAAGGGTTTCCTCCTCTACTAGTCTAGGCCAGTCGTTCCCTTGTGATAGACTAGAATCGGATGGGCATTACTGTGGTGGTTCTCCCTGCCGCACTCACTCCCGGATCTCGATCTGGAAGTGGTTGCCGTTGGGCGAACCCCGTGTCCACGGGCCTTGTACCGTGCGCACGGGACCCCCGTGTCCACGGTGGTCAGACCCCCGTGTGCACGGGGTACACAGTGGTGCCAGTCCTGTTTCTTCTCTGTCTTCCATTCCTCGCCAGCTTCTCGAGAACTTGTACTTATTTGTGTCTCTCGTGTTTGTTGTGTTTTGTTGTTGTTGTGTTTCAGACTCTGCTGACAAGAGGTCCGAGCTCCGTCGCAAGCGCACCAAGGCAGGTTCCAGGGAATTCACTTTGATTCTTCGTCAGCCGTCCGAAAGAATTGGTCAGGGCTTTGAGCTGGTCCGTGTTCGCCGTGCCGCCTCCAAGCAGCCAGTGATTGAAGCCTCCGAGGATTCAGAAGAGGAGTATGATTCCCAGGAAGATGCTCACTATGAGAACCCCGCAGATGCAGAGATAGAAGATGAGGATGATTCTGCTGATGATGTTGATGAGGAGGAAGGAGAGGAACATGTGCTCCCAGGAGGTCGGAATGTCAAGAATCTACCTCTCTCTAAGTGGACCAAGCCAGAGCTTTGGGCTCGCAGGCAGGATTTCCCCTATGTGCCAAACACTGATGCAGGGGTTGACCCAAGATTCAAGAATGATTTTCAACACCGTGTGTTCTCTGAGCTGATCATGACCAAGAAAAACAAGTTTGCCCCCCACAAGCAAATCAATGTGGAGTCTCTTCGGGACAATGATCATATCTATCCCGGTGTGTATAATGCTCTTGGGAGGCTTGGCTTGATCCCGTTCGTCGCCTTCCACCATCCGTACAGTGAAGATCTTGTGATGCAGTTCTTTGCCACCGTATACTTCCACAGTGATGAGGCTCGCACTATGACTTGGATGTCTGGCACATATGAGTGTGAGGCCTCCATGGCCAAGTTCTCTGACATCATTCCGTATCGGTTCTTTGCTGAGGAGCATCCTGAGTATGGCCGTGCTCGGGAGACAGGTAGAGACAAGGATGAGATTGCTTTTGCTTACAAGCCAAACAAGGCCTTCACCACCGCTTCTATCAAACATTTGAAGCCAACCTATGATACTATGTGTCACATTCTTAGGTACACGCTTAATCCTAAGATCGGGGACTCTCATAATCTGAGGAGCTCCATGTTGGACATCTTTGTCTACCTTCATGACAAGAAGAAAGTGGATGTTCTGGACTTCATGTTCTTTGAGATCAGGCAGTGTGTTCAGGAGAACAAGTCATGCATCTATGCTCCGTTCATCCAAGCTTTGATTGAGTCTGCCTGTCCCGCCAGGTACATTGCCAAGTACCGCACCTCCTTTCCGAGCGTGATGCCAACTGGCTTCTGGCTGCTCCTCCACCATATGTGCCTCCCAAGAAAGGGCGCAACCCCAGACCTGAGGATCATGCTACCTACACTGAGGGATGTTCATCCTATGTGCGGATTCCGCGTAGCAAAGGGAAGCAGGTTGCTACTGATGCCAGTTTCACCAGAGAGGAGAAGAAGTCTCTTCTGAAGACTGTGAGCAACATGTTCAAAATGTGTCAGTCCATTCAGCGCCGTCAGGTCAAGGAGATCAACAAGGGCAAGCTGGTGAGGCGTCAGAAGAAGGCTGAGCGTGCTGCAGCTGGTGAGGAGGTTGGTCCAGGGTCCGAGGACAACGACAGTGTGGCCACAGCTCGTTCTTTTCCCTTGGAGGGATGGCACTTGGATGATGATGATGATGCTTCGAGCGCACCTCCTCTTGTCTAGAGTCTCGTTAGCATCGCCTTTTCCCTTTTTGTTGTCTTGATGACAAAGGGGGAGAAGTGTTCTATTAGGGGCGTTTGCAGTTGGTTTCAGTTGGGTGAGATCTCAAGGCCTCGTTTGTTTTGGTTGTGTTTATTTGGCTTGAGATACTCTTATTTACTTGCTTTTGCGGTGTGGCCGTGAGCTACCTAGTCTATGTGAGAGACTATCTACTTTATGGAATTTATCTATGCTTACGTTGATATATCTTGTGGAGTATGATCATGTTGGAGAACGTAGTAATTTCAAAAAATTTCCTACGCACACGCAAGATCATGGTGATGCATAGCAACGAGAGGGGAGAGTGTTGTCCACGTACCCTCGTAGACCGATAGCGGAAGCGTTATCACAACGCGGTTGATGTAGTCGTACGTCTTCACGATCCGACCGATCAAGTACCGAACGTACGACACCTCCGAGTTCTACACACATTCAGCTCGATGACGTCCCTCGAACTCCGATCCAGCCGAGTGTTGAGGGAGAGTTTCGTCAGCACAACGGCGTGGTGACGATGATGATGTTCCACCGACGCAGGGCTTCGCCTAAGCTCCGCAACAGTATTATCGAGGTGTAATATGGTGGAGGGGGCACCGCACACGGCTAAGAGATCTCAAGGATCAATTGTTGTGTCTCTGGGGTGCCCCCTGCCCCCGTATATAAAGGAGCAAGGGGGAGGCAGCCGGCCAAGGGGAGAGGCGCGCCATAGGGGGGAGTCCTACTCCCACCGGGAGTAGGACTCCTCCTTTCCTTGTGGGAGTAGGAGAAGGGAAGGGGGAAGGAGAAAGAAGGAAGGGTGCGCCCCCCTTCCCTAGTCCAATTCGGACCAGACCATGGGGAGGGGTGCGGCCACCTTTTGAGGCCTTTCTCTCCTTTCCCGTATGGCCATTAAGGCCCAATACGAATTCCCGTAATTCTCCGGTACTCCGAAAAATACCCGAATCACTCGGAACCTTTCCGAAGTCCGAATATAGTCGTCCAATATATCGATCTTTACGTCTCGACCATTTCGAGACTCCTCGTCATATCCCCGATCTCATCCGGGACTCCGAACTCCTTCGGTACATCAAACACATAAACTCATAATATAACTGTCATCGTAACGTTAAGCGTGCGGACCCTACGGGTTCGAGAACTATGTAGACATGACCGAGACACGTCTCCGGTCAATAACTAATAGCGGGACCTGGATGCCCATATTGGCTCCCACATATTCTACGAAGATCTTTATCGGTCAGACCGCATAACAACATACGTTGTTCCCTTTGTCACCGGTATGTTACTTGCCCGAGATTTGATCGTCGGTATCTCGATACCTAGTTCAATCTCGTTACCGGCAAGTCTCTTTACTCGTTCCGTAATACATCATCCCGCAACTAACTCATTAGTTACAATGCTTGCAAGGCTTATAGTGATGTGCATTACCGAGTGGGCCCAGAGATACCTCTCCGATAATTGGAGTGACAAATCCTAATCTCGAAATACGCCAACCCAACAAGTACCTTTGGAGACACCTGTAGAGCACCTTTATAATCACCCATTTATGTTGTGACGTTTGGTAGCACACAAAGTGTTCCTCCGGTAAACGGGAGTTGCATAATCTCATAGTCATAGGAACATGTATAAGTCATGAAGAAAGCAATAGCAACATACTAAACGATCGAGTGCTAAGCTAACGGAATGGTTCAAGTCAATCACGTCATTCTCCTAATGAGGTGATCTCGTTAATCAAATGACAACTTATGTCTATGGCTAGGAAACATAACCATCTTTGATTAACGAGCTAGTCAAGTAGAGGCATACTAGTGACACTCTGTTTGTCTATGTATTCACACATGTATTATGTTTCCGGTTAATACAATTCTAGCATGAATAATAAACATTTATCATGATATAAGGAAATATATAATACTTTATTATTGCCTCTAGGGCATATTTCCTTCAGTCTCCCACTTGCACTAGAGTCAATAATCTAGTTCACATCGCCATGTGATTTAACATCAATAATTCACATCACCATGTGATTAACACCCATAGTTCACATCTCTATGTGACTAACACTCAAAGGGTTTACTAGAGTCAATAATCTAGTTCACATCGCTATGTGATTAACACCCAAAGAGTACTAAGGTGTGATCATGTTTTGATTGTGAGATAATTTTAGTCAACGGGTCTGTCACATTCAGATCCGTAAGTATTTTGCAAATTTCTATGTCTACAATGCTCTGCACGGAGCTACTCTAGCTAGTTGCTCCCACTTTCAATATGTATCTAGACCGAGACTTAGAGTCATCTAGATTAGTGTCAAAACATACATCGACGTAACCCTTTACGACGAACCTTTTTTCACTTCCATAATCGAGAAACATATCCTTATTCCACTAAGGATAATTTTGACCGCTGTCCAGTGATCTACTCCTAGATCACTATTGTACTCCCTTGCCAAAATCAGTGTAGGGTATACAATAGATCTGGTACACAGCATGGCATACTTTATAGAACCTATGGCCGAGGCATAGGGAATGACTTTCATTCTTTTTCTATCTTCTGCCGTGGTCGGGCTTTGAGTCTTACTCAATTTCACACCATGTAACACAGGCAAGAAACTCTTTCTTTGACTGTTCCATTTTGAACCACTTCAAAATCTTGTTAAGGTATGTACTCATTGAAAAAACTTATCAAGCGTCTTGATCTATCTCTATAGATCTTGATGCTCAATATGTAAGCAGCTTCACCGAGGTCTTTCTTTGAAAAACTCCTTTCAAACACTCCTTTATGCTTTGCAGAATAATTCTACATTATTTCCGATCAACAATATGTCATTCACATATACTTATCAGAAATGCTGTAGTGCTCCCACTCACTTTCTTGTAAATACAGGCTTCACCGCAAGTCTGTATAAAACTATATCCTTTGATCAACTTATCAAAGCGTATATTCCAACTCCGAGATGCTTGCACCAGTCCATAGATGGATCGCTGGAGCTTGCATATTTTGTTAGCACCTTTAGGATTGACAAAACCTTTTTGGTTGCATCATATACAACTCTTCTTTAATAAATCTATTAAGGAATGCAGTTTTGTTTATCCATTTGCCATATTTCATAAAATGCGGCAATTGCTAACATGATTCGGACGGACTTAAGCATCGCTACGGGTGAGAAGGTCTCATCGTAGTCAATCCCTTGAACTTGTCGAAAACCTTTCGCAACAAGTCGAGCTTTATAGACAGTAACATTACCGTCAGCGTCAGTCTTCTTCTTGAAGATCCATTTAATCTCAATGGCTCGCCGATCATCGGGCAAGTCAACCAAAGTCCATACTTTATTCTTCATACATGGATCTCATCTCAGATTTCATGGCCTCAAGCCATTTCCCGGAATCTGGGCTCATCATCGCTTCCTCATAGTTCGCAGGTTCGTCATGGTCAAATAACATGACCTCCAGAATAGGATTACCGTACCATTCTGGTGTGGATCTCACTCTGGTTTACCTACGAGGTTTGGTAGTAACTTGATCTGAAGTTACATGATCATCATCATTAACTTCCTCACTAATTGGTGTAGGAGTCATAGGAACAGATTTCTGTGATGAACTACTTTCCAATAAGGGAGCAGGTACAGTTACCTCATCAAGTTCTACTTTCCTCCCACTCACTTCTTTCGAGAGAAACTCCTTCTCTAGAAAGGATCCATACTAAGCAACAAATGTCTTGCCTTCGGATCTGTGATAGAAGGTGTACCCAACTGTCTCCTTTGGGTATCCTATGAAGACACATTTCTCCGATTTGGGTTTGAGCTTATCAGGATGAAACTTTTTCACATAAGCATCACAACCCCAAACTTTAAGAAACGACAACTTTGGTTTCTTGCCAAACCACAGTTCATAAGGCGTCGTCTTAACGGATTTTGATGGTGCCCTATTTAACGTGAATGTAGCTGTCTCTAATGCATAACCCTAAAACGATAGTGGTAAATTGGTAAGAGAGATCATAGATTGCACTATATCCAATATAGTACGGTTATGACGTTCGGACACACCATTATGCTGTGGTGTTCTGGGTGGCGTGAGTTGGGAAACTATTCCGCATTGTTTCAAATGTAGTCCAAACTCGTAACTCAAATATTCTCCTCCACGATCAGATCGTAGGAATTTTATTTTCTTGTTACGATGATTTTCAACTTCACTCTGAAATTCTTTGAACTTTTCAAATGTTTCAGACTTATGTTTCATTAAGTAGATATACCCATATCTGCTTAAATCATCTGTGAAGGTGAGAAAATAACGATATCCGCCACGAGCCTCAACATTCATCGGACCACATACATCTGTATGTATGATTTCCAACAAATCTGTTGCTCTCTCCATAGTTCCGGAGAACGGCGTTTTAGCCCATGAGGCACGGTTCGCAAGCATCAAGTGATTCATAATCAAGTGATTCCAAAATCCCATCAGTATGGAGTTTCTTCATGCGCTTTACACCAATATGACCTAAACGGCAGTGCCACAAATAAGTTGCACTATCATTATTAACTTTGCATCTTTTGGCTTCATTATTATGAATATGTGTATCACTACGATCGAGATCCAACAAACCATTTTCGTTGGTGTGTATGACCATAGAAGGTTTTTATTCATGTAAACAGAACAACAATTGTTCTCTAACTTAAATGAATAACCGTATTGCAATAAACATGATCAAATCATATTCATGCTCAACGCAAACACCAAATAACACTTATTTAGTTTCAACACTAATCCCGAAAGTATAGGGAGTGTGCGATGATGATCATATCAATCTTGGAACTACTTCCAACACACATCGTCACCTTGCCTTTTACTAGTCTCTGTTTATTCTGCAACTCCCGTTTTCGAGTTACTACTCTTTAGCAACTGAACCAGTATCAAATACTGAGGGGTTGCTATAAACACTAGTAAAGTACACATCAATAACATGTATATCCAATATACCTTTGTTCACTTTGCCATCCTTCTTATCCACCAAATACTTGGGGCAGTTCCGCCTCCAGTGACCAGTTCCTTTGCAGTAGAAGCACTTAGTCTCAGGCTTAGGTACAGACTTGGGCTTCTTCACTTGAGTAGCAACTTGCTTGCCGTTCTTTTTAAAGTTCCCCTTCTTCCCTTTGCCATTTTCTTGAAACTAGTGGTCTCGTCAACCATCAACACTTGATGTTTTTCTTGATTTCTACCTTCGTTGATTTCAGCATCACGAAGAGCTCGGGAATTACTTTCGTCATCCCTTGCATACTATAGTTCATCACGAAGTTCTACTAACTTGGTGATGGTGACTAGAGAATTCTGTCAATCACTATTTTATCTGGAAGATAAACTCCCACTTGATTCAAGCGATTGTAGTACCCAGACAATCTGAGCACATGCTCACTGGTTGAGCGATTCTCCTCCATCTTTTAGCTATACAACTTGTTGGAGACTTCATATCTCTCAACTCGGGTATTTGCTTGAAATATTAACTTCAACTCCTGGAACATCTCATATGGTCCATGACGTTCAAAACGTCTTTGAAGTCCCGATTCTAAGCCGTTAAGCATGGTGCACTAAACTATCAAGTAGTCATCATATTGAGCTAGCCAAACGTTCATAACGTCTGCATCTGCTCCTGCAATTGGTCTGTCACCTAGCGGTGCATCAAGGACATAATTTTTCTGTGCAGCAATGAGGATAATCCTCAGATCACGGATCCAATCCGCATCATTGCTACTAACATCTTTCAACATAATTTTTCTCTAGGAACATATCAAAAATAAACACATGGAAGCAACAACGCGAGCTATTGATCTACAACATAATTTGCAAAAATACTATCAGGACTAAGTTCATGATAAATTTAAGTTCAATTAATCATATTACTTAAGAACTCCCACTTAGATAGACATCCCTCTAATCCTCTAAGTGATCACGTGATCCATATCAACTAAACCATGTCCGATCATCACGTGAGATGGAGTAGTTTCAATGGTGAACATCACTATGTTGATCATATCTACTATATGATTCACGCTCGACCTTTCAGTCTCCGTGTTCCGAGGCCATATCTGTTATATGCTAGGCTCGTCAAGTTTAACCTGAGTATTCCGCGTGTGCAACTGTTTTGCACCCGTTGTATTTGAACGTAGAGCCTATCACACCCGATCATCACGTGGTGTCTCAGCACGAAGAACTTTCGCAACGGTGCATACTCAGGGAGAACACTTATACTTTGATAATTTATTGAAGGATCATCTTATAATGCTACCGTCAAACAAAGCAAGATAAGATGCATAAAGGATTAACATCACATGCAACCAATATAAGTGATATGATATGGCCATCATCATCTTGTGCTTGTGATCTCCATCTCCGAAGCATCGTGCTTGTGATCTCCATCTCCGAAGCACCGTCATGATCACCATCGTCACCGGCGCGACACCTTGATCTCCATCGTAGCATCGTTGTCGTCTCGCCAACTTATTGCTTTTACGACTATCGCTACCGCTTAGTGATAAAGTAAAACTATTACATGGCGATTGCATTTCATACAATAAAGCGACAACCATATGGCTCCTGCCAGTTGCCGATAACTCGGTTACAAAACATGATCATCTCATACAACAAATTATATCACATCATGTCTTGACCATATCACATCACAACATGCCCTGCAAAAACAAGTTAGACGTCCTCTACTTTGTTGTTGCATATTTTACGTGGCTGCTACGGGCTTAGCAAGAACCGTTCTTACCTACGCATCAAAACCACAACGATAGTTTGTCAAGTTGGTCTTGTTTTAACCTTCGCAAGGACCGGACGTAGCCACACTCGGTTCAACTAAAGTGAGAGAGACAGACACCCGCCGGTCACCTTTAAGCAACGAGTGCTCGCAACGGTGAAACCAGTCTCGCGTAAGCGTACGCGTAATGTCGGTCCGGGCCGCTTCATCTCACAATACCGCTGAACCAAAGTATCACATGCTGGTAAGCAGTATGACTTATATCGCCCACAACTCACTTGTGTTCTACTCGTGCATAGCATCAACGCATAAAACCAGGCTCGGATGCCACTGTTGGAGAACGTAGTAATTTCAAAAAAATTCCTACGCACACGCAAGATCATGGTGATGCATAGCAACGAGAGGGGAGAGTGTTGTCCACGTACCCTCGTAGACCGATAGCGGAAGCGTTATCACAACGCGGTTGATGTAGTCGTACGTCTTCAAGATCCGTCCGATCAAGTACCGAACGTACGGCACCTCCGAGTTCTACACACGTTCAGCTCGATGACGTCCCTCGAACTCCGATCCAGCCGAGTGTTGAGGGAGAGTTTCGTCAGCACGACGGCGTGGTGACGATGATGATGTTCCACCGACGCAGGGCTTCGCCTAAGCTCCGCAACAGTATTATCGAGGTGTAATATGGTGGAGGGGGGCACCGCACACGGCTAAGAGATCTCAAGGATCAATTGTTGTGTCTCTGGGGTGCCCCCTGCCCCCGTATATAAAGGAGCAAGGGGGAGGCAGCCGGCCAAGGGGAGAGGTGCGCCATAGGGGGGAGTCCTACTCCCACCGGGAGTAGGACTCCTCCTTTCCTTGTGGGAGTAGGAGAAGGGAAGGGGGAAGGAGAAAGAAGGAAGGGTGCGCCCCCCTTCCCTAGTCCAATTCGGACCAGACCATGGGGAGGGGTGCGGCCACCTTTTGAGGCCTTTCTCTCCTTTCCCGTATGGCCATTAAGGCCCAATACGAATTCCCGTAATTCTCCGGTACTCCGAAAAATACCCGAATCACTCGGAACCTTTCCGAAGTCCGAATATAGTCGTCCAATATATCGATCTTTACGTCTCGACCATTTCGAGACTCCTCGTCATATCCCCGATCTCATCCGGGACTCCAAACTCCTTCGGTACATCAAAACACATAAACTCATAATATAACTGTCATCGTAACGTTAAGCGTGCGGACCCTACGGGTTCGAGAACTATGTAGACATGACCGAGACACGTCTCCGGTCAATAACCAATAGCGGGACCTGGATGCCAATATTGGCTCCCACATATTCTACGAAGATCTTTATCGGTCAGACCGCATAACAACATACGTTGTTCCCTTTGTCACCGGTATGTTACTTGCCCGAGATTTGATCGTCGGTATCTCGATACCTAGTTCAATCTCGTTACCGGCAAGTCTCTTTACTCATTCCGTAATACATCATCCCGCAACTAACTCATTAGTTACAATGCTTGCAAGGCTTATAGTGATGTGCATTACCGAGTGGGCCCAGAGATACCTCTCCGATAATTGGAGTGACAAATCCTAATCTCGAAATACGCCAACCCAACAAGTAACTTTGGAGACACCTGTAGAGCACCTTTATAATCACCCATTTACGTTGTGACGTTTGGTAGCACACAAAGTGTTCCTCCGGTAAACGGGAGTTGCATAATCTCATAGTCATAGGAACATGTATAAGTCATGAAGAAAGCAATAGCAACATACTAAACGATCGAGTGCTAAGCTAACGGAATGGGTCAAGTCAATCACGTCATTCTCCTAATGAGGTGATCTCGTTAATCAAATGACAACTTATGTCTATGGCTAGGAAACATAACCATCTTTGATTAACGAGCTAGTCAAGTAGAGGCATACTAGTGACACTCTGTTTGTCTATGTATTCACACATGTATTATGTTTCCGGTTAATACAATTCTAGCATGAATAATAAACATTTATCATGATATAAGGAAATATATAATACTTTATTATTGCCTCTAGGGCATATTTCCTTCAGATCAAGCTTCTATAGGTTAGTCTCACGTTTTCTGCTCACCACACTTGCATGTGATCTAGGCACCGTGTTGGGTATTATTATGTTGATCGCATGCCTTGACAATGTGGATCTAGAGGGAGCCTCATATGTGTGTGCTTGATGCATAATCAAGCATTTTTTTCCTTGCACATATATAGGGGGAGCTCCTTTGATCAACTATTTTCGCATGGCTGTTTACTTAAGTTGTATCCTGTATGCCATGTCCTAACCATATTGTCATCAATGCACCAAAAAGGGGGAGATTGAAAGTGCAAGTATCACTTAGATTATATTTTGGTGTGATGACAATGTGGTTAGTGGAACTAATGTTGGTTGCTAAAGTTTATCTCAGGACTTTGGTTCCAAGGTGTCCATTGATGGAGGTGTGCGACCCCCAGTCCAAATACATCAAAGGCGTGGTTACCGGCGACTCGAAGGTTTTTCGTTTTGGTTCGATTTGAGTCGTAGGTAAAACCGCACTATCAAGAGGGGTCTTCATGGATTTAGTGTCGTGTGGGAATGCCTCCAAGACAGATACACCAACCCTCCTACACCTCCTCAGATATTCCACTTATTGTGTGCTTTGCCGTGGTGTCCTGTGATGTTTCATCATAAATCTTCTGGACACCCCGTGTGCACGGGGTCTCTGACCCCCGTGCGCACGGGGTAGTCAGAATATTTCGGGACACCCCATGCGCATGAGGTCTCTGACCCCCGTGCGCACGGGGTACCTCGAAACTCACTGGACACCCCGTGCGCACGGGGTCCAACGGGCAGAAATCCCCTCCCGGTCAAGAACACTATATAAGCCCCCTTCTTCCTCCTCCATCCCTCAACCCTAATGTCTTGTTGAGCTCCTCCATTGCTACACCCCATTTTGCTCACTACTCTCAATCCCTCCACCCAATCTTGTTGAAACTTTGGGGATTGGGAGAGCAAGACCCGATCTACACTTTGACCAAACCAAATCGCGTTCCCCGCAACATTCATCCACCATGACTTGTTACTCTTGGAGCTTGGGCTCCTAGGCGGTTAGAGGTTCCTCCGGAAGCTTCCTTGCTTGTGGTGTGCTCCGGAGAAGTTTGTAAAGGTGTGGTGGTCGCCTTCAAGACCAACCCCGAGTGATTCGAGGCTCATCAGTTGGGGGTGACTCGAAGGAGATTACGGTGAGCCTTCGGTGGCGTTCTGCAAGCTTTGGCTCCGGCACCACTCCAAACGGAGAGTAGCTCTTCCCCAAGGAAGAGTGAACTTCGGGATAAAATCCGCGTCCTCGTCTCACTTGTGGTTAATCCTTTCCCGCACTTTACTTAGCCTTGTATGCTTGTTGGCTTGCTAATTAGTTTGTTGCCTAGCATATTTAGCTTAGAGCTTGCTTGTCATATAGGTTGTGTTCACCTAGTTGCATATCTAGTGAACCCTTTTTATCCGCTAAGCCTTAAAATTGACAAGAAAGAGTAAAATTTGTAGTCTCCTATTCACCCTCCTCTAGTCGACCGTATCGATCCTTTCACCATGGGTGATGCGCCTGATCAAGCTTCATTCCACCATTGACTATCAGCACTCAGCGCGCAACCATATTGTTTTTCTGCCTGAAGTTGATCTGTCTATTGAAGCCAGCTACCCTGAGCCTGCAAAGAAGCCACTCCACCTTCAGAATGCTGAATTTCAAAGCTTCACGCAGCCAATCGAAGGGATTCTTGTGCCCAATGCTGCAACTCCTGCTTATCCTCTGGCTGGCAGCATGCGCTTTCCGCACCGAGCTAACACTGAAGCCACTTCAAGCACAATTGCTCAAAGGCCTCAGAAGCGTCCTCGTGTTCTCAATGACCGAGAGCTTCTGGTGGCATTGCATCAAAAGCAACAACCATCATGACAGGCAGAAGCGTCAGATGCAGAGTCTCTTGGTGGATGTAAATCGCATTCACAACTTGGCCACCAAGAACTCGTTTGTTGCACATGAAGCCTGTAGGCGGTCCTAGAAAAGCCTCACAATGCTCTGCCCTGAAGAAGATCTTCGCGAAGATGGCTTCACAGAGAGCTTCAAGTTTGACTCCAGGCCTCCTCAAAATGCAAGCTGGCGTCGCACTCCCTCCATTGAAGATTCTGAGCATTCATCTTCGGCTGCAACAATTGTTGTGAGAGTCGTCGATGAAAAAGACGACGCCACTTCACCGACTTTGTCTACACTGCATCACGATACTGTGTTCAGGCCCGTCTGCACCACCAAACTCCAACGACGACCCTGCTCCATCATCTACTCCAGCTGGGAACGAGTAGATACTCTATGTCTTCAAACCTTTTTGGTCATTACTGACAAAAGTGGGAGAAGCATATGAGTTGATAGTCTTCAAGCGGGTCCATATGGGTGGTTGCATTATTTTTGCTAAGTTCTTACAACTCTTGTTTTGAAACTGTTTGGCTTTTGAGTTGTAACACTTAAACTCGATGGTCGTATGTTGCGCTTTACTGCTACTTTGTGATGCGATGATAAATCCCGCATGAAGTCATTCTGCAGACGCCCATTTTTCATTGTGCATGTCATTATCTACGTTATTCTTATATATGCATGATGAATTGTTTTCGTAAGTTGAAGAGGATCTCCACAAAGTAAAACCTGCCATGTGCATTTGCATTCAAAAGCAAACTACTTATATGCACATCTTCAGGGGGAGCCTTTTTGCAACTTATGAAGATAATGCCTTAATCCTTAACTTTCATATACTTTTATCCCCGTTGAAAACTTCAACCAGTTTGTCACCAATCACCAAAAAAGGGGAGATTGTAAGTGCATCTAGTGCCACCCCTAGTTGGTTTTGGAGTATTGACTACAAACATGGTTGAGGGACTAATGTGTTTGTGAGAATTGTAGGATAACACAGGTAGTAGTCCCTTATTGATTCGGTTTACCTACCAGAGATGACCCCTAAAAATGTGTGAAGACATTGAAGACAATGGTGGTTTGTGAAGATATTAACAGTGAAGATTATGACATGAGAAGACATTCATGTGAAGACTATGGAGTGCAAAGACATAGTTGTTTTGTAGTTTCCTTTTCTTCTTTGTTGAGTCATAGGAACCACCGTACTGTTAAGTGGGGTCCAAGTGCACAAAGTCAGAGTGACTAAAGTGATGCTCAACAAAAATCCTATGTCTTCCAGCAAAGACAATGAGAGCAAATCTTATCCGGAGCTGGATGAGTCAGCTTTACTTGTAGCCAAAGTCAAGCTGCCGCGTGTGTTTGAAATCCGACCGTTGGACACGTGTCGGTTCCTTAGTGACCCAGGGTCATTTCGGACAAATCAGGTCGGGTTGCCTCCTGGCTATAAATAGCCCACCCCCTACACCATAAATTGATGGCTGCTCAGAGTTAGTGCACGGCTTTTGTCGTTTGAGAGCAACCCACCTCCGAAGCATTTGAGAGAGAAATCCTTGCGAGGACAAATCCCAAAACACCCAGAGGCAAAGAGTGTTAGGCATCACTGAAGTCTTTCTGTCCGCGTGATCTGAAGACTTGTTACACTGGAGGACTGTGAATCCTCCAGCTGGTTAGGCGTCGCGTTCTGAGTATCCAAGAGCCATTGTGGATCACCGGTGAACGAAGTCTGTGAAGGTTTGGAAGTCTACCTTGAAGACTTACCAGAGTGATTGGGCGAGGACTGGGTGTCCTTAGCTCAAGGGGAATAAGGTGAAGACGTGGTCTTCTGAGTTAAATCTCAACCTCCCTAACCAGACATACAGTTGTCACGGCAACTGGAACTGGTCTACCAAATCCTTGTCTTCACCAAGCAACTGGTTCTATCCTCCACTTCTCTTCACTTTACAGGTTGTCTTCGTGAAGTCATTGCCTGCTTGCATAATCTATTTGTCTTCACTATGTGAAGACTGTTTACTGTTTGGCTTCATACTGTCTTCCATCTTGATCCATACTACCTAGCTGCTGATAGTCTTCGTGCCTTCACTTCATTGCTTACTTGACTATGGCTTGTCTAGTGTAGTCTACCTTACGATGTATATCAATAGGTTCATTTCTACTGTTTGTCTTCAAAGCCCTCGTGTTTGAAGACTTTCATAAAAATTGCCTATTCACCCCCCTCTAGTCGATAACTAGCACTTTCAGTCGCACCGATCTCCACAGCTGAAAGGCAAGGCAGACCAAAGCCCGGGCGTATTAGCATACGTGAGGCTATGGTGGCTAGAGAAATAAAGAAACAATAACTCACATGAAGCAGAGTCTAGATGACACTGCAACCCATCACCCTGACACTACAAGGCCTCGATCTATGACTCCAAATCCTCGACCTTGGACTCACGGTTGTGGTTCACCTCGGATATTGCCCGACATTACAAGCAAGTGAAGCCTGTTCACATTTCCCGAGGAACCAAGTCCGACTAGCACAACATCACCGCACCCGGCCCCGGGGGCTACTACCATCATATGTACTTCAGTTGCTTACCTGGAACCTAGGCTCCAACGCCCGGCCAACCTTCTTAAGGGCTGGTTAACCCACCTTTTTTCAGGCGAGTGGTGGCCTCCGCAAGAACCTTGACCTCTGAGGTCGGTTTGGCGAGCGGAGCCCATGAAATTAGCTTCTGAGGTGGCTCGTTCATGAAGGCTGACAGATCACTGCCAAGGCCCTCCACGTAAAACCAAGACTTGTGCCACTCACGAACAGACTTTGGGAGGTCGAAGGAAAAGAATGTGGAGTTAGGGCGGAGCTACAGGATGGCTCGCCCAAGGTCACAGACGTCACCTTCATTCAATTGGACGCAGACCTAGAAGAAGTAGCAAAATAGATTAAAGTTTGGAGCTATCCCAAGATAGCATTCATAGAAAGTGATGAAATTGGCTATATGCAGAACCCCGTTTGGTGTAATATGGTGGAGTTGGCATCCAAGGAAGTGCAGGAGGCCGCACACGAAGGGATGGATTGGCAAGCCGAGCCCCCGCCCGAAGTATCCTGGGCACATGACGTGCTCATTGGCGCGGGGCTCTGGTGGAACCTCCCCGGTCGGGATGCGCATCTTCAGATCTACGAGCATGGAGAGGTCATCCTTATATCCATTGACCTCGCTCTCCGTTACCATGGACGGAAACCACTTCCTTGTGGATTTGAGCGCAGCACGCCCTGGTTTTGCTCCTCCTTTGAGGGCCCCCTTTTCCTCTATCCGCTGGTGGACCTGGATGGCGGCTTCAAACCAAAGACCTGCCTCCCTCTCTCACTCCTTGTCTTGGCCATCGGCAGTGAGAGTACGGGAGCAAAGGGAACGAAGTGGCGACGCGGGGGAGGGCTTGAGATGACCGAAGAGGTGGAATGACCTGGAGCAGGGTAGGGTTTTGAAACCCTCACTTTCCCTCTTCTTATAAGCATCCAAACCCGAGGCGCCGTCTGCCCAAAGCGGAACGGACAATCCTTTCTTTGTCCTAGGGGAGTTTTTCTTTCCCCTTTTTGCAGAAAACAAAGGCGACGATCACGGCAGTGTCGTCTCCTCAAGACCCGTGGCAAGACTATCATCTGCGTTAGATCAACACTCAAGCTAAGAAGTGCCTGGTCTATTGGAGGAGTCAAACTCAGAAACTATCCAGGCTCTAGGGAGACAAGTTAACAAAGGAGCCCACTGGAGGTCCCGCGATCCTCGCCAAGACCTCCGCCATGCTCGGGGGTTACTGACGGGGTCCTGTACCGGAGGTGGCTGTTGCCAAGGAGCCCGGCCTGATCACCTACAAGGGGGGCCAGCGGGCCCACGACATGGCGCTAACCCTAGGAGGCCAAACGACCTTCTTAACGCCCAAGACTAGAGAGCGGTGGCGCCCCAGATCGCATCCCGCATGTAAAACCCTAGACCTCTCCTGCCTATATAAAGGGAGGTCCAGTGCTCCTCTTGATCATCTATCTTCAGATAGGAGAACTCTCTATAGTGACATCATACACCATTGTAATCCCTCGCACGAGGTATCCCTCCACCATGAATAACCAAAACCACCAAGACGTAGGGTATTACTCTCCGGAGGCCCGAACCTAAACGCCTCATGTGACCTCCGATCCATGACTTCGAGCTACGCTTGGACCCCTATGGAGGGATCTGATGGAAATTTGCTCCGTCATCTGCATCAAACTGATTTGGATGATGAAAAGGTTAGAGAGGTTGTCATAGCCCCGGAATATCTGGAAGACATCCCCGATGTCCAGCCAAAGGATTTTCAAAATCCATGGCTAGGGCAACCCATGCAACTTTTTCTCACGAAATAAATCCAAGTGCAAACTAACACGGAATTATTGCGAGGCCTAGGGAACCCAGGGGCATGAGGTTGCATAGCAAATGATGTGAGGACAAGGATTCCACGTAGAGATAAGACTAGTAGTGGATATTCAAAAGATATAGGCTAGGCCACATCAGAGATAGATATGAGCAACAGATAGTGGGGGGGGGAGGGAATAATACCACGACAAGGACCCTTGGTCACCGTTTTAACGTTCTTCCCTCCTCCACCACGCCCACGAGCCATGGTGGCTTGATCTGTGAACTTCGATGAGAGAGGCCCTTCTCCCGAGATGCACACGCTCCCAAAGAAGAAACCGCGCGGTGGAATGATAGATCAACAAGAGGGGACGATGAAGGCGCAAGATTCAGCCGTTTGGCCGGCCGGAGTGGCCAAAATAGGTGCAGGAGAAGACCGACGATGGTCTAGGGTTTTAGGGTCGCGAGTGGGGAAGAATAGAGGAATAACCCTCTGCCCCCTCCCCTCCCCCAGTGGCCCGTTGTTGTATTTGGCTGAGGACACCCAGACATTCGGATTGGGACCCGGACGATCCGGGAAAAGCCCGGATGTCCTGCTTGGTCTGATGAAGAGATTTGCGTTAAGGAAACAGTGAAGCCCGAATGTCTGGGGGGAACCCGAATGATCCAGCTACATTGAAAAGTTTATGTCACAGTTGGAGTAGGACCAAGAAGATGGTCGTGAGGGGAAAAGAACAGAGGAATACCAATTGAAAGGATCGAGATGGACCTAGAGGGGGGTGATGAATAGGTACAATTACAAATTTCAATTGTTACTTAGCAAGTTTAGGCAATAATGCGCAATAGGAAAGTGTGCCTAACAATTGCAAAGGTGAATCTAATGCTAAGCAGTATATTCAACTACGACAAGTAGTAAGATGACCAGGAACAATATATTACAAGTAAGGACTATGAGACAAACAACCACAAGTAAAGAGTTAGGTTTAGGGATAACCGCAAATCCAGGAGAAGGATCTATGCCGATGTTCACTTACTTGAAAGGAAGTTAGTCACAGTTGGATGATGGATGTTACCACAAAGGCACACCAATGCCATGAAGGCTACCTATTCTTCCCTTGAGACAACACCGCGAAAGAGTTTCTCAACCACTAGTGGTAGACCTTGGGGTGGTCTCCAAACCCTCACAAACTTTTCGGGGGTAATCACAACGAATGATTCATCTCTGAAGAACTCCTACCGGCTAGGAGTCTCCAACCTCCAAGAGTAACAAGATTTAGGGGGGAAATCTCAAGACTTGCTGAACTCACGATTTGCTTTGGACACAAGAAGGAGAGGGAGGATATCTTTCCTTTGATTGGAACAACTCTCAAGAACTCTCACAAATCGTCTCGGGATCTAAGATTTAGTGTGGGTGGGTATGAGAGGGAGCACCTGTGTTCTTGGGGAGGATATGAGTATAGTGGTAAACCCTTCCTCGGAGCAGGAGATGGGTATTTATAGTTGCCAATAAAAGTGACCATTTGGTGCACTAAGTGACCCACCCTAGATGATACAGATACCTTCCCGGATGATCCAGGCATTGCTTGGGTGGTCCGGCTAGGAATACGGATGATCTGGATGGGTCAACACGCTCAACCCACGGGCACACGTCCGGGAGGGACCCCGGAAGCAATTTGAACTGGCAGCTGAACAAGGGACAACCTGGACGTCCGGGAAGGAATCTGTACGATCCTGGTGAAGCCGGATGAACATGCTCTCTGTTCAGGCATCCGGGTAGAGTGTCCGGGGATGTCAAGATGATCCAGATGGATACCCGGACGGCCCGGCTACCAATCCAGATGATTTGGCTTCACAGCCAACCTACTGGTGCCTTTTGGTCCTCTAGCCGGATGATCAGGGCATATGTCCGAACGATCCGGGTAATGCCCGGATGATCCGGGGAGCAGTGCGGATGATCCAGCCAAAAGATCATGTGGAGAAATTTCCTAATAGTTTTTGAACCACTCTGAGAGAGGGGATTGTCTAAGGCAAATAAGAAGAGGTGTATGTGTAGGAAGATAGTGTCATGAAGATAACTTGAGCAAATCTTGAATGAACCCCTTCGATCCTCTCTTAATAGTGCGAGATCCCTATAACTCAAGATTAAATGAA
The DNA here is from genome assembly GCF_018294505.1 of Triticum aestivum. Taxonomy (NCBI): domain Eukaryota; kingdom Viridiplantae; phylum Streptophyta; class Magnoliopsida; order Poales; family Poaceae; genus Triticum; species Triticum aestivum. The sequence continues at coordinate 261,769,336 of NC_057802.1, forward strand.
AAAGCATGTGCTTCTTTTCTCATTATCGTCATGCTTGAGTTATATCTCATTTTATGTGTCTATGATCCCTACACAATGATGCCAAAGGGACTAATTTCTTGTGTATACACTTAGCAAACGTAATTAATCCCCTATATGTTTTTTGTCATCAACATCAAAATATGATTAAGGGCGTGATTGGACTTTCAAGCGTTGCCCATTATAATTGGATCCCAAGACTAGGATGTATGTGCCCCCTAGGCTTCACCCCAACACCATAGCTCAACAAGATTAGCGACTTGCTGAACATGAACGGAATGGGTTGGAACATGCACAAGTTGAACTCTATTTTAAGCGACTCCGAAGTTGCAGATATTGAACGAATTGTAGTTGGGGGCAAACATGGAGGACTTCATGGCATGAAACTTTATGCGTAATGACTGATTCTCGGATCGCTCGGCCTATCACCTATGCCTGCATCAAAAAAAGATGGAAGCAGGAGCACCCCGGACCTCATCTTCGTCGGCGGCTCACAAGGGTTGGTTGTCACTTTGGGCGACTGACGTGCTGAACAAAATCAAAGTCCATGCATGGAGGTTGGCGAGGAATTGTCTGTCGTGGGTTCTGAGATGGCATATATGAATATACGGAGGTGTGTACTATTGTGCATGTGGGAGAGATGAAACGGTTTTACACCACTTTTGGCAGGGGAGACTTGTATGAGATCTCACATTAGGTGAGATCAACCCCCAAAATTCATATTTAGGCATTTCGAAACAAGCATTTTTTTTGACAACATTTATGTGGGGTATGTCTACAACTCCAATTTTTTTCTCAAAACTTGATGTACATTGAGAGATTCAAAAAGGACAAATCCGTATATGAATAGTGGCAGCTTTTGGGTGAATAGTACTTTGGCACTATTCACGTCCTATTTTTTATCTTTTTGTTTCTATAAATGTAAGTCGAATTACGACCTGCAACTTTTTGAGGTTATACATAATTTTTTTATGTGTGTGTGAATTTTTTATGAATGTTTGAACATGTATTTTTTTTAAATCGATCTCATTGATCTCACTAATGTGAGATCTCACACAAGTCTTCCTCACTTTTCGCACTTCTCGGATGGAATGATGGTCTAGGGCCTTGTAGTATTGCTACAGGGGGGGCCACTTGTTGCACCACCGTGCACAGTATCACCTATGCAACTCATTGGATGGTTTCTTGAGTGGCTAGTTAAGGCTAATGAAAATGAGAAGGCGCTTACACTGTTTGGGTTGCCAAGAATGATATAATAGATGAAAAAAAGATTAGTGAACCAGGCCTGATCGTGGAAAAAATTTGTTTCTACGTGGGCGAATGACAGTCTGCGACATATTAGGAGTCAGTGGCCAAAGCTAATCTTTTGAAGGTATGATGATGTCTCCCTGAGGAGGGATGGGTCAAGGCGAATGTCAACGATGATATGTTCAAGCTTCAAAAGATAAAGGAGGCATGAGCGGTTCTCTAGGACCATCATGGCCAAAGCGTGTAATTTTCCTCTTTGGTGACTGATCCAGAGCTGACGGAGCTATTAGCGTGTCAAAGGGCGATCAACTTTGCAAGGGAAGTCAAAGTTCACTAAGTTAGAGCTAGAATCAAATAACAAGGAGGTGGTAAACAAGATCTCATCGATAGAAAATGACATGTCTCTCTATGGTCCTTTGGCGGGGGAGATCAAACTGTGGCCGCTTCAATCTGTGAAAGAGACCAAGATCATATGGGTACGACTATCGGCCAACACGGCTGCACACAAACCTAGCTACAGAAGGTTTCCGTCAAGAATTATGTAAAAAGAACCTAGTTTATTTTAGCACGAATGGTACTAGGGATGCTTTGAACTCAGATATGTTCGATGCTATGCAATTTAATAGGGAAATGTTATCTGCCGAACGTTCATCAGGCATCCAATCCCGACGAACGTTGTTAAGACCGTCATATATAGATTTTACATTAGCAGTTTTCTCTCAGAACTTCCCTGCACTTTAAACAAACTACAATCATAAAAAAAAACTGCCATGCCGATTTTACAAAATATCACTCAGTCTCATTCAATATCAATACACATAAAATATCATCCAGGGGTTCGTAAATGCCACCCTAACCGCGCGAACATTCTGTACATAGGGGGTCATGAATAAACGATAACATTTCCAGCTAAAAGAATCCAGTGGCTATAATATTCAGAAGTATAGCAAATCTGATGGTGATTTTTTTTATAAGGGAAAGCCGGTGATTTCATGATAACCTAGCCCAAAGTACAGCAGTCCATTATTTTCTTTAAAAACGCGGAAGCCCGGTGACAGGAGTAGGCGAAGCAGGGAGCAATGTCGCCACCGACGAAGAAAGAGAGGGCGGCAGAGGCCAGGGCGAGCTCGTCAAAACCGATCGTCGCGGGGGCTTCCCAGGTTCAGCGGCGGAGGGTGAGCGGAGGCGGGTGGACGAGCCGCCGGATATCCTTCTACGCCTCCCGCGTGTACTTCCTGCTCATCATCCTCCAGATCCCGCTCTTCAGGTCAGGAACAATCCTCCTATCTTCCCACCAAGAGCCAGTACTGTGGATTTCTCCAACAATTCTCCTAATCTCTCTCGCAATTCAAAGAATAAAAGCATATGGATCACAGTAATTCTGGTTGCTAGCAGCGCTTACCTTTTAAGTGCTAGATCCATTGTTCAGTCATAACTCGATCTCACTCATGTAGTAGTGATCTAAACGCTCTTATATTTCTTTACGGAGGGAGTACTCATATTTGCATCTTTTAGCGGCATCGTACTATGTTTTTGGCTTAATTTTGGTCCATAGTTGTTGTTTCCATGTCTTTTGTTGTGGTTAATCTTACTAATCAAGCATGCTGAACTCTACCGGTAGCAGTGCCTGGAGTGATTGCCATCCGACTGAACGGTAGGCAGCTGTGTGTAGACTAAATTACTGTTTAGGGATGTAGAATAACAACTTACATGTGCATACTTATTATGCATTCCGGTACCGTGTTGTTTCATACTCCCTCCGTCCCAAAATTCTTGTTTTAGATTTATCTACATACGGATGTATCTAGTCACGGTTTAGTGTTAGATACATCCGCATCTAGACAAATCTAAGACAAGAATTTTGGGACGGAGGGAGTACATTGGAAGTGTTTCTGATGAGGTAAAGTTGGGCAGTTTTGCTGTTATTTCAGCAACACTCCCTTGGATTGGGAACTAGAACAGGCTAGTTTCTAAGGTTTTTAGGCTTTATGCCCCAAAATTATGGTCTGCTGATGAAGACTGGAAGAAGGCAACCTTTGTTTTCTTGTAAGTAATGATATTTTGAAATTTGTGATTATGTTGTGTAGAGCATCGGGAATAACTTGTTTGTTAGTTGACCTGAATCCTTTCAGGTTCACCGTAATGCCAACCTTCTTTTTTTTTAAGTCTCGCCTTAATCTTATATATTTGAAGCTGGCAACAAGCATTAGTCTTTTACTAGTTTTTGCAGCCCTGGGCCTAATATTAACCTTTTCAACAAATCAGCCATATGTTTCTAAATTTCATAATCTGGAACCAGGTTTATTCTTAAATATCCTGACCTATATACAGTGATAGCTGATGAGTGAACTTCTTTTTACCCCGACGCCGATTCCATGGCCCCTCTCGCTCTCGCGACTCCTACGCCGCCATACACCCATCACTGCCACCTCTCCTAGAGGGTCTTTGGCTAGGTCTATGAGGTATGGATCCAATGTATTGGGTCCCGCTGTCGACGCTGCTGGTGGAGATCCGTCAGCGGAGGCGAATGGAGGAGGAACGTGCAGCCAAGTAGAGGCATCGGCGGGCGATTCCGGCGATTTCACTAGCGATACCGGAGGAGAGTAGGGGGCTCTATGGGGGATCCCAGGTGGTTGAGGTGGACCGGATCTTCAAATGGATCGCAGGAGGTGGCGGCGGATTCTTGACAGGCTCATTGAGCCAATTCACAGATCCGTGAGTACCTGCTCTTTTCCCCATATTCTTGGTGATGGGAAGGGAACAACAAGAAGCCACGTCTTTCACTCTGGCAAGGAGGGTGCAGAATCAGGCGAGAAATGGTTGCTCTCGGTCATACACGGCGGCGCTAGTGGTAGTGGTGGATCATTTGCATCCATCATCGACCTTGGTGACCCAAGAAAGGAAGATTCCGATTATAGTTGGGAAGTGAAGTTTGTCATTCTTTTGTTTTCTAGATACAAGATGGTGCTTGATCGAGATGGTTGGGTGTTACAGCTGCTGGAGAATCGTCGGCTGTTTCTCATTGACGGCGGTGGTCGCAAGTTATGAGAAAAGATGAGGTAATTTGTGAAGGGTTAGAGACATGCTTTCCATGCCATGTTGTCAAATTTGGTGCTACTTGCAGGAAGATAAGATCTAAAACTGAAACATTTGGTTCGGTCTGATTGGTGGTTCGGGGCAGGGCTTGGGCCGGACCGGGCCTACTTGTTCTGTGGGCCCTAAAAATAATAAGCCTGGCCCTGTCCATTTTGGCCCAGAACGTTTTGGGCATTTGAGAGGAGGAGGTAGGGTTTGTGGAGTAGTCTTTGTCCGCTCCACTCCCACACGCACCCCTACCCCTCTCCCGTGCCCTGTGCAAGCGAGCGGTGACGAGAAGGCGACTAGATCTTACGCCTAGGTGGCGGCGCTGCCTTCATTGATGGATCGGAGGCAGGGGGTCTGTCGATCTCCTCCTTGCTACCCTCAACGTTCTGGTCCGTATTCGGGACGAGGGAACGTAAGATTAGATCCAGAGCAGGCGAGAAGAGAGGAATAAAGGACGTGGGACGATATGCATAGTCGTCGCCAGGAGGAGTGGATACGAGAAGATGAGGTTGGTGGAGAAAGATTGACGCCGGATGGCGGAATGCCGTCAGATCGAGCAGCGTAAAGCTGATGAGGTGCGACGCCTGGAATTGGCGAGCAAGGAGGAAGAGCTGTTGGCAAGGGAAGGAGCTCTTGAGGAGGCATATTTTCGTGCTGCCGAGATGAGGGCTGGCAAGGACAGACGGAGTCATCGCCCCGAGATGTTTGATGGGACGGTGGCAACAGAAGCTATGGCGGCAACAACATCCATGTCAGAATCTATTGCTGCTGCAATTAGTCTCCCCCAGCTGCCTGCTAGATCGTCTCCTCTGGCACAGAGTAAATCATCTGCTGCGGCTAGTCGGGCGGGGCTGACTAAATATGCTCAGGGTAATGTGTTGCAAAATAATGATAGGGCACACGTTGTTGCTACCATGAGAGCTGAGGATAGGAATGCTGGTTCAGTTAATGGGGCTCGCTAGTTGCAACATCCACCCTTTTGTGGTGTGATGGTTGTGGTCTTGGCCATTGTGTGGACAATTGCTCAGACAGAAAACCTTGGGAGTCTGCCTTCTCGTTCTTTGGATAAACATAATTTGATCAAGGCTTTTACTCTATTCCATGGTGGCATCTGATGTTTAGACCACATGACCAATTGCATTAGACCTTTGTAAAAGTTGTCTAGGGTGATGTTAATAGCACCTATGTTTTCAAAGCGAAGCGAGGCGCTGGGGGGGGGGGGGGGCTCACTGCTTAAGCGCTAAAGCGTAAAGCGAGGCGATGCTTTAGACAGACTCTGAACCTGATGGGCAGTAGAATAGAGTACCATTTAGTGAGACATACATACATTGATTCTAATCCACTAGTGAGCACATATATTCTAATCCATCCAGTAAGCAGTAAGCAACTAGCCAACTACTATAAGAGAGGCAGTAGCAGCACCTAACAGCAGATGAGCTGTGCATAGCATAACACATAACAGAGCAGGAAAGGCATGACAAGCTGGTGCAGATCTGAGCATGGAAGAAAGAGCAAAGGGAGGGGAACGGGGAGAAGAGAGGGCAGGAGCCATACATTGTGGTTGCGCAAGAGGAGGTGGGGAGGAGCTACAGCCGGAGAGGAGAGGGAGGAGCTGTCAAAGCGTCTCTAACATGTCTAAAGCGAGTTGGACGCTTTGAGCCTGGAGGGCGCTCTAACGCTTAAGGGGAAACTGTCTTTAGGGTAACTGCTCTTGCTGTCAAGCCCATTGCTTTGGATATGAATAGTTTAATTTTTGCTTTTGTGAGGGTAAGAATTGGCTGTATTGATGTTGGCCTGGCCCATGCTTCTAATACTGGGAGCTGGTGATGGGGGCAAGGGTGCCGATCATTCGATGATAATCACACTCTTCCGATTTGGGCAGAGAACGACTTTGACGATCCGACTCCAAACATGCAATGACAATTGTGCCTTAGCACTCGCTAAGCAAATCTCCTGGATGTTACCGACGATGCTAGAAGCACGATCAGCCTGACCACGAAGGTCTAGTCCGTACAAGCAATCAAAGAAACAAGCAAGAACTATGATAAAAGCAATCTGAATATTGGGAGTATATAGATGAAGTCAGGGGCGGACTCAGAACAAAAATGTCCCGTTGTCCACATGTACACTATATGAAGGTGGATAACAAACAATAATAATATACATAAAAGTAATATACTCAACAATATTAAAATATTCGGCAGTACAAATTCTTACCAAAATAAAGTATTTCATGTGAGACCGCTCATCGCCTAGTACCCGTCGTGTGAGACCGCCCTTTCTCCCAAGTCCTGAGTACGGATGGTAGGCTGGTATGCTTATTTGTTTCCATTACCATGCTTGCCTTTGTGTCCAGTTACATCTCATTTTAGCACTTTAGGTTTACTTGGAAGTAATTTTATGAGCAGGTAGCTTTTCCTTAATTTCTTGTGCCATTTCAGGGTCCCTTGTAGAGCAGGCACATGCACTACACCTATTCAAATTACATCTTCACAGTTGGTCTCAAATGAGATATTCCCACCATCTGTTGTGAAGGCCATGCTCTACCCTGGAGCTATAGTGCGCAACCTCACTACAAGCATGAGCATGACATTTCCAAGGTGGAGTGACCTGTTTGACATATACAATCTGACAGAAGCTAAGAATGCTTCAGCAGTAATTGATCTACAGCGTCTAGAGGTGCTCTTATATAACTGACCTACAACAACATGAGAAAAATGTTTGTGACAACTCTTGATAAGTTCTCTTTATATTCTCCCCTGAATCAGATGCTTGCTGGAAGCTACTTCTGTGTTGCTGGAGCACTCGTTGGCATCATTAATCCTGGGAGGATGATCTTGTTTGGTACGCTTTTGGTTATCTGGGGTCTCGTGAAAGATGCGCTCTTCCGGAAGCCTGTGATCAGTGATCTAACAGAACCAGTATATGTCTATCCTACCATTTTGATTGCACTGATTTGTTCATTCATGTCAATAACTTACAATGTGAAGAAGAAGGCGATGAGCAGCCAATCTGTTTCTATCTCTAAGCCACTGCAAAGTTCTGCCAAGTCAAAACTGAAGTAGGTACTTTATTGTCAGATTGTCAGCCTTTATCGATGTAGCTCATCTCCATCATCTGATTGCTGAACTACTCAAGACTGATTATGGTTCTCATGTACCACTCTTAATACTGTAACCATTAATTTTTCTCATTTATATCGAAGTCTCACACTATCTATAATTTTGATTCATGCAATTTCATGTCTCATTGATGTCTCTTTAGATTACTACGACTGCAGCATTGGGCGACCCTTAATTTTATGGAGTATTACTTAATTTTTGCAAGTTGCAACGAATCATTTCTCCCATCTATGTTGCTTGCTACTCTGCAAATATATCTCAAATACAGAAGTCGGCCACCATCAGCATCACACTCCTATGTCGTCGTCGCCGATCCCACCGCCGTCTTCTGTACCAACCGACTTGTGTCGATCTGTCAGACTATCTGGTCTGACCCAGCCAAACTTGTCCAGTTGTGCGACATGCTCCAGACTCCTCAAATCGTCACCGTGACCATCACCATCCATACACAATGTGCATTGACAAAGAAAACCAAAGAAAGAATCGCTGATAATTTTCCCGTGTGAACCATGCCTGACACGGCCCGCTCGGCCAGCCTCGCCTCGGCCAGCACCACATGCGCCTTGCAGCTTCCGTACTGGATCAGGCCACATAGGCCTTCCCCTACCGTCGCCCACGCACGCGTTTTGGACCTCTGCCCGCGAGACGCACCTCTTCGTACACGCCGCTGTAACACCCTTTCGCGTGTCTCGTGCCGCTACCACCGCCTGTCACACGCCGCCAGCCTCTGCCATGATTTTCAATTTTCGTGTCGTTTGCCTTTTACCGTCGAACTCGCCGATTCTGCTGTTCCTTTCCAATTACTTTACCGAAGATTACAAGACAATCAATACATCTGCTCCTGCATCCTAACTCGCTGATGACTTACCCGTATTAGAATTTCTTTCTACAAACTTCCGTCGACACTTTCTTCCTTTCTCCAGGTCAACCCGTGCGACCTTCTCGTAACCTTGCTCTGATACCACTTGTTAGAATAAATCCGAGGCCATGTTGATTTACCGAGGACCAAGCAATCACACGAGTACGACACTGAGATTTGTTAACGAGGTTCACCATCATGGCTACATCCCCGGGGCCTGACTACGGGCGTTCCTCCCCGTGACACCGTCACAATACTGCACACCGGCCACCCGGGCGCCGGCACACGCCGCCGGCTCCCCCTGCGCGCCTGTGCTATTATGTTGGCATAGGTTACATCGTGTGTCTACCCCCACTATATATATATGAGAGGCCTAGGATACTAGTGTCCTACTAGGACACGACTCCATATCCTATCTAAACACAATACTACTCAGAGTCCAACTGTAACCTACCTTGTACAATAATATTCAACACAGCTCTAGAATGGAGTACCATGCACGATTGTGTCAGACCGTGACACCAAATTTCTGAGCTACTTTTGAAAGACCTTGTGGGGAAAATTTGGTACCAAGTTCCTATTTTTCACGACATGCCACCCACAAACCGATGGCCAGACTGAAGTTGTCAACCGAACGTTGTCCATGATGCTACGAGCAGTCCTCAAGAAGAATTTGAAGGTGCGGGAAGAGTGCCTACCTCATGTGGAGTTCGTGTATAACAGGGCGGTACATTCGACCACTAAATTTTGCCCATTTGAACTTGTTTATGGATTCAAACCTATTGCTCCCATCGATCTCTTGCCTTTGCCACTGCAGAAATGAACCAGCCTTGATGCAAGTAAGTGTGCTGATTTCGTCAAGAAACTTCATGCCCAGGCAAAGGAGGACATTGAGAAAATGACTGAACAATATACGAAGCGGGTAAACAAGACCAGGAAGAAGCTGGTGTTCGAGCAACGCGATTAGGTATGGGTACACCTTCGGAAGGATCGTTTTCCTGAGCAACGCAATTGCAAGTTGCAGCCACGCGGTGATGGACCATTTGCGGTGCTCGAGAGGATCAATGACAATGCTTACAAGATCAATCTTCCAGAAGAATATGGTGTTAGCCCAACCTTTAATGTTTTCCCCATACTTTGGGCCTTTAGATTCGAGGACGACTCCTTCTCAAGAGGGGGAGGATGATGAGGACATCCCAACCATGGACACCACACCACCAATCATCAACGGTCCAATCACAAGAAGTCGCGCAATGCAAATCCATGATCAGGTGAACGCTAACTTAAGTCTATCATTTGACCTTGAAAACATGGTTGTTCCTTGACCTCATTTGTTGTTGGTTGAACTCAGGTGCGATATCGAAGAAGGCCAAACACATTTCATTCCGTGCAAAACAATGTTTTATGGCGAAGAAACAAAGTTAGGAAATCATGAAGAAATGAGTTGTCTGCTGAAAAAACATTGTTCCGATTCTGACGAAACAATATTTTGCACGAGTTTGGATATCCCAACTTGTGAAAGGTTCCCAGAACTTGAGTTTGCTGCTGAAGGAAACATTATTCGAATACAGTGAACAATGTTTGGTCGGGAACTGCCAAGGTACCTCATTAAGTCTCTAAGCCATTTAGTCAAACCAAAGCTGGTTCTCTTTCACACCTATCCAGAGGGTTGTCCTGATTATAAATAGGCTAGCCCTTCCCTTCATTGGGGACTTTTGCCATTTCTATCAAAGACCAAACACATAGACTCCTCCTGTGGAGAGCTCTTGTTATCCTTATTCTCATGATTCCTTGGGAAATTGCTCCTAATTCGTGCTCCACGACTAGATCGTGTTATGTGGGTTAGAGTTCATGGTTTCCCTTGCGGATTGCACCTATCCCGTGCTCCACGACTTGAGCGTGGTTGTGTGGGGTAGTATTGCGGGTTGTGAATCGGCGAATGTTCGGGTTGCAGGCTTCGGTGAGCATCCTCCTCGTCGGGTCATAATCTCTTATTTTTCCATTTTCTGGCTGCTTGAAGCTAGTTATCCCCATTTGTTTATCGATCCTACACCGTGAAGATCGGACCACCCCTTGTACACCCTCTTTTCCGAACACGGTGTCATATCAACGTGGATCGCTATATATTCACAGGAATCATAATATTGCTCTGTTTCAATGTGTGTACTCTGTGTGTACATATGATTTCCATTCTGTATATGTTGATGATAACAGCTAGACACAAATTAGTATACGAAAACAAATAGAAAATGGAATTCATAATATATATTAATTGTTCATTAGTTCATCATAGAATATATGTAATATAATCACATATACGTGATGATACTTAACTACTAGGTACAATGCATAAAATTGAAAACGGACAATACTAAAACTAATAATCCCTCCTGGGGCAGTATTCGGAGAACCCCTCGCCAGCAGCTCCCTGGTGCGCGGCATCTTCCCAGCGCGGAGGTAGTACTCCGCCTCCTCCGCCTCGCAGCGCTTGACGTACCAATCTGCCTCTTGCTGGCGAACGATCTTGCCATTTCATTGGGCGCCCACCGGAGCTCCTCGTCGGTGGCATGCTGGAGCTTATCGGCCCACCTCCACGCAACGATGAGGTGCCTAGCGCCTTTGACCTTCCTCGCGAAGTACCCTTTTTTGTACACCTCCGCACGAGGGCACACCCACCCCCAAAGATCCACCGCCTCCCTTTTTCAGGCGGCATCACGGGTTTCAAAGGCCTCCTGGTACCTGGCTTCCTCCTCCGACGTCTCCTTCTTGAACGCCACTTGTTTGGCTTTCTCAGCCGGCTGTAATGACTTCCATAGACAAAGATCGCACTGGCCCCAAAACCGCTCCAAAGTTTGGGGGTCCGGCACAACCTCGTCCGACGGCGGGTAGGGGTCCTCTCGTCGCTGCTCTTCGACTGAGCGTCCTCGGGGGGCGGCGCCTCCTCGTCGGCGCGTGGGCAGATCAGCGGCGCCATGGCAGAGATTTGAGGGAGAGAGAGAGAGAGAGGGCGAGCGAGGGGAGGATGTAGATGAGAATGCAGACATGACGATGTGAGCAAGGTAGTATTTATTAGCGGCCGGAATCTAGATCGACAAGGACAGTACACACGCCGGTCACCGGAATTTACGAGTACTGTAGTTTGAATTACACACGATTCCCGCAGCAAAGGTCATGTGTGAACTTAATAGCTAACGGTTTCCAATACAGAACCGCATCTGATTAATAACCCGCTCCACTCACCTTCCAAACCTCGAGGCGCAAAATAGAGTGCCAATCGTGTGGGGCCCGGTTGTCTTGCCAGATCTTTACATTTTATTTTTTGAACACCACATATTTACATCGTCTGATCATTTTTTATTTTTTTGAAATTTAAATGCCATGGCACTCCATGCATTTGTCCAAGCCGTGACACCAATATGTTTGAAAATTTGTTCCAATTTACTGCACATGGAATTAACTTGCACACAAGTACACAAATATGATTTTTCAAACTGTTATGGTTAGCCGTTGCATGTAGATGTAGTTCAAATTTGGATTACGGTCATTAAAAGGCTAGAAAATCACTTAACTGCAGAAAATTTTTAAAGGCCATAAGAGGAAGCTATTGTCGATTTGTCATCAAACATGCATTGTTCCCTCTCGGAACCACGAGCCTTCTATTGAGTTGTTCTGATTTGTGAGGGGTGTATGCCCAAATTTTCGTCAAACAAGCTAATTTTTTACCACATCATCTTGGTGGCATGACATTACGTCAAGCAAGATTTCATGCGTTTCTGATCAGTTTTTAACTTTTTGGAATTTAAATGCCATGGAAATGCATGTGTCCAAGTCGTGACACCAATATGTTTGAAAATTAATTTGAATTTACTACACATGGAATTAACTCGCACACAAGTACACAAATATGATTTTTCAAACCGTTATGTCAGCCGTTGCGTGTAGATGTAGTTCAAATTTGAATTACGATCATTAAATGGCTAGAAAATCACTTAAATGTATTACAAGGTCAAATGACCCCTGGAATTTTCCAAATTTTCACATGATAGTTGTATTAGTGCACATTAACTGTAGAATTTTTTTGAAGGCCATAAGAGGAAGCTATCGCCCGTTCGTCATCAAACATGCATTGTTCCCTCCCGGAACCACGAGCCTTCTAGTGAGTTGCTCCGGTTTGTGAGGGGTGTGTGTCCAAACTTTCGTCAAACATGCAAAGTTTTTACCACATCATCTTGATGACATGACATTACATCAAGCAAGGTTTCATGTGATTCTGATCTTTTTTAATTTTTTGGAATTTAAGTGCCATGGCACTCCATGCATGTGTCCAGGCCGTGATACCAATATGTTTGAAAATTCCTTCCAATTTACTGCACATGGAATTAACGCGCACACAAATACACGAATATGATTTTTCAAACCGTTATCGTTAGTTGTTGCATGTAGATGTAGTTCAAATTTGAATTAAGGTCATTAAATGGCTAGAAAATCACTTAAATGTCTTAAAAAGGTCAAATGACCCCTGGAATTTTCCAAATTTTCACATGATAGTTGTATTAGTGCACGTTAACTGTAGAAAAAATTGAAGGCCAGAAGAGGAAGCTATTGCCCGTTCGTCATCAGACATGCATTGTTCCCTCTTGAAACCACGACCCTTCTAGTGAGTTGCTCCGGTTTGTGAGGGGTGTGTGTCCAAACTTTCGTCAAACAGGCCAATTTCTTTACTACACTATCTTGTTGCCATGCCATTACGTCAAGCAAGGTTTCATGTGTTTCAGATCATTTTTTTAATTTTTTGGAATTTAAATGCCATGGCACTCCATGCTTTTGTGTCATAGCCGTGAGACAAATATGTTTAAAAATTCCTTCCAATTTACCGCACATGGAATTAACTTGTACACAAATATGACTTTTCACAGCGTTATGTTTAGCTGTTGCATGTACATGTAGTTCAAATTTGAATTACGGTCATTAAATGGCTAGAAAATCACTTAAATGTCTTAAAAGGTCAAATGAGCCCTGAAAATTTCCAAATTTTGACATGACAGTTGTATTAGTACTACAAATTTTCTCGTACATTTAAAACACCATCCGTTGCCACTTTACTCCAAATTCGTCTTTCACAGCTAATAAAAAATGTCAACAACATCACACACAGTTTTTTGTAGGAACCGTTTGTGATGAAAATTCGTGGGTCTATTTAAGTCTTCCTCCTTACGCTTTGCCGGCTTCGTCTGCTCCAGTGCCGGCAACCCCCGAATCCCTGAATCCAGATCCCCATTCCCGCAACCCCTTCTTTCAAAGATGACGCCATGGAAACGCTTCGTGATGGCCCGTATGGTGGTCGCGTCCTCCCCGAGCGTCGCCATCTGCACCGAGAGCTCGGCCGTCTATGCCTAGAGCGCCACCGCATCCGCATTGAGCGCGGCCGCATCCGTCGAGAGGGCGTCTGCGACAGCCGTCAGGAAGCTGCAACAGCCGAGACGGCTGCAACAGCTGCTGTGACGGCGGCTGCAAACACCGAGAGCGCTCGAGCTGTCGTCCATGCCGCCGATGTCGCCCTGGCCCGGGTCGAGGCCATCCACGCCAAGATCGAGGAAACACACGCCAAGATATTCCAGGCCACCTCAGAATCCAGCATGCAACCCATGTCCGAAAAGGCGGCGGCGGCCATGGAGCACCCGCTTCCTCATGAGATCGCCGAGCAGGAGCTGGAGATGCAGGAGGCGGCGGAGACCGAGGAGCGCCGGGAGGAGGAGTTGCGCGTGGCCGAGGTCGTGGTAGAGAAGAGTCTGTCCGTCAGGGAATCGGTGGTGGAGTACCAATGCGAGCTCTGGCGCAGCCACTACTACGAGTACAACAACCTTGTGGGCGGTGCTGAGGACAAGGACGCGATCGACTTCAGCAGGGGGACACGGAGTCCACCAACGGCGGCATGTCGCCAGGACAAGTCATCGACGTCTCATCTCACACCGACGATGCACAAGCCAGCGCGGCGGCGGCTTTGTTAAAATTATGCGTACTTAGGCTTTGTTTATAATGCTGGTCTTTTGTTAGAGCAATGTTTAGGTCAACTGGCTCTGTTTTATTACTAAATTTTCTTGATTCAGTAAGTGTGGTCTATGTGCTGTACGCTCTTTTATGTGCCCAAATTAGCAAGTGATGTTAAATTATGCAATGACGTGGATGAGGGCAGTACCCAGGGAAATTTCCACCAAAATTTGAATTATCAAACTCATCCCATGCGCGTAAAGCAGAAGAATCGTTTGCGATGCACACAATCGTTCAAAGTGAATGGTGTCCGGCGGCATTGCGCGCAAAGTTTCCCTCCACATTTCGAAATTTTTGGCCCACCGCCGAAATATCTACCCCTTCCCCACCCCCTTTTCTCCCCGACCACAAGTCACATTTCCCCAGTTTCCTTCTTCCTTCCTTCCGAAGCTATAGCCGCTTCCTCGCTTGGTTCCTCGCTCTCGCCATCTCGCATCCTACCGCCGGGGGCGCCATGGTCTGCTTCAATGACCTCTCCAGCGGTTCCTCCGACGACGATGACTCTTTCACCACCCGGGTATGCCTCTCTTCTCTCTCTTGGGTTATGACTTGGAATGAAGGATTTTAACCCGGCGGTCGATTTGAGTCATTTCTTCCTCTTGTAGCTTCCTAGGACCATCAGTTGCAAGGAATGGAGCGGGATGGCTAAAGATCTGCCTGCTCGTTGTCACCATCAATCTCCATGCGTGGAGTTAGTTGCGTTTGAATCTGTGGGCAGTGGGAGGAAGTTTCTGGCATGTGCAGAGAAGGTTAGCCCCACTTTCCTTGTTACAAATCATTTGTTAGATGTGATTCAGACACTGTCACTGCGCTATGTTATTCTAGATGTTAAGACCGTGTCATAGTTTGTACCTAGTATCTAAAAATGTTGCCATCTCATCAGCGGTGCCATTAGAAAATTACTTGGCACTGCTTCAGCAGTTTGTGCAGCCAACTTTGGTCCACACATCCGAGTAGCCAAGCAGTAAAATACTAAATCTTTATGGCACGAAGGAACTGGGCATCGGAGCAACTAGGTGCTCCGGAGTCCGGTTCCCTGATTTTTTTCCGCTGCATCGTCTCGCCAGTGCCAGGCACCGGTGCCAAATGTAGCAACAGTTGTCTTGACACCGGTTTTTGCATACATAATGGACGGCCTTAGTGCTATTAGTTCTATGTTACTAAATTTGTGCATGTACACACCTGTTAGTATCAATTTGATGTCATCTAAACACCATCACTATGTTGTTGCAGTTATATTTAGCTTCCTCATAAAATGTTCAATTTGTTATTTATACTACATGACTAAGAACTTGTAGCGTTGTTGTAGTTAATTATAGCTTCTGGTGTTTTAGAATTTGGTTGTTGTTCCAGTAGAAATTAATTCATTTGCACATTGATCTTTTTGAGAAGATATGTCATAATTAACATGTTTCTTCAGTTTTTTAAAATATGTATTTGGTGATTTTCTATGTTGCTAGAAACCCATTTCCCCTACAATTTTTACTGATCTAGTTTTAAATATTATAGGATGAACGGAAGTGTTCTTACTTGGAGTGGGTTGATCAAGAGTGGCCACAGTCTTTGAAGATGTGCCTAGCAAAGCTCTGAAGCATGTATGAGGAAGAGAACAAAGGTAGGCTTAGAGAAAGTGTTGTCAACGCTGAAGAATATTTCAAGATGCGGGAAAAAAGAGGAAGATGAAGAATGAGCTCAGATTTTTTTAATTAGACTTTGCTAAGATGGTATTAGCGAAGGAGGAGGCACTTTCCCAGTTGGTCAGTGCAAAACAGGTTCTTACTGAACTGAAAGCAGAGGTGGATAAGACGAGCCTGGATGATCTGGATTAGGAAAATGAATATATTGTTCCAATATTGTTCTTATGAAGGTGAACTAGCTATATGCTGTATTGTGCTATTTTCAGGTAGCTATCGTACTGTGATGTTAAAATATATTTATGTGCCTGATATGAAATTGGCAAACGACTGTTCGATATGAAATGTGAATTTGCGTAATACTGGAATTATTAATTGTAAACTAATAAACCTGCTAAATGGGTGATGGAACTGTGCAAACGGTTCTAGCAGTAAAAGCGGTTGTGATGGATAGCCCTATGCCATACAGTTTTCTTCATCAAATCGTGTGTGGCGTAGTTGAATAAAAGCAAACGGTTAACTAGGCAGAGCGTGCGTGATCATTACACCTATCACACACGAGGCTATACATAAAACCGTGTGGGATGTACATACGAACTGAAACGTTTTCCCTCGATTGACTGTGTGGGATGTACATACGAACGGAAACGTACTTCTTGGATTGACTGTGTGGGATGTACATAAGAACGGAAACGTATTCCTTGGATTGACTGTGTTGAATGTACATAACAAACGGAAACGTTTGTCTGGGACTGATCGTGTGGTATGTTACTTACGACCGGAACCTATTGGGCCTTTATAATTGTATTTGATCGCTCGCTCGTCGCACATGATCTCATTTTGCCGAGCGTGTGTGACCGGAGGGCCTATCCCCGACGGTTTCTGGATCATGTGGGAAGGACCCCCTATCGCACACACTAACTTGGCGGTGGTTCAGAATGCCGTCGCGGTAAGGGGTTATAAACCGTTTGTACAGCAGCTCGCTGTACCAGTGCTCGGGTCGGCCCCAAGGGGTACCAGCGAGAGTTACCGAAATCGGGTTGACCAATAGGATACCCGCGAGATAATTACGATGCACAGTCGGGCAGGCAGACCGCCCTAGAGAGGGACGAGCCAGGCCCTTCCCGTAAGTTCTCAAGACAGGGCGACAGGATCACTGATCGTCTCCGCGCGCTCCTAAGACACTAACGGGTTTGGATAAGAGATATGAGTAGGCCTTTGGCCTTTTTGCACTAACACCACGCTGGAATAAGTATGGGCACTCGGCGTCATACGATTCTTCCGAAAGCTCTCAGACATCAGCAGTTGAGCGGCACGCGCCCGGGTGGTCCGCGTAAGCACCTGCTTTGTATAAAGAGGTAGCGAGGACTGATCCCGGCCGTCCTCGCAACATGCATGATTGCAAAGGATGATTGGCCCATGACCCCTTCACATTTAGGATGTATACCGGCGTACTGGCCTCTCTTTTGAGCCTAGGTAGGACTACTGTGTGTCGATTAGCCAAGGCCGGGCATGACCCAGAAAAGTGTGTTCGGCCGGAGTTAATTGAGCGTGTTGGGTAAGTTGGTGCACCCCTGCAGGGAAGTATATCTATTTGAATAGCTGTGTCCATGGTAACAGATGCTCGGAGTTGTATCCCGATCTATTACAACTAGAATTGGATACTGCAGAAACTAATGGATATGATGGCTCCGGGATACCTTTCTCGCAGGGAGTCGAGGAACGATCTCTAGGCGTCATTAAGCTATACTTCTTACTTATAAACGCTAATATGCACTCTTCTAATGCTGCAAGACGCTGCAAGATGCTAGTCTTTGGTAGGCTAGACCTTCCCTTCTATTCTGGCATTTCTGTAGTCTAGTCCAAAGATATAACACCATTCATTTGATACCGATGCATACTTAGTATAGATCTGATGTAAGACTTGCGAGTACTTTGGATGAGTACTCACGGTTGCTTTGCTACCATTGTTCTCTTCTAACCGATTGTTGTGATTAGATGACGGAGCCCAGGAGCCAGCTGATACCGCCGCTGACTACTACGACCCCGACAGAGCCTACTACTACGTGGAGACCGCCGACGACCAGGAGTAGTTAAGAGGCTCCCAGCTAGGAGGCCTGCGCCTTTTTGATCCAGATGTTGTTGTTTTGCTAGCCTTCTTGAGGCAGATTTGTTTACTTATGTCTGTACTCAGATGTTGTAGCTTCCGCTTACTTATGTATTCGAGCCTTCATGGCCCTGGCTTGTAATATAAAGCTTTATGTTTGAATTTGTGTCTAGAGTTGTGTTGTGATATCTTCCGTGAGTCTCTGATCTTGATCATGTGCATTTGCGTGTATGATTAGTGCACGGTCGAGTCGGGGGAGTCGCAAGTTTGTATCAGAGCTGACTGCCAGTGGGAAGCCCCTTTCCAACTCCTTGGCCGATGTAAGTGCATCTAGTGCCCCTTAGTGATTTTGGTGTATTGAAGACTTATAGGTTAAGGGACTAATGTGTTTATGAGTGTACACCGGTCTATAAGTCTATGAGGAGTTTGATATTTACAGAGAAAGTCGACCCCTAAAAATGAAGTTCTTCGACCGAAGACTTTGGATTGCTGAAGACTTTCTGAAGACTTTGAAAGTGAAGAAATTTGTGTGACCTTGAAGACTTGGCATTCATTCGAGGAACATGGAGCGTGAAGACTTTTGTTTTCGTAGTTTCATTTTCTCTTTCTTGAGTCATAGGAAACACCATACTGTTAAAGGGGGTCGAGGAAATACTAAGGAAAAATTTCCAAGCGATGCTCAACTCAAAATCCTACACCTACCAATCCCTTTGAGTGAAGCCATTGGAAATCTCTTACAGTTCAGTCATATTCTTCAGTGACAGAGACGAAGTTCTTCTGGTCTCTGAGGAATTTGTTCTGACTGAGGAGTTAGGAATTCGCCAGTGTGGATTGCCTACAAGTGAGGGACATGATAGCCCTGAGGAATTTGATACTCAAATTTCCGACCGTTGCTGTGCCTTGTGCCAGCTGTCCCAAAATATCTACCCACCTAACGGTCATATCATTGAAGGGCATTTATGTCTTATCATGTCGGGCTGCTCCCTAGGCTATAAATAGCCGCCCCCCTACAACCACTAGCTGGTTGGCTGCTCCGAGAGAAACTGACACTTGTCATTTGAGAGCATCCCATCCTTCGAGGACTTTGAGCGAAAATCATCAAGTGAGGAAAACCCAAACCCAAACACCTACAAACCCAAAGTGATTGAGCATCACTAAAGAGATTGATCCTGCGTGGATCCGACGCTTGTTACCTTTGAAGACTGTGCTTCTTCCAGACGGTTAGGCGTCATGGTCTAGAGCATCCAAGAGGAATTGTGGATCGCCAAGTGACCGAGTCTGTGAAGGTTTGGAAGTCACCCGAAGACTTACCACGAGTGATTGGGCGAGGTCTGTGTGACCTTAGCTCAAGGAGAATACGGTGAGGACTGTGTGTCCGGGACTGTGTGTCCTCAGGTTTAAATATCTAGCCACTCCAACCAGACGTACAACTAAGACAGTAGTTGGAACTGGTCTACCAAATCATTGTCTTCACCAAGCTTACTGGTTCTATTTCCTCAACTCTTTCATGTACTCATAACTGTGTTGTGCACTTGTTCATAACTGTGTTTGAAGACTTTGACTGAAGACTTTCTCAATTTCCTCAGTTCAATTTCTTCAGTCTGTTTGTCTTCATCCTGTGCTATCCTGTGTTTACGCTTTCTATACTCTGTGCTCGTCTTCATTTCATCATGATGACCATGCTTGTGTTCTGTTATGTTTACTTTTGAGTACTTATTCCGCTGCAAGTAGTTCTTCGCTAAGGAATTTCCTCTCCCGCAAATTCCTCAGTGAAGAATTCATAAAAATCGCCTATTCACCCCCCTCTAATCGATATAACGCACTTTCAATTGGTATCAGAGCGAGGTACTCCCTTGTTCTGTGTGATTTTGGTTTAACTGCCTGGAGTTTTAGTTATGTCGACCGCAGGTATGATCAAGGTCTCTGCTGGGTGTCCTACCTTCGATGGGACGGACTACCCCTACTGGAAGAATAAGATGCGAATGCATCTTGAGGCAATTGATAATGATCTCCGGTATGTTGTGGAAAATGGTGTTCCCTCAGTCACACCTTCACTGAATGCTACTGATGTGAAGAGATTCAAGCAACTCGACTCCCAAGCGAAGAACATCATATGTGGCCATCTGAGCAAAAGGCAGTATGGAAGAGTGAGTGCTTTGGAAACTGCCAAGCTTATCTGGGATAGGCTGTCCAAAGTCAATGAAGGAGTCTCAACACAGCGTGACTCTCGAGTTGACGTTCTTCGCAATCTCTTCAACCGTTTCAAAAGACTCGACAATGAAAATGTTCAACAAACCTTCGATCCCCTCACTGACATCTCAAATGAGCTTCAAGCACTTGGTGCCACTGACATCACCGACCATGAGGTGGTGAAGAAATTGCTGAGATCGCTTGATTCCTCATTTGATACTCTGGCATTGATGATACAAGAACGTGCTGATTAAAAGTCACTTGATCCCGCTGATATCCTCGAGAGGCTAAATACTCATGAGTTCCAGCTTGCTGAGAAGAGAGATCTCTACGGGTCGAGCTATGGCAGACCACATGTCCTGAAGGCCAAGGTCGTCTGTGAATCTGAAGGTGAAGATTCTGGTAGTACCCTTGGTGATCCTGAAGAACTGAGCCAGGAGCTAGCACTGCTCGTGAAGAAATTCCAAAGGTTCTCAAGACGTGGTCGCTTTGGAAAATCCTCAAGGAGCAATGATTCCTCATCCAGTGACTACAAGAAGAGGCTATGCCACAAATGCAAGAAACCTGGTCACTACATTCAAGATTGTCCTCAGTGGGAAAAGGAATCAAAGAAGAAGAAATACAAGGAGTACAGTTCTGATGACGCGAAGAAGAAGAAGAAATCTTCAAAGTCTTCATCATCAAAATCTTCAAAGTCTTCATCTCACAAGAAGAGGAGCTCCAAGAAGGCTCGGGCATTCATTGGCAAGGAAATGGACTCTGAGGCTGAATCTGAGGAACATGAGGAAGAGGAGGCATCTGAGGAGTCCGAGTCTGGTGTGGCGAGTCTAGCTCTCGCTACTGCATTCGTCAGCAAGTCTATCTTCAACTCTGAAGAAAATGGCTCCACCAACAAGGCTGATGAAGGCAATGATGACTACGCTCCCACCTATTGCTTCATGGCAAAGGG
The DNA here is from genome assembly GCF_018294505.1 of Triticum aestivum. Lineage (NCBI taxonomy): Eukaryota > Viridiplantae > Streptophyta > Magnoliopsida > Poales > Poaceae > Triticum > Triticum aestivum. The sequence continues at coordinate 261,790,595 of NC_057802.1, forward strand.
TGCCAAGGATGATCAACCCAAAGCCACTGAGTGGGTCCTCGATAGTGGATGTACAAATCACATGACCGGTGATAAGAATCTATTGATGGATGCCCCCTTATCTCCATCGCATCTGAAGCATATCATCTTCGCTGACAAAGGAAAAATCAAGGTATTGGGTCTAGGTAAGGTTGCGATCACAAGTGATCGACACTATGCTTGTCGAGTCCTTAGGATACAACCTCATGTCTGTCTCAATGCTTTGTGATCTTGATATGGTTGTTGTCTTTGGCAAGTATCGTTGTGTTGTGGTCTTGGAAGCTGACAATTCCAAAGTCTTCGAAGGCTTTAGGAGAGGAGACTTGTATATTGTTGATTTCTCTGCAGGACCTCAACCAGCCGTATGCCTACTTGCAAAAGCTTCAGAAGGCTGGCTATGGCATTGACGACTTGGTCATGCAGGAATGAGGAATTTGCACACGCTTGCAAAGAAGAAGCATGTCATTGGCATTGAGAATGTCAAATTCCTCAAGGATCAGTCATGCGGAGCCTGTGAAGCTGGAAAGATGACCAAGGCCAAGCATCCAGCAAAGACTATCATGACTACTACTGTAACAAACAAACCTCAAAGGATTTGAGTCTCTGTGCTTACTGTGCTAGTCCCTGGATCGAACTCGCTAGCACACACAGTATAGATGAATACCAGAATAGCAAGTGCATCATTTATTACAACGTATGATCCAGAATGTATAAAATAAAACAATCTGCATAGCACTTGGCCAGCTTTATTCAATCAAACAGCGGAAAGTAGCAGAAAATAACGATGAGTCCCATCATAGCCCACTGGCGATGCTGAGTGCAGACTCGCGACCCTAACAGTACCTTACTCTTCGTCTGAATATCCTGCAACATGAGACATTGCAGCCATATAGGTCAATACTTGGAATGTATTGGCAAGTTACACAGGAGTAATAATAAAGCAGACCTACATGTATATGCATAGTGTAACAAAAGGAAGGCTTGAGGGTTTATTTTTGCAGAAAGCTGATTTTATCCTAATAACTACCTAATAGTCAAATTTTTATTTAGTTCTTTTATTACTACAATTATATACACAAGGTTGAGTTGGCAAAATCAACTCCAACCTACCCTTTATTAAGTTGCCCAAAAAATTTATTAAGTCTCACATCTGTCAAGATCATCCAACAACTGTAATGGCATAGTGGCTCAAAATTACCCATAACCGGGGGCACGGCTAATCATGATTAGTTTTAATACTCTGCAGAGTTTTGCACACTTTACCCACTAGACCCAACCCGAAGATTGAGACGAAGTCTTTCAGAAGCAGTCACCTCCACCCCCGGCAGCCGGTACACCTACTCATATCTACATCTGCTAGCTTACCTGGGCGAGGATCCCACAACCTACTGAACTAAGCCAGAGCCCATTTAGCTAGTGGTTGCGCATGGAAGCTACTAGTCACTAAGTCTGTCTAATCTTTTTGAGCCTGGGCGGCCGTCCACTTACATTCAGAGGGTATAAATAATGATGTTCTTGAAACCACCCTTCAATACCAATTCCGCCCAGAGGTGAATTAAGTCCTTAATTACTACTCAATTTGTTATATTTATAGTCCTCACATAAGCTCAACGAATACACGAACCACCCCCTCTACAAAGCATAGCAAGCTACAACTACCACGATTTGCAAAACACGTGAAGATAGCTCAACAGCATAGCAAAATTTATATATTAATCCTGTACATGCATATATTCATAGTGTGATATAACTACATGCATAGAAAACAATAGGTAAAGGATGATCAACATGTAACTTGCCTTGGTTCTGGTTCAGAAAGTCACACTCCTTACAATAGCTCGCGTCGCACTCCGGACAATCTACACGTTTCACACCATTCAACAAATCAATCACCGGAACACGAAAAGAACCAAAACAAAACCAACAGCAAGGAAAACATTTTTAAAACTCAACAACAGAAGCTTAACAACACCTAAATTGCAATATGGTCACAACACAAAAAGAATCACTCGATTCCGATAAACGGTTTGAAAGTTACGGCCTCCGGAAAATTCAATTCAAATTCAAACGAATTCAAATTTGAACAGTGCAAGCATGTGAGATTTTGGTACTATGATAAACTACTGGTATTTGTGAGTGCATAGGAAAAAGAATTACCCAAATTGAGTATATAGACTAAAAGATATAGCTAAAAGAAGTTAGAGAACAAATCTGGAAAGAAAAAACAAAAACAACAGAAAACTCCTGCACTGTTCGTGCGTGTACTGTAGCTGGTTGCCACGTGGAAGCACGTGATTGGTGAAAAAACTCCTGCGCGTGCGTGCTCACCGGAAACAGAGGAACGGCAGCGGCGCTCTCGGGCGTCGACGGCGGCGCTTCTCCGGCGGTGCTCCGGTGAAGGTGAGGTTACGGGCGGAGGCGGCTTCGAGTTGCGGACGCAGTGGTGAGGTCAAACGACGACGGGGCGTGCTCTGCGGGCGACGGTGATGACGTGAATAGCCGCTGTGCTCCGGCGGCGGCGGACGAGCTTGTCCCTCCCGTGATGCTGCGGCTGCGCGCGGTGCTCTACTGGGCCACGGCGCGGCGCTGCGTTGTGCAGCGTGCTGCTTTTTTTTGAAGAAAACAAACTGCTACAGCAAAAACAAAACTAAAATAAAAACATACACCGGAATAAAATCGAAGGAAAATACCTAGACACACAGTTCCCTATAGCTATAAACTACAGGAACACTAGTTCCAATACTAATGCAATTTTGGAAATTCATTTTGATGCAAAAGGCCACACAAACAGTAAAATAACACACAATTAAAATATCTTGGAGATTGCAAAAATTACCAGAACATATTAGATGAACTGGAAATAATATTCTGCACATTATGAACATTTTTAAACAGGGGAGAAGTCATGTTATCTCCGCTCCAATAAATTGCCTTTGGTTGCATAATGATTCGAAATATTGCAGAAAGACAAATAATGCAATAAAAATATGATATGCATATGAATGATCTAATAACATCCTAATTTAGGAAAATTGGGATGTTACAAACCTACCCCCCTTAAGATGAATCTCGCCCTCGAGATTCGGGCTGGCTAGCAAATAGGTGTGGGTGATCCTACCTGAGATCTTCCTCTCGTTCCCATGTAGCTTCCTCCTCTGTGTGATGATCCCACTGAACCTTGCATAACTTAATTGTCTTGGTGCGAGTAACTCTCTCTGCTGTCTCCAGAATCTTAACAGGTTTCTCCTCATATGTCAAATCACTCTCCAACTGAATTGCCTCAAGTGGCACCGTGTCCCTCAATGGAACATCCATCATCTCTGCATGGCACTTCTTCAACTGAGATACATGAAACACATTAAGAACTCCTGACAAGGATTCTGGCAACTCCAGCTGATAAGCTACCTTTCCTCTATGCTCCAAGATCTTGTAAGGCCCCACAAAACGTGGTGCTAACTTACCTTTGATTCCAAACCTCTTAATTCCGCGAAGTGGTGAAACTCGAAGGTATGCACGGTCTCCTACCTCGTATGTCACCTCCATACGTTTTGCATCAGCACAACTCTTCTGCCTGGACTGTGCTATCTTCAGCCTGTCACGAATCAATTTGACCTTCTCCTCAGCATCTCTGATCAAGTCTGGTCCAAAGAATTGACGCTCTCCAACCTCATCCCACATCAATGGTGTTCTGCACTTCCTACCATACAATACCTCAAATGGTGCCATCTTCAGACTAGCCTGGTAACTATTATTATATGAGAACTCTGCATAAGGTAAATTATCATCCCAACTGGACCCATAGTCCAAAGCACAAGCTCTCAACATATCCTCCAAAATCTGATTTACCCTCTCTGTCTGCCCATCTGTCTGTGGATGGAAAGCTGTACTGAACTCCAGCCTGGTGCCCAAGGATTCATGCAACTGACGCCAAAATTTGGATGTGAACTGAGTACCTCTATCAGACACTACCTTCCTTGGAACTCCATGCAGACAAACAATTTTAGACATATAAATCTTTGCTAGCTGAGCACTGGTATAAGTAGTCTTTACCGGGATGAAGTGAGCAACTTTAGTCAAACGATCAACAACTACCCAAATAGAATCATAACCTGACCGAGTCCTGGGTAAACCTGTAATGAAATCCATACCAATCTCATCCCACTTCCAATCAGGTATAGGCAATGGCTGTAACAAACCTGCTGGTCTCTGATGTTCTGCTTTAACTCTCTGGCACACATCACATGTTGCAATATATCCAGCAATTTCCCTCTTCAGGCTAGGCCACCAAAATCTTTCCCTCAAATCCAAATACATCTTAGTATTACCTGGGTGAATAGAATAAGGTGAATCATGCGCCTCCTGAAGAATCAACTTCCTGATATCTGCATCTTGAGGTACACAAATACGCTTCTCAAACCATATGGCTCCATGTTCATCCTCATGGAAACCTTCTGCCTTACCTTTAACCATATTCTCTTTTATCTCAGCAATCTCCTTATCATTCTTTTGAGCTTCTCTGATCCTGTCAAGCAAAGTAGGCTTTACCTCAAGTGTTGCTAAATATCCCTTAGGAACCATCTCCAACCTGAGATTCCTGAACTGTTCACATAACTCGGGTGGCATATTATCAATATTAATTGCATTAGCATGGCTCCTACGACTCAATGCATCAGCAACAACATTAGCCTTACCAGGATGATACTGCACATTCAAATCATAATCTTTAATAAGCTCCAACCATCTCCTCTGCCTGAGGTTCAAATCCTTCTGAGTAAAAATATACTTCAAGCTCTTATGATCAGTAAATATATCACAATGATTACCAATAAGATATGGCCTCCAAGTTTTCAATGCATGCACAACTGAGGCTAACTCCAAATCATGTGTAGGATAATTATGCTCATGATTCTTAAGCTGACGTGAAGCATATGAAACAACTTTACCTTCCTGCATCAAAACACTCCCAAGTCCTTGACGAGAAGCATCACAATATACCTGGAAGTCCTTATGTATATCCGGCAGAGTTAAGACTGGTGCTGTAACCAAACGCTGCTTCAACTCCTGAAAACTGGCTTCACATTCATCAGTCCAAACAAATTTCTTCTCCTTCTTCAACAATTCAGTCATAGGCTTTGCAATCTTGGAAAAGTTCTCAATAAACCTCCTGTAATAACCTGCAAGGCCCAAAAAGCTGCGAATCTCTCCAACTGTCGTGGGTGTCTCCCACTCTGTAACTGCAGCAACCTTAGATGGATCAACTGCAACTCCATTACCTGACACAACATGTCCAAGGAAAGCTACCTCATCCAGCCAAAACTCACATTTGCTGAACTTGGCATACAACTGATGTTCCCTCAGTTTCTCCAATACCAAACGCAGATGCACCTCATGCTCTTGCTTATTCTTGGAGAATACCAATATATCATCAATGAAAACAACCACAAATTTATCCAAGAACTCCATAAACACCTTGTTCATCATATTCATGAAGTATGCAGGAGCATTAGTCAATCCAAATGACATAACAGTATATTCATACAACCCATACCTCGTAGTAAAAGCAGTCTTTGGAATATCTTGCTCACGAATCTTCAATTGATGATAACCAGAACGAAGGTCAATCTTAGAAAACACAGTAGCTCCCTCCAACTGGTCAAACAGATCATTTATCATAGGCAAAGGATACTTATTCTTAATGGTTACCTCATTCAGAGAACGATAATCAACACACATCCTCAAGGTCCCATCCTTCTTCTCCACAAACAAAACTGGAGCTCCCCAAGGTGATGAACTTGGGCGAATAAATCCTTGTGCCTGCAATTCTCTTATCTGCTTCTTCAATTCCTCCAACTCTTGAGGAGGCATTCTATACGGTCTCTTTGCAATAGGTCCAGTGCCTGGTATTAAATCAATAAGAAACTCAATATCTCTATCTGGTGGCATACCTAGCAACTCCTCTGGAAACACATCTGGATAATCCCTCACAACTGGCACCTCTTCCAGGCTACCCCCCTTAAGAGAGTTCACATGTACCTGCTTATGCTTATACTTACATACATATTTGATCCTCTTCCCTCCTGGTGCACTGAGAGTAATAGATCGACTGGCACAATCAATAAGACCCTCATACTTGATCATCCAGTCCATACCCAAAATAATATCCAGACCTTGTGACTTCAGTATAATTAAATCTGTAGGAAAAACATGCTTCCCAATAGACAAAGGCATCTGAAAACAACCCAAACTTGCTGCCATCTCAGCCCCCGGAGAACTTACTAGAATAGGTGACTTAAGTACTACGGTAGACAGCTTATGTTTATCCACAAATACCCGTGATATGAATGAATGTGATGCACCAGAATCAAAAAGAACAAGGGCAGGTATTGAATTGATCAAAAACTTACCAATCACTGCATCAGGTTCATTGTAGACCTCCTCCACATTAACATGGTTGACATGACCCCTTTGGATGGGGTTTGGCTTGCTCACTCCTGAATTCCCATTACCGTTATTGCTCTCTGGACAAGCATTGGAGTAGTGGCCCGTCTACCTACACTTATAGCACTGAACCTGACTAATATCCCTCTGCACAGGCATACTCTGGTGGCTCTGGTTATTATTCCCTCCATTACCATTACCTCTACCATTATTACTCTTCTGCCCATTGTGGTGATGGTGGCCATTATGGTTGTGGCCATTCCCTCCATGGTGTTTATGATGCCCATTACCTCCATGACCATGATATGAAGTGCGTGGCTTCTGCTGTGGTCCTGAATTATACCTGTTATTGTTGTTGTACTTCCTCTTGCGATTCTCTATGGCATGTTGCTTTCCCTCCAGCACAATAGCCTTATCAATCAGGTCCTGACAATTCCTAAAAGTGGCCACTGTCAACTGAAGGCTAAACTCATCATTAAGGCCCTCCAAGAATTTCTCCTGCCTAGCTGCATCAGTGTTAACATCATTAGGAGCATAACGTGCAAGATTATTAAATTCCTCCACATACGCATTAACTGTGCGACCTCCCTGGCGCAAACTGCGGAACTCCTTCTTTTTCAGACTCATAGCACCAGCAGACACATGTGCAGCACGAAAAGCATCCTGAAACTGAGGCCATGTGATAGTAGCAATGGGATAAGTGACCAAGTAGTTGTCCCACCAAGCTGCAGCAGGACCCTCCAACAAATGTGAGGCAAACCTCACCCTCTCTGCATCTGTGCATCCAACCGTCTCCAGGTTCCTATTGACTGCACGGAGCCAATCATCAGCCACAATAGGTTCAGGGGTACTGGAGAACCTCTGAGGATTCAACCTCAAGAACCTGGTAAGCATATCCACTGGTGGAGGTGGCGGTGGATTGTTGTTGTTATTGTTGTTGTTCTGGTTCTGGACAAGCAACTGGATCAACTGAGCTTGTCCCTGAAGCAACTGCTGCATGTATGGCGGTACATCATTGCCATTGTTGTCTCCTCCTGCAGCATTACGCCTATTATCACGCCTCGGCGGCATCTGGTGGGCAAGCATAGAAGAGTTATAGATATAATAGGGCCAAACGCTATGTATATATAAATATATTCTACCCATATGCATAATATGATCAAGCCAACAAAACACAACAACGAATAACACCAACAAACAAACAAACAACAAACAATATGATAATATTATATATATATATAGTCGAATAATTCCGACACTAAGCAATTTAACAAACAACTACCAATCAAGCAAACAATCTAGTATCTTCATACCACGAAAGTGGGCATAATCAGATACGCTAACACGATAACGTTGCAATATAAAGCAAGCATGAATGGTGGTCTCAGCACTAGTTCCTACTTAACTGTTCAAGATACTTGAGGGGGTTAACTAATAAACAGCAAGAAGTATAGCTGGTTTATAAAACAATTTTCACTCCTATGGCTTTTCTAATCCATTTTCTAGGGTCACGTCCTACAGTCAACACACTGCTCTGATGCCATCTGTAACGACCAAACCTCGAAGGATTTGAGTCTCTGTGCTTACTGTGCTAGTCCCTGGATCGAACTCGCTAGCACACACAGTATAGATGAATACCAGAATAGCAAGTGCATCATTTATTACAACGTATGATCCAGAATGTATAAAATAAAACAATCTGCATAGCACTTGGCTAGCTTTATTCAATCAAACAGCGGAAAGTAGCAGAAAATAACGATGAGTCCTATCATAGCCCACTGGCGATGCTGAGTGCAGACTCGCGACCCTAACGGTACCTTACTCTTCGTCTGAATATCCTGCAACATGAGACGTTCCAGCCATATAGGTCAATACTTGAAATGTATTGGCAAGTTACACAGGAGTAATAATAAAGCAGACCTACATGTATATGCATAGTATAACAAAAGGAAGGCTTGAGGGTTTATTTTTGCAGAAAGCTGATTTTATCCTAATAACTACCTAATAGTCAAATTTTTATTTAGTTCTTTTATTACTACAATTATATACACAAGGTTGAGTTGGCAAAATCAACTCCAACCTACCCTTTATTAAGTTGCCCAACAAATTTATTAAGTGTCACATCTGTCAAGATCATCCAACAACTGTAATGGCATAGTCGCTCAAATTACCCATAACCGGGGGCACGGCTAATCATGATTAGTTTTAATACTCTGCAGAGTTTTGCACACTTTACCCACTAGACTCAACCCGAAGATTGAGACGAAGTCTTTCAGAAGCAGTCACCTCCACCCCCGGCAGCCGGTACACCTACTCATATCTACATCTGCTAGCTTACCTGGGCGAGGATCCCACAACCTACTCAACTAAGCCAGAGCCCATTTAGCTAGTGGTTGCGCATGGAAGCTACTAGTCACTAAGTCTGTCTGATCTTTTTGAGCCTGGGCGGCCGTCCACTTACATTCAGAGGGTATAAACCATGATGTTCTTGAAACCACCCTTCAATACCAATTCCGCCCAGAGGTGAATTAAGTCCTTAATTACTACTCAATTTGTTATATTTATAGTCCTCACATAAGCTCAACGAATACACGAACCACCCCCGTCTACAAAGCATAGCAAGCTACAACTACCACGATTTGCAAAACACGGGAAGATAGCTCAACAGCATAGCAAAATTTATATATTAATCCTATACATGCATATATTCATAGTGTGATATAACTACATGCATAGAAAACAATAGGTAAAGGATGATCAACATGTAACTTGCCTTGGTTCTGGTTCAGAAAGTCACACTCCTGACAATAGCTCGCGTCGCACTCCGGACAATCTACACGTTTCACACCATTCAACAAATCAATCACCGGAACACGAAAAGAACCAAAACAAAACCAACAGCAAGGAAAACATTTTTAAAACTCAACAACAGAAGCTTAACAGCACCTAAATTGCAACATGGTCACAACACAAAAAGAATCACTCGATTCCGATAAACGGTTTGAAAGTTACGGCCTCCGGAAGATTCAATTCAAATTCAAACGAATTCAAATTTGAACAGTGCAAGCATGTGAGATTTTGGTACTGTGATAAACTACTGGTATTTGTGAGTGCATAGGAAAAAGAATTACCCAAATTGAGTATATAGACTAAAAGATATAGCTAAAAGAAGTTAGAGAACAAATCTGAAAAGAAAAACAAAAACAACAGAAAACTCCTGCACTGTTCGTGCGTGTACTGTAGCTGGTTGCCACGTGGAAGCACGTGATTGGTGAAAAAACTCCTGCGCGTGCGTGCTCACCGGAAATAGAGGAACGGCAGCGGCGCTCTCGGGCGTCGGCGGCGGCGCTTCTCCGGCGGTGCTCCGGTGAAGGTGAGGTTACGGGCGGAGGCGTCTTCGAGTTGCGGACGCAGTGGTGAGGTCAAACGACGACGGGGCGTGCTCTGCGGGCGACGGTGACGATGTGAATAGCCGCTGTGCTCCGGCGGCGGCGGACGAGCTTGTCCCTCCCGTGATGCTGCGTTTTCGGCCATGAGAAAGTGTCAGAAGAGAGAGGCTTCGAGAGGGGATTCTAACGGTGCAAGAGGTCCGGCTGTACGAGCTCTTACGGTGGCGCAATCTTCCGGCGAACGGCGGCGGACGGCGGAGCTCCGGGCGAGATGCGTTTCGCCCTAGCTCGTGCGTGCGGCAACAGGGAGGATCGAGGAGGGGATGCGGGGGTTGCCCTGGGTCTTCTGCTTGCACACGGCGGCTCAGGAGCGCTCGAGGTGGACCAGGAGCACGAGCTCGGGTCGGGTTCGGCCTTAGGTGCGGGAGCGGCGCGGCGCGTGGTGTCCGGCTCGATGGAGGGGACGAACAGGGGCGCGGGACCCGCTGTCAGCGGCTGAGAGCGAGGGCGTACTGCTTCGGGCGGTTAGGTGGGCTGCGGCTGCGCGCGGTGCTCTGCTGGGCCGGCTGGCTGGGCCGCTCGCTAGCTGGCTTGCTGGGCCGCGGCGTGGCGCTGCGCTGTGCTGCGTGCTGCTTTTTTAAAAGAAATTAAACTGCTACAGCAAAAACAAAACTAAAATAAAAACATACACCGGAATAAAATCTAAGGAAAATACCTAGACACACAGTAAAAATATCCCTATAGCTATAAACTACAAGAACACTAGTTCCAATACTAATGCAATTTTGGAAATTCATTTTGATGCAAAAGGCCACACAAACAGTAAAATAACACACAATTAAAATATTTTGGAGATTGCAAAAATTACCAGAACATATTAGATGAACTGGAAATAATATTCTGCACATTATGAACATTTTTAAACAGGGGAGAAGTCATGTTATCTCCGCTCCAATAAATTGCCTTTGGTTGCATAATGATTCGAAATATTGCAGAAAGACAAATAATGCAATAAAAATATGATATGCATATGAATGATCTAATAACATCCTAATTTAGGAAAATTGGGATGTTACAAACCTACCCCCCTTAAGATGAATCTTGCCCTCGAGATTCGGGCTGGCTAGCAAATAGGTGTGGGTGATCCTGCCTGAGATCTTCCTCTCGTTCCCAGGTAGCTTCCTCCTCTGTGTGATGATCCCACTGAACCTTGCATAACTTGATTGTCTTGGTGCGAGTAACTCTCTCTGCTGTCTCCAGAATCTTAACAGGCTTCTCCTCATATGTCAAATCACTCTCCAACTGAATTGCCTCAAGTGGCACCGTGTCCCTCAATGGAACATCCATCATCTCTGCATGGCACTTCTTCAACTGAGATACATGAAACACATTATGAACTCCTGACAAGGATTCTGGCAACTCCAGCTGATAAGCTACCTCTCCTCTACGCTCCAAGATCTTGTAAGGCCCCACAAAACGTGGTGCTAACTTACCTTTGATTCCAAACCTCTTAATTCCACGAAGTGGTGAAACTCTAAGGTATGCACAGTCTCCTACCTCATATGTCACCTCCTTACGTTTTGCATCAGCATAACTCTTCTTCCTGGACTGTGCTATCTTCAGCCTGTTATGAATCAACTTGACCATCTCCTCAGCATCTCTGATCAAGTCTGGTCCAAAGAATTGACGCTCTCCAACCTCATCCCACATCAATGGTGTTCTGCACTTCTACCATACAATACCTCAAACGGTGCCATCTTCAGACTAGCCTGATAACTGTTATTATATGAGAACTCTGCATAAGGTAAATTATCATCCCAACTGGACCCATAGTCCAAAGCACAAGCTCTCAACATATCCTCCAAAATCTGATTTACCCTCTCTGTCTGCCCATCTGTCTGTGGATGGAAAGCTGTACTGAACTCCAGCCTGGTGCCCAAGGATTCATGCAACTGACGCCAAAATTTGGATGTGAACTGAGTACCTCTATCAGACACTACCTTCCTTGGAACTCCATGCAGACAAACAATTTTAGACATATAAATCTTTGCTAGCTGAGCACTGGTATAAGTAGTCTTTACCGGGATGAAGTGAGCAACTTTAGTCAAACGATCAACAACTACCCAAATAGAATCATAACCTGACCGAGTCCTGGGTAAACCTGTAATGAAATCCATACCAATCTCATCCCACTTCCAATCAGGTATAGGCAATGGCTGTAACAAACCTGCTGGTCTCTGATGTTCTGCTTTAACTCTCTGGCACACATCACATGTTGCAATATATCCAGCAATTTCCCTCTTCAGGCTAGGCCACCAAAATCTTTCCCTCAAATCCAAATACATCTTAGTATTACCTGGGTGAATAGAATAAGGTGAATCATGCGCCTCCTGAAGAATCAACTTCCTGATATCTGCATCTTGAGGTACACAAATACGCTTCTCAAACCATATGGCTCCATGTTCATCCTCATGGAAACCTTCTGCCTTACCTTTAACCATATTCTCTTTTATCTCAGCAATCTCCTTATCATTCTTTTGAGCTTCTCTGATCCTGTCAAGCAAAGTAGGCTTTACCTCAAGTGTTGCTAAATATCCCTTAGGAACCATCTCCAACCTGAGATTCCTGAACTGTTCACATAACTCGGGTGGCATATTATCAATATTAATTGCATTAGCATGGCTCCTACGACTCAATGCATCAGCAACAACATTAGCCTTACCAGGATGATACTGCACATTCAAATCATAATCCTTAATAAGCTCCAACCATCTCCTCTGCCTGAGGTTCAAATCCTTCTGAGTAAAAATATACTTCAAGCTCTTATGATCAGTAAATATATCACAATGATTACCAATAAGATATGGCCTCCAAGTTTTCAATGCATGCACAACTGAGGCTAACTCCAAATCATGTGTAGGATAATTATGCTCATGATTCTTAAGCTGACGTGAAGCATATGAAACAACTTTACCTTCCTGCATCAAAACACTCCCAAGTCCTTGACGAGAAGCATCACAATATACCTGGAAGTCCTTATGTATATCCGGCAGAGTTAAGACTGGTGCTGTAACCAAACGCTGCTTCAATTCCTGAAAGCTGGCTTCACATTCATCAGTCCAAACAAACTTCTTCTCCTTCTTCAACAATTCAGTCATAGGCTTTGCAATCTTAGAAAAGTTCTCAATAAACCTCCTGTAATAACCTGCAAGGCCCAAAAAGCCGCGAATCTCTCCAACTGTCGTGGGTGTCTCCCACTCTGTAACTGCAGCAACCTTAGATGGATCAACTGCAACTCCATTACCTGACACAACATGTCCAAGGAATGCTACCTCATCCAGCCAAAACTCACATTTGCTGAACTTGGCATACAACTGATGTTCCCTCAGTTTCTCCAATACCAAACGCAGATGCACCTCATGCTCTTGCTTATTCTTGGAGAATACCAATATATCATCAATGAAAACAACCACAAATTTATCCAAGAACTCCATAAACACCTTGTTCATCATATTCATGAAGTATGCAGGAGCGTTAGTCAATCCAAATGACATAACAGTATATTCATACAACCCATACCTCGTAGTAAAAGCAGTCTTTGGAATATCTTGCTCACGAATCTTCAATTGATGATAACCAGAACGAAGGTCAATCTTAGAAAACACAGTAGCTCCCTCCAACTGGTCAAACAGATCATTTATCATAGGCAAAGGATACTTATTCTTAATGGTTACCTCATTCAGAGAACGATAATCAACACACATCCTCAAGGTCCCATCCTTCTTCTCCACAAACAAAACTGGAGCTCCCCAAGGTGATGAACTTGGGCGAATAAATCCTTGTGCCTGCAATTCTCTTATCTGCTTCTTCAATTCCTCCAACTCTTGAGGAGGCATTCTATACGGTCTCTTTGCAATAGGTCCAGTGCCTGGTATTAAATCAATAAGAAACTCAATATCTCTATCTGGTGGCATACCTGGCAACTCCTCTGGAAACACATCTGGATAATCTCTCACAACTGGCACCTCTTCCAGGCTACCCCCCTTAAGAGAGTTCACCTGCACCTGATTACGCTTATACTTACATACATATTTGATCCTCTTCCCTCCTGGTGCACCGAGAGTAATAGATCGAATGGCACAATCAATAAGACCCTCATACTTGATCATCCAGTCCATACCCAAAATAATATCCAGACCTTGTGACTTCAGTATAATTAAATCTGTAGGAAAAACATGCTTCCCAATAGACAAAGGCATCTGAAAACAACCCAAAATTGCTGCTATCTCAGCCCCCGGAGAACTTACTAGAATAGATGACTGTAGTACTACGGTAGACAGCTTATGTTTGTCCACAAATACCCATGATATGAATGAATGTGATGCGCCAGAATAAAAAAGAACAAGCGCAGGTATTGAATTGATCAAAAACTTACCAATCACTGCATCGGGTTGATTGTAGACCTCCTCCACATTAACATGGTTGACATGACCCCTTTGGATGTGGTTTGGCTTGCTCACTCCTGAATTCCCATTACCGTTCTTGCTCTCTGGACAAGCATTGGAGTAGTGGCCCATCTGCCTACACTTATAGCACTGAACCTGACTAATATCCCTCTGCACAGGCATACTCTGGTGGCTCTGGTTATTATTCCCTCCATTACCATTACCTCTACCATTGCATTTACTCTTGTGCCCATTGTGATGATGGTGGCCATTATGGTTGTGGCCATTCCCTCCATGGTGATTATGATGCCATTACCTCCATGATGATTATGCCCATTACCTCCATTACCATGATATGAAGTGCGTGGCTTCTGCTGTGGTCCTGAATTATACCTGTTATTGTTGTTGTACTTCCTCTTGCGATTCTCTATGGCATGTTGCTTTCCTCCAGCACAATAGCCTTATCAATCAGGTCCTGACAATTCCTAAAAGTGGCCACTGTCAACTGAAGGCTCAACTCATCATTAAGGCCCTCCAAGAATTTCTCCTGCCTAGCTGCATCAGTGTTAACATCATTAGGAGCATAACGTGCAAGATTATTAAATTCCTCCACATACGCATTAACTGTGCGACCTCCCTGGCGCAAACTGCGGAACTCCTTCTTTTTCAGACTCATAGCACCAGCAGACACATGTGCAGCACGAAAAGCATCCTGAAACTGAGGCCATGTGATAGTAGCAATGGGATAAGTGACCAAGTAGTTGTCCCACCAAGCTGCAGGAGGACCCTCCAACAAATGTGAGGCAAACCTCACCCTCTCTGCATCTGTGCATCCAACCGTCTCCAGGTTCCTATTGACTGCACGGAGCCAATCATCAGCCACAATAGGTTCAGGGGAACTGGAGAACCTCTGAGGATTCAACCTCAAGAACCTGGTAAGCATATCCACTGGTTGAGGTGGCGGTGGATTGTTGTTGTTATTGTTGTTGTTCTGGTTCTGGACAAGCAACTGGATCAACTGAGCTTGTCCCTGAAGCAATTGCTGCATGTATGGCGGTACATCATTGCCATTGTTGTCTCCTCCTGCAGCATTACGCCTATTATCACGCCTCGGCGGCATCTGGTGGGCAAGCATAGATGAGTTATAGATATAATAGGGCCAAAAGCTATGTATATATAAATATATTCTACCCATATGCATAATATGATCAAGCCAACAAAACACAACAACTAATAACACCAACAAACAAAGAAACAACAAACAATATGATAATATTATATATATATAGTCGAATAATTTCGACACTAAGAAATTTAAGAAACAACTACCAATCAAGCAAACAATCTAGTATCTTCATACCACGAAAGTGGGCATAATCAGATACGCTAACACGATAACGTTGCAATATAAAGCAAGCATGAATGGTGGTCTCAGCACTAGTTCCTACTTAACTGTTCAAGATACTTGAGGGGGTTAACTAATAAACAGCAAGAAGTATAGCTGGTTTATAAAATAATTTTCACTCCTATGGCTTTTCTAATCCATTTTCTAGGGTCACGTCCTACAGTCAACACACTGCTCTGATGCCATCTGTAACGACCAAACCTCGAAGGATTTGAGTCTCTGTGCTTACTGTGCTAGTCCCTGGATCGAACTCGCTAGCACACACAGTATAGATGAATACCAGAATAGCAAGTGCATCATTTATTACAATGTATGATCCAGAATGTATAAAATAAAACAATCTGCATAGCACTTGGCTAGCTTTATTCAATCAAACAGCGGAAAGTAGCAGAAAATAACGATGAGTCCCATCATAGCCCACTGGCGATGCTGAGTGCAGACTCGCGACCCTAACGGTACCTTACTCTTCGTCTGAATATCCTGCAACATGAGACGTTGCAGCCATATAGGTCAATACTTTGAATGTATTGGCAAGTTACACAGGAGTAATAATATAGCAGACCTACATGTATATGCATAGTATAACAAAAGGAAGGCTTGAGGGTTTATTTTGCAGAAAGCTGATTTTATCCTAATAACTACCTAATAGTCAATTTTATTATTTAGTTCTTTTATTACTACAATTGTGTACACAAGGTTGAGTTGGCAAAATCAACTCCAACCTACCCTTTATTAAGTTGCCCAACAAATTTATTAAGTGTCACATCTGTCAAGATCATCCAACAACGGTAATGGCATAGTGGCTCAAAGTTGCCCATAACCGGGGGCACGGCTAATCATGATTAGTTTTAATACTCTGCAGAGTTTAGTACGCTTTACCCACTGGACCCAATCCGAAGATTGAGACGAAGTCTTTCAGAAGAGGTTCCCTTAACCACCTGACGGCCACATCCCACCTATATATGCTACATCTGTCGACACTGTCTGGGCCAGGGTTCCAACAACTGATCAACTAAGCCAGAGCCCATATAGCCAGTGGCCGCACATGGAAGCTACTAGTCACTAAGTCTGTCTGATCTTTTTGAACCTGGGCGGCATTCCACTTAGGGTGCACTCTCATGAGCGCATGGCCTTAGAAAAGGTGCAAGACCCCATGATGCCTTCCCTCAACACCAAGCAATACCACTTCCGCCCAGAGGTGAGTTAAATCCTGAGTTACTACTCAATTGTTAATATATATAATCCTCACATAAACTCAATGAATACACGAACCACCCCCGTCTACAAAGCATAGCAACCTACAACTACCACGATTTGCAAAGACGGGAAGATAGCTCAACAGCATAGCAAAATATATAGTATTCCTATACATGCATATATTCATAGTGTGATATAACTACATGCATAGAAAACAATAGGTAAAGGATGATCAACATGTAACTTGCCTTGGTTCTGGTTCAGAAAGTCACACTCCTGACAATAGCTCGCGTCGCACTCCGGACAATCTACACGTTTCACACAATTCAACAAATCAATCACCGGAACACGAAAAGAACCAAAACAAAACCAACAGCAAGAAAACATTTTTAAAACTCAACAACAGAAGCTTAACAGCACCTAAATTGCACTATGGTCACAACGCAAAAAGAATCACTCGATTCCGATAAACGGTTTGAAAGTTACGGCCTCCGGAAGGTTTAATTCAAATTCAAACGAATTCAAATTTGAACAGTGCAAACATGTGAGATTTTGGTACTGTGATAAAGTGCTGGTTTTTGTGAGTGCATAGGAAAAAGAATTACCTAATTGGACATATAGACTAAAAGATATAGCTAATTGAAGTTAGATGAAAATCTGAAAGAAAACAAAACAACAGAAAACTCCTGCACTGTTCGTGCGTGTACTGTAGCTGGTTGCCACGTGGTAGCACTGATTGGTGAAAAACTCTGCGCGTGCTGCTCACCGGAAACAGAGGAACGGCAGCGGCGGGTCTCCGCGTCGGCGGCACCGCTTCTCCGGCGCGTGTCCGGCGAAGGTGAGGTTACGGGCGGAGCGGCTTCGAGTTGCGGACGCAGTGGTAGGTCAAACGACGATGGGCGTGCTCTGCGGGCGAACGGTGACGACGTGAACAGCCGCTGTGCTCCGGTGGCGGCGGACGAGCTTGTCCCTCCCGCGATGCTGCGTTTTCGGCCACGAGAAAGTGTCAGAAGAGAGAGGCTTCGAGAGGGGATTCTAACGGTGCAAGAGGTCCGGCTGTACGAGCTCTTACGGCGATGCAATCTTCAGGCGAACGGCGGCGGACGGCGGAGCTCCGGGCGAGATGCGTTTCGCCCTAGCTCGTGCGTGCGGCAATAGGGAGGATCGAGGAGGGGATGCGGGGGTTGCCCTGGGTCTTCTGCTTGCACACGGCGGCTCGGGAGCGCTCGAGGTGGACCAGGAGCACGAGCTCGGGTCGGGTTCGGCCTCAGGTGCGGGAGCGGCGCGGCGCGCGGTGTCGGGCTCGGTGGAGGGGATGAACAGGGGCGCGGGACCCGCTGTCAGCGGCTGAGAGCGAGGGCGTACCGCTTCAGGCGGTTAGGTGGGCTGCGGCTGCGCGCGGTGCTCTACTGGGCCACGGCGCGGCGCTGCGTTGTGCAGCGTGCTGCTTTTTTTTTTGAAGAAAACAAACTGCTACAGCAAAAACAAAACTAAAATAAAAACATACACCGGAATAAAATCGAAGGAAAATACCTAGACACACAGTAAAAATATCCCTATAGCTATAAACTACAGGAACACTAGTTCCAATACTAATGCAATTTTGGAAATTCATTTTGATGCAAAAGGCCACACAAACAGTAAAATAACACACAATTAAAATATTT
The DNA here is from genome assembly GCF_018294505.1 of Triticum aestivum. Classification (NCBI taxonomy): domain Eukaryota; kingdom Viridiplantae; phylum Streptophyta; class Magnoliopsida; order Poales; family Poaceae; genus Triticum; species Triticum aestivum. The sequence goes on from NC_057802.1 coordinate 261,809,154, forward strand.
TGGAGATTACAAAAATTACCAGAACATATTAGATGAACTGGAAATAATATTCTGCACATTATGAACATTTTTAAACAGGGGAGAAGTCATGTTATCTCCGCTCCAATAAATTGCCTTTGTTGCATAATGATTCGAATATTGCAGAAAAGACAAATAATGCAATAAAAATATGATATGCATATGAATGATCTAATAACATCCTATTTTAGGAAAATTGGGATGTTACAACTACTCGACCATTTGAATTGCTTCACATGGATCTTTTTGGTCCTAACCATTATTCTGCAGTTTCAAATGATGCATCTCAATATGGCTTTGTTATTGTTGATGATTACTCTCGTTACACATGGGTACACATTGTCACTTACAAACATGAAGTGCAGGAAGTCTTGAAACGATTTTCTTCGAGGGCTTCAACCAACTTTGGTGTGAAGATCAAGCACATCAGAAGTGACAATGGAATTGAGTTCAAGAATTCTGGTCTTGATGACTATCTTGATGAACTTGGTATTACTCATGAGTTATCTGCTCCTTACACTCCTCAGCAGAATGGCGTCATGAAGCGCAAGAACAGGACTCTTGCTGAGATGGCTCGCACTATGCTTGATGAATACAAGACGCCTCGTCGTTTCTGGATTGAGGCAATTGATACTGCGTGCCACATCATCAACAGAGTATATCTTCACAAATTCTTCAAGAAGACTGCATATGAACTCCTCACTGACAAGAAACCCAATGTGAGTTATTTCAAAGTCTTCGGTGCTAAATGTTGGATTAGAGATCCTCATCACAAATCTAAATTTGCACCGAAAGCACATGAAGGCTTCATGCTTGGTTACGGAAAGGACTCGCACACCTACAGAGTCTTCAACAATGTTCTTCACAAGGTTGTTGAAACTGTAGATGTGCGGTTCAATGAAACTAATGGCTCGCAAAGAGAGCACCTACCTTCTGTGATAGATGAAGCAGCACCTAAGGAAACTATCAAGTTCAAGGCTACTGAGGATGTCATCCGTACCGAAGAATCTGCTGAAGAATTCATTCCAGAACATGGAGAACGTCGAGCTGAGGCACCTGAAGAAAATGGTGCTGAAGAAAATGCTGATCAAATTCCTCGTCGACAACCAGCTCATCCTCGCGTTGCAAACGAAGTGCAAATTGAGAAGATCATTGATGATATTGAAGCATCAGGTCCTCTCACACGCTCAAGAACTTCACATTTACCTAACTTTTGTGGGCACTTTGCTTTTGTCTCTATCACAGAGCCCACTAAGGTAGATGAAGCATTTCTGGAGCCTGAGTGGACTCAAGCTATGCAAGAAGAATTACATCATTTCGAGCTCAACAACGTCTGGGAACTGGTCAAACGTCCAGATCCTCGCAAGCACAATATCATTGGCACAAAGTGGATCTACCGCAACAAGCAAGATGAAAATGGCCTTGTGGTGAGGAATAAGGCACGACTTGTAGCTCAAGGCTACACACATGTTGAAGGAATTGATTTCGATGAAACTTTTGCACCTGTTGCTAGACTTGAGGCTATTCGCATATTACTTGCTTATGCTAACCATCATGATATCACTTTATATCAAATGGATGTGAAAAGTGCATTCCTCAATGGTAAGCTTGAGGAAGAAGTATATGTTGCTCAACCCCCAGGTTTTGAAGATCCAAAGCATCCTGACAAAGTCTTCAGACTCAATAAGGCCCTATGGCCTCAAAAAGGCCCCTCGGGCGTGGTATGATTCTTTGAAGGAATTCCTCATGAAGAAAGGCTTCAAACCCAGTTCACTTGACCCTACTCTTTTCACTAAATCTTATGATGGTGAATTGTTTGTGTGCCAAATTTATGTTGATGATATTATCTTTGGCTGTACTGACCAACGTTACAGTGATGAATTTGCCTATATGATGAGTGAAGAATATCAAATGTCTATGATGGGAGAATTGAAATTCTTCTCAGGTCTTCAAATTCGTCAACAGCGCAATGGCATATTCATATCTCAGGAGAAGTACCTCAAGGATGTACTGAGGAAATTCGGCATGCAAGATTGTAAAGGGGTCAAAATTCCAATGCCCACAAATGGCCATCTATGCACTGATGAAAATGGTATTGACTACGATCAAAAGGTATACCGCTCCATGATTGGTTCTCTGTTGTATTTATGTGCATCTAGGCCAGATATTATGCTTAGTGTTTGCATGTGTGCCCGATTTCAAGCTACACCGAAGGAATCACACCATAAGGCTGTGAAGCATATTCTTCGATATCTAGCTCACACACCAACACTAGGATTATGGTACCCCAAGGGCTCGGCTTTTGATCTCATTGGATATTCAGACTCTGACTATGCTGGTGATCGTGTGGACCGCAAGTCAACATCAGGCACATGCCATTTCCTCGGACGATCTTTGGTCTGTTGGTCCTCGAAGAAACAGAACTCCGTGTCACTGTCTACTGCTGAAGCTGAGTACATTGCTGCTGGTTCTTGCTGTGCTCAATTGTTGTGGATGAAGCAAACTCTCAAGGACTACGACATCAACATGAAGAATGTGCCTCTCTACTGTGACAATGAGAGTGCAGTCAAGATTGCTCACAACCCAGTTCAGCACTCGAAGACAAAGCACATTCAGATTCGTCATCATTTTCTTCGTGATCATGTGTTTAAGGGCGACATTTCTATTGAGCATGTGAAGACAAAAGAACAACTAGCCGATATCTTCACAAAGCCCTTGGATGAGAAGAGATTTAGCAAGTTGCGGTGTGAGCTAAATATCTTAGAATCTTCGAATGTTCTTTGAGAAGGACACTCATCCTAACACTTATGCAAAATTGATGATTTAGATGTGCAACACATGAAGAAAAGTTTTTCTTCAATCAATGAAGACTAACACTCTAAGTGTGAATAAATTAACGAAGAATTTGATTCTCAGAGCCCTACGACAATTGTACGCGGTGTCTGAAATCATCATTCTTATACGGTGGGCCACGCCACCACCAAAAGTTGAAAATCTTCAATTTGAGTTTTTCCTCAGTTTTGAAATTCCTCAATTGGTCAATTTCTTCAACTTTGCAATGTCTTCACTATTTCCGTCGTTTTTCTTCATTGGCTATATATATATATAAGTTTATGTCCTCTACAACATTCACTTATTGCTATTTCTTCAAGTTGCTTTTTCTGCTAAGTGAATGTGATCGGACCCTTCCCCCTCTATGCTAAACTCAACCCAATCTATTCACAAATTCTTCATGTGCGTTCTACTTGAAACTCGTTCAAAATCTTCACTGTGTCCTTGTCAGCTGAAGAATTTGCGACCGGAACTTTTAACTTATCTTATCTAACTTTTCGGCTTTGCCCTCAAACCGTCCCGCATCCCATGAAAACACTTATCTATTCACCCACGATCTCACACGATTGCCACCTCTCAGTATGTGGGTGACACATGTCAAGTGAATGAGAAGGGTCAGGGGCACGTTCATCCAATTTCTTCGGGCGAACAGTTTTTCACCATGGCTATAAATACCCCTCCCCTTCCTCACTTCACTTTTACTCTGCTCGACCTCACGCCAGCTCGAACTTCTCAAACCCTAGTGCCGCCGCTACTTCATCGTCGTCGGCGAGGAAGAGCTTCACGGCCTTGACCTCGTCGCCGTCGTACTCGCGCCGGCCACGGATTTCTTCACTCCGCCGCCGCCGTAGCTGTCTTCCTCAGCCAAGTTAGGGCGTGGAAGATCTAAACTGACGAACTTCACATCTACACTTCCTAGTTCGTCGTGTTCTTCGTCCAGGGTAATTAAAAGTTACTTTTACTGCCCTCTTTGATTCAAATGATTACTACAAAATCTTCAAAGGTGTTTTTCTTCAAATCTTCACACACTAAACACCTCACATGTCATCTGTTCTTGATTCATTTCTCTAAGCTACATTTTTCTTCAAGATTCCTCAATTGTGTGGATTCTCAATCTATACAACTCTGGAACCTAAGACAAAGAACGCTTAGTGAAATTCTTCAAGACTCATCTGGTCAAATTCCTCAAACTTGTTCATTTTACAAAACCTTCTGAGAACGCATATGACCTCTCCAAATTCCTCGCAACTATACTCTGTTCACAGGTACTCATGTCAGCTGCTGAATCACTAGGTTCTCATCAACTTAACTCATTTGCAGCGTTCCTCGAAGAAAAGTTGCATACATCTTCAGAGAATTCAATTGTCCAAATTCCTCAGCTGAAGAAAATGGCTGATGGAAAGAAGCCACAGAAAGGAGGAAAGAGGCCTGAGGTCAACACAACGTTTGAGATCCCTGATGACATATACAAGGATTACTGCACTCCTGATGAGGCCAAGTTTGGCAAGGAGGACAAAAATCAGCGCAAGGTGCGCATACAACGGATAGAGAGGCGATGGGAAAGGGAATGGAGGGAGTACAGGTATGTTACTCCCAAGTATATGAAGAAATTCGCTCTAAATCCTCCATGCCCAAGACCTCCATTGGCACCTAGCCAAGAAGCAGATCCCACCAGCCTCAAGCGCGGTGAGGATTATCCTGATGAATGGGCCAAGCGCCAGGCCAAATTGGCCAGACAAGCCAGAGAAGCAGTGAGGAAATTTAACGAAGACTCTGCTGCTGTTGCTGCCACGGCTGAGGCCTCTGCTATCAAGCCAAAGAAGGCCATGTCAAAGAAGCCTGCTCATAATCCAAGTGCTTCATCTTCAATGCCCTCATGGCCAAGTTCCTCAGTAATGCCCTCACGGCCAGAATCTTCAAAGCCCTCACGGCCAACTCCTCATGCTGCTCCCGCTCTTCCAAAGTCCTCAGCTCCTCCGCCAAAGTCCTCAGCTGCTCCGACCAAATCCTCTGCACCTGTGCACCTTGCCACGTGCCAAAGGACAACGGGCATCTCTACTGCCTCAGGAGCTTCTGCTAGTTCCTCAGCTGCACCAAATTCCTCAACTGGCCCTTCTCTGTTGAAGACAAAGGCCACTGCTGGATGAGGCACTCGACCAAGTCCTCACAAGAAGCAGGTCGCCTTCCAAGTGCCGTCTGATGAAGACGAAGCTGATGATGAAGAACTTGCTGAAATCATCAGAGACAAGCAGGTCAAGGCCGCTAGAGCCAAAGGCAGCAATGTGCCATTGCTTCTGGCTCCGAAGCTGATCCTAGACTTCATCGATCTATGGCACAAGGACCCAACACACTTTTGCCGGAGATGAACCTCACTCCTGGTCAAAGTCATGTTTTGACTGCCTTCATTGAAGAAGAGAAATGGAAATTTTAACAAGGAAGAAGAGTGAAGAAAGCGCAGTACAAGAAACAGCGCTTTCTAAAGCAAAATGTTCTGAAGCTTTCCCCTGAAGAACTAGTTGCCTTGCAAGCTGAGATCAAGCAATTAAGTGATGAATTTGATCATTACTATGCTGACTGGCTTGGAGCCAAAGTCAGGTTTGTGAACTTGACTGAGAAGTTCACATCCAAAGTTGCGGCTCCAATGCAACAAGAAAATCCTCAGGCTGAAGCATCTGCTCAGTCGACTGAAGAAAATGCCAGCACCACTGATGACAATCAGGCTGCTGAAGAAACTCAAAGCACCAGGGCTGATGACTGCATTCCAGCCGCTGAAAAAATTGCCAGGGCATCCACTAGTGGTGCGCCTGAAGAAAATGAAGAAGTCATGGCAACTGCATCAGTTATGCCTGAAGAAATTCAACCAAATTCCTCTGCTCCTCCTGCACCTACCCCAACTCCAATCCTTCCATCTGCATCAGATGTGAAGAAGACAAAGTCTGCAGAGCGAGTTGCTGTGAAGAAAAGGAAAGCATCAACCTCATCAGATTCTTCAACTCAGAAGAAGATGAAGCCGTTGACCAGCTCTTTTGCAAATCCAATTGATGCTGTTCCTATCTCAACCATGCCATCAAAGGACCTTGTTCCTTTTGATGAATAATATGTGATTCCAAGTGAATCAGATGAAGAGATTCCTTCTGCTGCTTCGTCAGAGCAGTTAGATGAAGAAATTGAAGCGGATGCAATCCCTTCAACACCAATTGTCTCCTCGCCTATGCCTCAGTTCACTGCTGAAGAGGCCGGAGTTGAAGAAATGGAAGAAGAAGATGTGGACATTGGCTGTACCACACCCGTGCTGAATGACGACTTTTGGGAAAGTCAGCACCCCAACTCTCCACTATTCACACCGTTGCAACAAATTCCACAGTCCCCAGTAACTACAGTTCAAAAGGGATCTGATGAACCACATGCCACACCGTCTGTCCATGAAGAGATTCCAGCCACTAGTGCTGAAGAAAATGTAAATGAAGAATTGAAGACCCAGGCTGCCACTGAAGAAGAAGCTGAAATTCCTCAGCCTGTGGAACCTGAGATTGCGATTCCTGAGGTGGTTATGCAATTGACTGATACTCCTCAGCCCAAGCCAAAGGATCCATTCTCGAAGAAACATAAATTCAAGGCTGATGACTTCTTCGGCGAGCACGTGTTCTTCACTGACTATAACCCCTATGACTCTACTCGTCTTAGAAGGAAGCGCTTCTGGACTGCCAGCCAGGCCAATTTCTATTCTTCACTGCTCTTCAACAAGGATAAAGTCTTTGACCACGAGCATATTCCTCACGTGGATATGGAATCACTGCCTTGCTTCACCCCTGTCCTCAGTGTGCTTCATGACGCAGACCTCCTCAACTTTTGCACAGACATTGTTGATTGGAATGAAGAACTTATTCTTCAGTTCTATGCAACCCTGCACATCACAGGCGATGCTGATGACATCAACACCTGGGTTCTGGACTGGATGACCGATAACACTCATTACAAAGCACCGGCCTCTGAATTACTTCATACCCTGCCAATCAGTCCTCCCCTTGAAGGAGCTCGTTGCCTGTACCAAGAACCTGAGCTCACTGCTCACTATATGCAAGTGCTTATGAAGCCTCTGAAGCCTGGTCAAGCCCCAAGGACCAAATTCCTCGTGAAGGAATTGCTATATGTGCCCAGAAAAGTCTATCGCATTCTGACGAAGACTATGAGTCCGATCAAAGGCCACGACTCATCTGATGAGGAAGTTGTTGGCATCATGAAGAATCTGTTGTTCAATATCATGCATGGCATTCCTGTCAACTATCATGATTTCTTCATGAGGACTCTGGCAAATGTTGCACTCTCTCCGTTTGAGCTGAAGCCTTATGCTCCTTGGATTATGAGATTCCTCAGAACAAGGTCTTCACTCAACTACAAGGCTGATTTTCAGAATCACCTCAGCTACTTGCCCCCAATTGAAGTCCTCAAGCGGACATATTCCTCAGCTGATGAAAAGGGAAAGGCACCTGCTGTCATTGATGAAGGCATTCGTCCATTGGATGGACAGTTTCGCAAAGCTGCATCTTATTCCACCAATGATGACTCTACCACTCATGATTCTACTGCTAATGCATCCAAGCCAAATCCTCAAGCCACAGCTCCCAAGGTGATGACTGACCGTGAGCTGCTTCTTAGTCTTCACCAGAAGGTGGATCGAAACCATAAATGGGTTAAGCGTCAGTTTGGTTCTATTCTTCACAACATGACTGCTACACATAATGCAGTGAAGAAAAACCATTACTACCTCCATGAAGTCTTCGGTCGCACCTGGGCTATTCTGTCACATGTATATGGTGAAGAAGATCTGAAGCAAATGGGTCTCAAGGAGGACTTTGACTGGTCTGCACCTCCACCGAAGAAATACAAGAAGGTCAAGGTTCCTTCCTTGGTGGCCAGCTCATATTCTTCATCGCGCGAAACCGACGAGCATGAAGACTTGGACGACACTGCGGCAGGCCCTACTACGACAAACGACCCCAACAACGCTGGCGCTCCTCCATCAACATGATATTCTTCAGGGGCGTTAGTCCTCATTTTCGATCCTTTTGGTCATTCGATGACAAAGGGGGAGAAATTTGAGTTAGTCTTCAAGCGGGTCTATCTTATATGGGCGTTTTTTTGCTAAGTTACAACTCTCGTTCTTCTGATGACTTTGCTGGATCGAGTTGTAAACTTAAACTCTATGGTGGCCTGATACTTTTGCTGTGATTTTCTGCATGCTTATTCCTCATTAATGTTAATGCACGCATGCTGAATTACATCAGCTACCATATTTCATCATGCATTTCAAATTCTTCATATTATATGTCAAATGCGTGTATGAATTACAAGATATAGGGGGAGATCTCCATGATTCTACTCTTCAAGTGTGCATTGCTTCAAAAGCAAATTCCTCACTATGCACATCTTCAGGGGGAGTTCTTCTATATCTTGCAATCAAATTCCTCAATATCAGTATTTACACTTCATATGTTTATCCCCGTTGAAAACTTAACCTATATTGTCATCAATCACCAAAAAGGGGGAGATTGTAAGTGCATCTAGTGCCCCTTAGTGATTTTGGTGTATTGAAGACTTATAGGTTAAGGGACTAATGTGTTTATGAGTGTACACAGGTCTATAAGTCTATGAGGAGTTTGATATTTACAGAGAAAGTCGACCCCTAAAAATGAAGTTCTTCGACTGAAGACTTTGGATTTCTGAAGACTTTCTGAAGACTTTGAAAGTGAAGAAATTGGTGTGACCTTGAAGACTTGGTATTCATTCGAGGAACATGAAGCGTGAAGACTTTTGTTTTCGTAGTTTCATTTTCTCTTTCTTGAGTCATAGGAAACACCGTACTGTTAAAGGGGGTCGAGGAAATACTAAGGAAAAATTTCCATGTGATGCTCAACTCAAAATCCTACACCTACCAATCCCTTCGAGTGAAGCCATTGGAAATCTCATACAGTTCAGTCATATTCTTCAGTGACAGAGACGAAGTTCTTCTGGTCTCTGAGGAATTTGTTCTGACTGAGGAGTTAGGAATTCGCCAGTGCGGATTGCCTACACAGTGAGGAACATGATAGCCCTGAGGAATTTGATACTCAAATTTCCGACCGTTGCTGTGCTACGCGCCAGCTGTCCCAAAATATCTACCCACCTAACGGTCATATCATTGAAGGGCATTTATGTCTTATCATGTCGGGCTGCTCCCTAGGCTATAAATAGCCGCCCCCTACAACCACTAGCTGGTTGGCTGCTCCGAGAGAAACTGACACTTGTCATTTGAGAGCATCCCATCCTCCGAGGACTTTGAGCGAAAATCATCAAGTGAGGAAAACCCAAACCCAAACACCTACAAACCCAAAGTGATTGAGCATCACTGAAGAGATTGATCCTGCGTGGATCCGACGCTTGTTACCTTTGAAGACTGTGCTTCTTCCAGACGGTTAGGCGTCATGGTCTAGAGCATCCAAGAGGAATTGTGGATCGCCGAGTGACCGAGTCTGTGAAGGTTTGGAAGTCACCTGAAGACTTACCACGAGTGATTGGGCGAGGTCTGTGTGACCTTAGCTCAAGGAGAATACGGTGAGGACTGTGTGTCCGGACTTGTGTCCTCAGGTTTAAATACCTAGCCGCTCCAACCAGACGTACAACTGAGACAGCAGTTGGAACTGGTCTACCAAATCATTGTCTTCACCAAGCTACCTTCTATTTCCTCAACTCTTTCATTTCCTCATAACTGTGTTGTGCACTTGTTCATATCTGTGTTTGAAGACTTTGACTGAAGACTTTCTCAATTTCCTCAGTTCAATTTCTTCAGTCTGTTTGTCTTCATCCTGTGCTATCCTGTGTTTACGCTTTGTGTACTCTGTGCTCTCTTCATTTCATCATGATGACCATGCTTGTGTTCTGTTATGTTTACTTTTGTGTACTTATTCCGCTGCAAGTAGTTCTTCGCTAAGGAATTTCCTCTCCCGCAAATTCCTCAGTGAAGAATTCATAAAAATCTCCTATTCACCCCCCTCTAGTCGATATAACGCACTTTCAGCCAAAGTTGAGTCTAGTCTTTGAAAACTATTTTACTAAAAATTTTGTATGGCTTATAGGCCCACATCGCAAAATGGTTGGGATTAGGATATTTTATTCCTCATCTTTACTCTGGGATTCTGATCTCTCTTCTATTCGGGTTAAAGTTTTTTACTAACTCTAACTCTAGGTTCTCGAAACTACTTCCTCCCGGAGAGCCCATTCATTCCAGATGATCGCCTGCTTCATCAGAATATTCTGAAGATACTCTTTGATATTTCCCGAGACCCTTTTACCCACCGCCTTTGCATTTCCCTACCACTTGTAAGTCAATATGGATAACTACATACACTTGTCGTTCATACATTCATCCCAAGTTGATCTTATTATTACAAGAAACCCTGAAATACTCTCTGATATTCTGAATATTCCAAAAATCCGTTGTCCCATAGCCTTGCAGCTCCTTTCCACATGAACACACCTATAAATAATTCCTCACACTTACCGAGGATCCGTTCATCCCCAGTTGTTCGTGTGTTTCGCTAAATTCTTTGAAATGCTATTTGATCTTCCGAAATCCTCAGTAGCCTATTTCTCTTGATCTTCCTTACCTGCTTGCATTATGGTTAATTCCATATGTCTAGCAATATTCATTAAAATCCTTTGTGATTGTCATTCTGATCTTATTACTTCGACATGTGTGCAAATACTCGCAATCATCAATTGATCCTTAGAAATTATACTTTTTCGGCTCAGACATCATTTTAAACATGAGCTGGTTCTCGGCCAATCATATTGCCGTCGATTGTATCCCTAAGTCTATTAAACTTATCCATCCTTGATCAGAGCGTCTGCTTCTGATCCTTCATTTTGGAAATCACAATTTATTTGTATTTAAGCATCAGATTACTCAGATGTATCTATAATTTGATGCCTTTGCATTCTTTCTTCATTTGATTGAGTACGGATACTCACATCAGATCCTTTGTGGACCGCCAAATCCTTTGTTGGATTATTATCCGACAGTGTCCTTCCTATTTGGGTCTTTCCTCAGATCCATAATGCCTTTGGTAAATTGTATCCTCTGATTTGTCAATATGTTCCGCTCTTGAACTTGTATCTGTTGCTTCTATAAATGTATCGTATAGATTCCTAAAATGCCCCGATGGGTTGATCTATGCTTTCGATGTCTGTGTGAACCCAAAAGTTTTCACGGGTCATACTCCTATTGTATTTCACTAGGTAGATGTTGGGGAACATAGTAATTTCAAAAAAATTCCTACGCACACGCAAGATCATGGTGATGCATAGCAACGAGAGGGGAGAGTGTTGTCCATGTACCCTCGTAGACCGAAAGAGGAAGCATTATGACAAAGCGGTTGATGTAGTCGTACGTCTTCACGATCGACCGATCCTCAGTACCGAACGTACGGCACCTCCGCGATCTGCACACGTTTAGCTCGGTGACCTCCCACGAACTCACGATCCAGTAGAGCTTCGAGGGTGAGTTCTGTCAGCACGACGGCCTGATGACGGTGATGATGAAGCTACCGACTCAGGGCTTCGCCTAAGCACCGCTACGATATGACGGAGGTGGATTATGGTGGAGGGGGGCACCGCACACGGCTAAGTGATCAATGATCAACTTCTATGTCTATGGGGTGCCCCCCTCCCCCGTATATAAAGGAGTGGAGGAGGGGGAGGAGGCCGGCCTCCTAGGCGCGCCCCAAGGGGAGTCCTACTCCCACCGGGAGTAGGACTTCACCCCTTCCATGAGTAGGAGAAGGAGGGAAGGAAGGAGGAGAGAGGGGGACGGAAAAGGGGGGGCGCTGCCCCCCTTCCTAGTCCAATTCGGACTAGAGGGGGAGGGGGCACGCGGCCTGCCCTGGCTCCCCCTTCCTCTCTCCACCAAGGCCCATGAGGCCCATTACACTCCCCGGGGGGTTCCGGTAACCCCCTGGCACTCCGGTATTCGTCCAAACTCTCTCGGAACCCTTCCGAAGTCCAAACATAGTCATCCAATATATCGATCTTTATGTCTCGACCATTTCGAGACTCCTCGTCATGCCCGTCGTCATATCCGGGACTCCGAACTACCTTCGGTACATCAAAACACATAAACTCATATTATTGGTCGTGACCAAACGTTAAGCGTGCGGACCCTACGGGTTCGAGAACTATGTAGACATGACCGAGACACGTCTCCGGTCAATAACCAATAGCGGAACCTGGATGCTCATATTGGCTCCCACATATTCTATGAAGATATTTATCGGTCAAACCGCATAACAATATACGTTGTTCCCTTTGTCATCGGTATGTTACTTGCCCGAGATTCAATCATCGGTATCTCAATACATAGTTCAATCTCGTTACCGACAAGTCTCTTTACTCGCTCCGTAATGCATCATCCAGCAACTAACTCATTAGTCACATTGCTTGCAAGGCTTATAGTGATGTGCATTACCGAGAGGGCCCAGAGATACCTCTCCGACAATCGGAGTGACAAATCCTAATCTGGATGTATGCCAACTCAACAAGTACCATCGGAGGCAGTTGTAGAGCACCTTTATAATCACCCAGTTACATTGTGACATTTGGTAGAACACAAAGTGTTCCTCCGGTATTCGGGAGTTGCATAATCTCATAGTCATAGGAACATGTATAAGTCATGAAGAAAGCAATATCTACATACTAAACGATCAAGTGCTAAGCTAACGGAATGGGTCAAGTCAATCACATCATTCTCTAATGATGTGATCCCGTTAATCAAATGACAACTCATGTCAATGGCTAGGAAACATAACCATCTTTGATTCAACGAGCTAGTCAAGTAGAGGCATACTAGTGACACTCTGTTTTTCTATGTATTCACACATGTATTAAGTTTCCGGTTAATACAATTATAGCATGAATAATAAACATTTATCATGATATAAGGAAATATAAATAACAACTTTATTATTGCCTCTAGGGCATATTTCTTTCAGTCTCCCACTTGCCTAGAGTCAATAATCTAGATTACACAGTAATGATTCTAACACCCATGGAGTCTTGGTGCTGATCATGTTTTGCTCGTGAGAGAGGCTTAGTCAACGGTCTGCAACATTCAGATCCGTATGTATCTTGCAAATCTCTATGTCTCCCTCCTTGACTTGATCGCGGATGGAATTGAAGCGTCTCTTGATGTGTTTGGTTCTCTTGTGAAATCTGGAGGCAACTGCATCAGTATTGGCACAAAAGATTTTCATTGGACCCGATGCACTAGGTATGACACCTAGATCGGATATGAACTCCTTCATCCAGACTCCTTCATTTGCTGCTTCTGAAGCAGCTATGTACTCCGCTTCACATGTAGATCCCGCCACGACACTTTTCTTAGAACTGCACCAACTGACAGCTCCACCGTTCAATATAAATATGTATCAGGTTTGTGACTTACAGTCATCCGGATCAGTGTCAAAGCTTGCATCGACGTAACCATTTACGACGAGCTCTTTGTCACCTCCATAAACGAGAAACATATCCTTAGTCCTTTTCAGGTATTTCAGGATATTCTTGACCGTTGTCCAGTGATCCACTCCTGGATTACTTTGGTACCTCCCTGCTAAACTTATAGCAAGGCACACATCAGGTCTGGTACACAGCATTGCATACATGATAGAGCCTATGGCTGAAGCATAGGGAACACCTTTCATTTTCTCTCTATCTTCTGCTGTGGTCGGGCATTGAGTCTGACTCAACTTCACACCTTGTAACACAGGCAAGAACCCTTTCTTTGCTTGATCCATTTTGAACTTCTTCAAAACTTTATCAAGGTATGTGCTTTGTGAAAGTCCAATTAAGAGTCTTGATCTATCTCTATAGATCTTGATGCCCAATATATAAGCAGCTTCACCGAGGTCTTTCATTGTAAAACTCTTATTCAAGTATCCTTTTATGCTATCCAGAAATTCTATATCATTTCCAATCAACAATATGTCATCCACATATAATATTAGAAATGCTACAGAGCTCCCACTCACTTTCTTGTAAATACAGGCTTCTCCAAAAGTCTGTATAAAACCATATGCTTTGATCACACTATCAAAACGTTTATTCCAACTCCGAGATGCTTGCACCGGTCCATAAATGGATCGCTGGAGCTTGCACACTTTGTTAGCACCCTTTGGATCGATAAAACCTTCAGGTTGCATCATATACAACTCTTCTTCCAGGAATCCATTCAGGAATGCAGTCTTTACATCCATTTGCCAAATTTCATAATCATAAAATGCAGCAATTGCTAACATGATTCGGACGGACTTAAGCATCGCTACGGGTGAGAAGGTCTCATCTTAGTCAACTCCTTGAGCTTGTTGAAAACCTTTCGCGACAAGTCGAGCTTTGTAGATAGTAACATTACCGTCAGCATCAGTCTTCTTCTTGAAGATCCATTTATTCTCGATGGCTTGCCGATCATCAGGAAAGTCAACCAAAGTCCACACTTTGTTCTCATACATGGATCCCATCTCAGATTTCACGGCCTCAAGCCATTTCGCGGAATCTGGGCTCATCATCGCTTCCTCATAGTTCGTAGGTTCGTCATGGTCAAGCAACATGACCTCCAGAACAGGATTACCGTACCACTCTGGTGCGGATCTTACTCTGGTTGATCTACGAGGTTCGGTAGTAACTTGATCTGAAGTTACATGATCATCATCATTAGCTTCCTCACTAATTGGTGTAGGAGTCACAGGATCAGGTTTCTGTGATGAACTACTTTCCAATAAGGGAGCAGGTATAGTTACCTCATCAAGTTCTACTTTCCTCCCACTCACTTCTTTCAAGAGAAACTCCTTCTCTAGAAAGGATCCATTCTTAGCAACGAATGTCTTGCCTTCGGATCTGTGATAGAAGGTGTACCCAACAGTCTCCTTTGGGTATCCTATGAAGACACATTTCTCCGATTTGGGTTCGAGCTTATCAGGTTGAAGCTTTTTCACATAAGCATCGCAGCCCCAAACTTTAAGAAACGACAACTTTGGTTTCTTGCCAAACCATAGTTCATAAGGCGTCGTCTCAACGAATTTAGATGGTGCCCTATTTAACGTGAATGCAGCCATCTCTAAAGCATAACCCCAAAACGATAGCGGTAAATCAGTAAGAGACATCATAGATTGCACCATATCCAGTAAAGTATGATTACGACATTCGGACACACCATTACGCTGTGGTGTTCTAGGTGGCGTGAGTTGCGAAACTATTCCGCATTGTTTCAAATGAAGACAAAACTCGTAACTCAAATATTCTCCTCCACGATCAGATCATAGAAACTTTATTTTCTTGTTATGATGATTTTCCACTTCACTCTGAAATTCTTTGAACTTTTCAAATGTTTCAGACTTATGCTTCATCAAGTAGATATACCCATATCTGCTTAAATCATCTGTGAAGGTGAGAAAATAACGGTACCCGCCGCGAGCCTCAGCATTCATTGGACCACATACATCAGTATGTATGATCTCCAACGAATCTGTTGCTCGCTCCATTGTTCCGGAGAACGGAGTTTTAGTCATCTTGCCCATGAGGCATGGTTCGCAAGTACCAAGTGATTCATAATCAAGTGATCCCAAAAGTCCATCAGAATGGAGTTTCTTCATGCTCTTTATACCAATATGACCTAAACGGCAGTGCCACAAATAAGTTGTACTATCATTATCAACTCTGCATCTTTTGGCTTCAATAATATGAATATGTGTATCACTACTATCGAGATTCATCAAAAACAGACCACTCTTCAAGGGTGCATGACCATAAAAGATATTACTCATATAAATAGAACAACCATTATTCTCAGATTTAAATGAATAACCGCCTCGCATCAAACAAGATCCAGATATAATGTTCATGCTCAACGCTGGCACCAAATAACAATTATTCAGGTCTAAAACTAATCCCGAAGGTAGATGTAGAGGTAGCGTGCCGACCGCGATCACATCGACTTTGGAACCATTTCCCACGCGCATCGTCACCTCGTCCTTAGCCAATCTTCGCTTAATCCATAGTCCCTGTTTCGAGTTGCAAATATTAGCAACAAAACCAGTATCAAATACCCAGGTGCTACTGCGAGCATTAGTAAGGTACACATCAATAACATGTATATCACATATACCTTTGTTCACCTTGCCATCCTTCTTATCCGCCAAATACTTGGGGCAGTTCCGCTTTCAGTGACCAGTCCCTTTGCAGTAGAAGCACTCAGTCTCATGCTTAGGTCCAGACTTGGGCTTCTTCACTTGAGCAACAACTTGCCTGCCATTCTTCTTGAAGTTCCCCTTCTTCCCTTTACCCTTTTTCTTGAAACTGGTGGTCTTGTTGACCATCGACACTTGATGCTCCTTCTTGATTTCTACCTCCGCAGCCTTTAGCATTGCGAAGAGCTCGGGAATTGTCTTATCCATCCCTTGCATATTATAGTTCATCACGAAGCTCTTGTAGCTTGGTGGCAGTGATTGAAGAATTCTGTCAATGACACTATCATCAGGAAGATTAACTCCTAGTTGAATCAAGTGATTATTATACCCAGACATTTTGAGTATATGTTCACTGATAGAACTATTCTCCTCCATCTTGAAGCTGTAGAACGTATTCGAGACTTCATATCTCTCAATCCGGGCATTTGCTTGAAATATTAACTTCAACTCCTGGAACATCTCATATGCTCCATGACGTTCAAAACGTCATTCAAGTCCCGGTTCTAAGTCATAAAGCATGGCACACTGAACTAACGAGTAGTCATCAGCTTTCTTCTGCCAGACGTTCATAACATCTGGCGTTGCTCCTGCAGCGGGTTTGGCACCCAACGGTGCTTCCAGGACGTAATTCTTCTGTGCAGCAATGAGGATAATCCTCAAGTTACGGACCCAGTCCGTGTAGTTGCTACCATCATTTTTCAACTTAGCTTTCTCTAGGAATGCATTAAAATTCAACGGAACAACAACAGGGGCCATCTATCTACAACAACATAGACATGCAAAATACTACCAGGTACTAAGTTCATGATAAATTAAAGTTCAATTAATCATATTACTAAAGAACTCCCACTTAGATAGACATCCCTCTAATCATCTAAGTGATCACGTGATCCATATCAACTAAACCATGTTCGATCATCACGTGAGATGGAGTAGTTTTCAATGGTGAACATCACTATGTTGATCATATCTACTATATGATTCACGCTCGACCTTTCGGTCTCAGTGTTCCGAGGCCATATCTGCATATGCTAGGCTCATCAAGTTTAACCCGAGTATTCTGCGTGTGCAAAACTGGCTTGCACCCGTTGTATGTGAACGTAGAGCTTATCACACCCGATCATCACGTGGTGTCTCGGCACGACGAACTTTCGCAACGGTGCATACTCAGGGAGAACACTTATACCTTGAAATTTAGTGAGAGATCATCTTATAATGCTACCGTCGATCTAAGCAAAATAAGATGCATAAAAGATAAACATCACATGCAATCAATATAAGTGATATGATATGGCCATCATCATCTTGTGCCTTTGATCTCCATCTCCAAAGCACCGTCATGATCACCATCGTCACCGGCGCGACACCTTGATCTCCATCGTAGCATCGTTGTCGTCTCGCTAACTATTGCTTCTACGACTATCACTACCGCTTAGTGATAAAGTAAAGCAATTACATGGAGATTGCATTTCATACAATAAAATTTAGCATCATGTCTTGACCATATCACATCACAGCATGCCCTGCAAAAACAAGTTAGACGCCCTCTACTTTGTTGTTGCAAGTTTTACGTGGCTGCTACGGGCTGAGCAAGAACCGTTCTTACCTACGCATCAAAGCCACAACGATATTTCTTCAAGTATGTGATGTTTTAACCTTCACAAGGACCGGGCGTAGCCACACTCGATTCAACTAAAGTTGGAGAAACTGACACCCGCCAGCTACCTGTGTGCGAAGCACATCGGTAGCACCAGTCTCGCGTAAGCGTACGCGTAATTTCGGTCCGGGCCACTTCATCCAACAATATCGCCGAATCAAAGTATGACATGCTAGTAAGCAGTATGACTAGTATCGCCCACAACTCACTTGTGTTCTACTCGTGCATATAACATGTACGCATAAACCTGGCTCTCATACCACTGTTGGGGAACGTAGTAATTTCAAAAAAATTCCTACGCACACGCAAGATCATGGTGATGCATAGCAACAAGAGGCGAGAGTATTGTCCATGTACCCTCGTAGACCGAAAGCGGAAGTGTTATGACAACGCGGTTGATGTAGTCGTACGTCTTCACGATCAACCGATCCTCAGTACTGAATGTACGGCACCTCCGCGTTCTGCACATGTTCAGCTCGGTGACGTCCCACGAACTCACGATCTCGTAGAGCTTCGAGGGAGAGTTCCGTCAGCACGACGGCGTGATGACGGTGATGATGAAGCTACCGACGCAGGGCTTCGCCTAAGCACCGCTACGATATGACGGAGGTGGATTATGGTGGAGGGGGGCACCGCACACGGCTAAGTGATCAATGATCAACTTATGTGTCTATGGGGTGCCCCTCCCCCGTATATAAAGGAGTGGAGGAGGGGGAGGAGGCCGGCCTCCTAGGCGCGCCCCAAGGGGAGTCCTATTCCCACCGGGAGTAGGATTTCACTCCTTCCATGAGTAGGAGAAGTAGGGAAGGAAGGAGGAGAGAGGGGGAAGGAAAGGGGGGGGGGGCGCCGCCCCCCTTCCTAGTCCAATTCAGACTAGAGGGGGAGGGGGCACGCGGCCTGCCCTGGCTGCCCCTTCCTCTCTCCACCAAGGCCCATGAGGCCCATTACACTCCCCGGGGGTTCCCGGTAACCCCCCGGTACTCCGGTATTCGTCCAAACTCTCTCGGAACCCTTCTGAAGTCCAAACATAGTCATACAATATATCGATCTTTATGTCTCGACCATTTCTAGACTCGTCGTCATGTCCGTGGTCATATCCGGGACTCCGAACTACCTTTGGTACATCAAAACACATAAACTCATATTACCGATCGTCACCAAACGTTAAGCGTGCGGACCCTACGGGTTCGAGAACTATGTAGACATGACCGAGACACGTCTCCGGTCAATAACCAATAGCAGAACCTGGATGCTCATATTGGCTCCCACATATTCTACGAAGATCTTTATCGGTCAAAGCGCATAACAATATACGTTGTTCCCTTTGTCATCGCTATGTTATTTGCCCGAGATTCGATCGTCGGTATCTCAATACCTAGTTCAATCTCGTTACCGGCAAGTCTCTTTACTCGTTTCGTAATGCATCATCCCGCAACTAACTCATTAGTCACATTGCTTTCAAGGCTTATAGTGATGTGAATTACCGAGAGGGCCCAGAGATACCTCTCCGACAATCGGAGTGACAAATCCTAATCTCGATCTATGCCAACTCAACAAGTACCATCGGAGACACCTGTAGAGCACCCTTATAATCACCCAGTTACGTTGTGACGTTTGGTAGCACACAAAGTGTTCCTCCGGTATTCGGGAGTTGCATAATCTCATAGTCATAGGGACATGTATAAGTCATGAAGAAAGCAATAGCAACATACTAAACGATCAAGTGCTAAGCTAACAGAATGGGTCAAGTCAATCACATCATTCTCTAATGATGTGATCCCGTTAATCAAATGACAACTCATGTCAATGGCTAGGAAACATAACCATCTTTGATTCAACGAGCTAGTCAAGTAGAGGCATACTAGTGACACTCTGTTTGTCTATGTATTCACACATGTATTAAGTTTTCGGTTAATACAATTCTAGCATGAATAATAAACATTTATCATGATATAAGGAAATATAAATAACAACTTTATTATTGCCTCTAGGGCATATTTCCTTCAGTCTCCCACTTGCCTAGAGTCAATAATCTGTGGTTTAACCTTTAGCTTCACCATTCCTTTTGCTTGATGTCATCGCTGATCGATTACATCTTCATGAAACCTCTCGACAAAATGTTTCATGATCATCATCACCATTTGACTTATTCTAGGATGCGAATTGAATTCATAATGAGAAATACCATCCTTGCCCCTCGATAATTTGTGTTATCATCGACAACATCCTTGCCTTCCCTCAACACAAATGAGTTCATGTTTTGATTGAACCTTGAGTTCCTTGCTATTCAGCATATGTTCTTCTTTACCTCGGAGTATTACCATCTTTTATGTCAAGAATGTCGTGATATGTGTGCCACCTCTTATGAATTCTTGGTATAGTAATAATTCTCGCCACCTCCATTCATTTCTTGGTCCCCGTGTTGTTCCTAACCGGAATACAGACAAGTGAACTCTGATGTGTGACTTCGGTACTTCTAGCGACCCTATTGCTTTCAAGTTAATGGATGACAACTTCATTCTTAATGTGTTGGTTGTTGGATCACCATTCTAACCTTGATCGTGTAGCTCAACCCATATTTTCGGGTGCACTTTTTGATTGATGTTTGTTCATAGATGTTTTCCTCGAGCATATGTCATCGTATCGTTTGGTCTGACCAATGTTATCATCTTGTTCACATAATTGTAGAAATCCATCTTTATGGCAATCTCGACGAATTGTTGCTAAGCCCATCAGCCACATCCTCATCTTCTCAATGGTTCATGGCGGTCATCTAGCTAGTATTGGAAACTTTGGAAAGCATTATCTTCGTGCCCAGCTCATGAAGTATATGTTTGATAAAAGAAGTGTCTTCTCTGAGTTCACATTCATTGGATGCAAGTTGCTTCCGTGAATATGAGAAAAGTTGTTTCGCTTACTCTGGAATCGTCCCAATTCATTCATGCATGTCCGAAGTATTCTATGGTTTGATAGATTTGCTACCTTCACTCCATATGTATCTCCTAGCACACCAAGCCACTGATTGATTTGTTTGAGGAAAAGGAGTTCATTCGTAAGAGCTAATCCGGACTTACACATGGACTTTTATATCCTCGATGATGGTTCCCAACCAGAACCCGGTTGCATCTTGGTGTAAGACTTCCATGTGGCCACAACTATCTTGGAGAGTGTGTTCATGTGTGTCTTGCAATCTAGCTCATGTTGTGGAGCTTGCTTTGTAGTTATTTTCACGATAATCTTGCAGCGTCATCTTGTCGATTTGTGTTGCACGCTTTCCTTTTTAGGCATCCCGAGTCTGAGGTATCCTGACACCAATCAGATCTGAATCTCGGGTAGATATGATGGTTGGATCATTTTCCAAGAGTTATAACATTGGTTTCTATGTAACCCGGTAAGGTGATGTTATGGTTAGCACACATGTCCTGTGGCTCTATTGATATAGTATCTTATTGAGCAATA
Organism: Triticum aestivum; assembly: GCF_018294505.1. Classification (NCBI taxonomy): domain Eukaryota; kingdom Viridiplantae; phylum Streptophyta; class Magnoliopsida; order Poales; family Poaceae; genus Triticum; species Triticum aestivum. The sequence goes on from NC_057802.1 coordinate 261,830,388, forward strand.
TTAGCCCTTCTTCCATGAGGAAATTGTATGACTTATTCTAGAAGTTGTTCCTGATGGATCCTTTGTGTTTCCAAACTCCGACCTGTACCGGATGACCATGTCACTGCTACCCTGAAGCATGACTGTGGTACTCCAAACATCAACAAGAACATTGAAAGCGCAATGCTAAATGTTTCTTGATCAATTATCCAAACACCGTTGTGTGTGTAATAACCATGAATTTCCTTGCCACTTTATCTAAATGGTCATGTACCTGATGTTTAGTCATGTATGCCATGCTCTGTTTGTCCTTCGGTAAGATATACTCACAATACTTGTGTATAAACAAATTTTCCTTTCCATTGGTCTGTTTAATCTAGTAAACACATTTTCCTTTCCATTGGTTTGTTTATCCTTTCTTATAAATTTTTGTGATCTAAGTAGTAAAATTTCCCTACTTATGTAAACACCTCAATGTACAGCCCTGTCAGAAAAACCATGTTACTAGTGTTGTTAATATTCTGGTAACCACCGGTGGACGGGAACCTTGCCTATTGGTCCGCCTCGCAATGCGAGCAAGAAAATGGTTCTCTTCGTCCCCCCGCCCTTGGTACCGACGTTATTGCCGACATAGCTGACATGCTATCATGTGACGTGCCTTGCTATCATGACCCGCAAGATATCACCGCCCTTCCTACTCTAAATCCACACTAACCACAGTTCCACAGGATCGAAACCTGACTCTCCTGTACAACCTCGATTCTGAAGTATCCTTTACACTTGGCTTCGTATGTAATTCACGAGCTAATTTCATTAACATGTTTCATTCCGGTATTAGATGCAACATTATTCTTCATTGCTCTAAACCCCCTCATCACTTGTTTTAGGCATTAGTTGGATGCCTACCTGGTTGAAACTTGTTGAACCTCCTTATATCACTCTCGATATGCCTCCTAGTGCTTCTAAAATCTCCTTCCCTAAGATAATTACCAGATGCCAATCCTTCCAGACATCCATCCTTATAGTTTCCCCCTTATACCCTATTCGTAAGTACGATGGAGTTCCCGAAGAAAGGATGAAGACTTCATCATGATGACCTGAAGCAGAGAAATGAAGACATCAATGAAAGGGGTCAATTTCTTTGAGAAGAGCAACCAAGAACGAGAAGATTCGTTAGAATTTTGTAAGCAAAACTTTCCCTCTTACTCCACCTCTTAAATCTCGGGACCGAGATTTCTTGTAGTGGAGGAGACTTGTAACACCCAGATAATCATGCTACAGTAATCTCCCCCAAATGGTGCCATGTCATCACCTTTTTGCTAATCCAATTGTCACTTGATCAAAATTCAAGTCAAACTCAAATTTAAAATAAAGTAAAAAAATATTTATTCAAACAGCAAAATAAAAATGTTCATTGTGTTGCAAATATTCACTAACTAATTCTCATGAAGAAACTAAAATAATTTGAATTCCCCAAATGCCCCTAGAAATATATAAAGTGGCCCAACAGCGCTAAATGTGGCCATTTTGAAATAAAGAAATACTTATGTTTTTCAAAAATATGTGAAACTTTGTGGACAACTAAAACATATTGCATATTAATTATGAGACAATTTTCATGTTTAACAAAATTCAATTTTTATGAAAGAAAAATGCAAAACAGTAATGAAAATAGAAAACAGAAACAAAAAAGAAAAAAAGAAAAAAATTACTGTGCGGTTGGGCCCTATTGGTCACAGCGCATAGCCCAGCCTGGGGAGGTCTTCTGCTTCCCTTGTTCATCCAGGGCGTGGTGGACGACTTCCCGTCATCCATGGCGCGACGACCACACACGTCGGCCATCCGTCGTCTCCTCGCGGTGGATAAGGCCTCGCCCCCGCTGCCTCTCTCTCCCGACACAACTTTAACTCCCCCCTCGCTTACCTCTCCCCCCGCTCGCGTCCGATGCTGCCGTTGCTGCGTTGCCTCACCGTCGCGGCCACCGGCCACCACACGACATGCCGTTGTGTCTAGAAGCTCCGCGAGGTTCCTCTTCATCATCTACACCGCAAGATCGATGCGAGGGAGCACCAGCAACGATGCCCGTGCCATTCCCCTCTTCGGTGTTAGAAGGGAGAGAGGGATTGGTGGAATAGTTCATTGTATTGCTTGAGCCTCGTGGGCATTTATATAGGAGTACAATGATCTACTTGGAGTACAAGACAATCCAGAACAAATCGTAGTCTATCGCGTTTTTCCTAATAATCAATATACTTAACACCCCCCCCGCAGTCACAACGGTAGCGACGCAGACAGTGAAACTGGAGAAGAATCCGAAGGTAAGCCGACGGACACCCCCCACAATCGTAACAGTCGATGCATCCCGGAAGTCGTGGCTGGAGTGGAAACCCAACAGGGTTGCTCAAGCAGGCGGTAGCCCTTTGTGCCGTTTGTCGATGTAGCCGAGAGCATGGGTGGTGGAGCCATGGTCAAGGTAGCCGTGCGAAGAATGCCGTGGTCGATGTTGAGTCAGGGTGGCCAGTGTCGAGGAAGTCCCGTGGAGCCGCAGGCGCAATGGGCGCCGAGTTAGCATGGGCTCAGTGTTGTCGAAGTAGTGGTGCGCCAGGAAGAAGATGTTGACGATGTGTCGCGGTGGGTTTGCCAAGCCCGAGCATGCGTAGACGGACGAAGACGAAGTTGACGAAGTTCCGACCAGGCTTGCCAGGCCCGAGGACACGTCATGGATGAAGGCACGCATCGGTGTTGCCAGCACCGGGCATGCGGAGACTGGGACCTGCATGAGCTGTTCACCATGTCGAGGAATCGGAGGGCCAGTAGAGAGGAAGACTCGACGATAGTTGTGGCACGAATTGGCATGGTGCCGATGTCGCCCGCGGTTGTCAGACCAGACGAAGTGGTCGGGGTAGATGACGGCGACGCTGGTGACGAGCTGGTGCTGGACGAAGACGAACGGGGTGGACGGGCCGCGACAATGGCTACAGAGGTAGCGGCGGCAGCGGCCAAAGAAGAGCGGCAGCTAGGTTAGGAGTGCGGCGGCGGTGCTCGAAGTAGGCAAAAAACCCTGACAACATGACGAAGACTGGCGCGGATGGTGGCGTACCCACGCTAAGGGAGACGGCGCGATGCATACCACGGGAGGTCAGCACGCGGTGACGGCGGAGTGGACCGTGAGCCGCGGCGCTACGACCCGAAGGGGCGACATAGCGGCGGAGGGCAGGTTAGGGCGACGGCGGGGGCCACGGGCCGCGGCGCTACGACCTGAAGGGGCAGTGCAGTAGTGGAGCGCGGGTCAGTGCAACCACGGGGACGGCCTCAGGGCGGCGGCTGGGACCGCGTATCGCGGCACTACGGCCCGTGGAGACGACGTAGCACCGACGCGCGGGTCGATGCAGCCATGAGGAGAACCACGGGGCGGCGGCATTGCGGCTCGACGGGGCGACACAGTGGCAGCCCGATACTCGATCGGTGAAGGGGGCACGTTGTACTCCAGACAGTCTTCACAGGACCTTCGAAGACGTGTGCAACCAACTGGCCAGGTCAGTCGCATGGCATGGATGAAGCAGATCTCATACGCTCGGATGATCAGCCCAAACGCCCGCGAGGTTGGTGTGTCCGCTGGACCAGATGAGGCGGCCGGTCGTGACAAGAGCTGGCAACCGGAGATGAACATGTGTTATACCGGAACCTGATTTACGCGTACAAGGACGCGAGGCACACTTGATGCAACAATCAGCATGGCCAAACCAAGACCTGCACGGAAACGTTGTCCAGGCCAACACTTGCACACTTGCAACCATCTGCATGAACATGTGAGCCGGCCCAAGAGGCGGGATCGGTGGTCAGCGCGAGCGGCCGGCCACAGCGGCGTCAACTACGCCTGTGTTGAGCGCGTGAGTTGGCGACGAGGGAACGACCGATGGCCTCCGCACCGTTACGCGTGAATCTTGAGATGCGAAGCAGCGACCCATCCGGTGGATGGAGACGGGGTGGACGGAGGAGTCCCGATCGGATCATGGCGGCAACCGCCGGCGCAGAGCGATAGGCGAACGGACGCGTGGACAACAGTCATAGGATGCCGCATGTCATGCGAGGCCGCCGGGTCGGTGGAGGCCGGTTGGATGCGCCGATGTCGGAGTAGAGGTGTCGGTGTACAAAAGAAGGGGCGCACCTTTGTACCCCTTTACCTGTGCACGGACAGTCGGAGCCACGCCCGCGGCCACACCAAGCAGAGCAGGGGAGGTGAACCAAGGTAAAACCAAAGCTCAAGACGGCGAGAGCCACGCCAAGATCAAGACCGCAAAGAAGCAGAGAGGCGAAGCAGGTTCCCCCGGCAAGATCCTTGCCGGGGGCAGCCTCAGCGGCCCCGGCAAGACCCTTGCCGGGCGGCTCGCCCACACCAGCGGAGTGAGCCACCCTCGAGCCCACGGGTTCCAACTCAGCCAACCACGTTGGAACTAGGGCTCGGGAGGCACCTCCATGGTGGCATGCAGATCTTTGTCAAGACCAAGGAATGTTCAAGATCAGATGAGGATTAAAAGACAATAGCACTCGGCAAGATCCTTGCCGAGGAAAGCCACAAGACCCCCGGCAAGATCCTTGCCGGGGACGACAGGGCGCCACAGCAAGACCCTTGCCGGGCCACCCAACAAGGCCCTCACCAAGGACGCCAGCAGGGCCACTGCCAGACCCACACCAACCAAGTCTCCGCCGCCGTTCGCATGCAGCTGCCAGCTCAACCAGCTGAGCAGGCACCTGCGTGGCAGCATGCAGCTCCCAGGCCAACTCATCAAGAGCCTGCGTGGCGGCATGCAAATCTTCGTGAAGGCTCCACCACCACGCCACCCCAGCTGCCTGCCTGCCTACATGGCGCCGCACGCATCGCTGGCCAGGGCGCATGTCGAAGCGAGGAGGAGCGGCGGCGGACGGGATGGGCCTCACCCCCGTCCCCAATAAAGCTAGGGGACACCTCAGCGGCGCATTAAAGGCATCTTGTCCTGTAATACGAGTGATAAGCTCGCAATACTGTACGCCTTTCCACCTCCTGTATGCCACTGTGGCAGCCCCTTTCGACTATAAAAGGAGGCCCATGGCATACTGGAGAAGGATTCGGCTCTTTGGAACCACGCACCCCACCATCGCTAGTTCGAGAGCTCAAGAACTCTCTGAAATACACCCACCAAAGCAGGAATAGGGTTTTACGCATCTTCCCGGCCCGAACCTGGGTAAACGATCCTTGTGCTGACTACTAATCCTGCTCTTCTCGCAACCCTGCGCCCCGGCAACCGTAGTAGGGATTCTTGTGATCCCATAGGTGTCGTTCCACACCGACAAGAGGCGCGCGAGGTTTGACGGTGACGGTGGGCGACGTAAACCGATCTTAGATCGGAAAACCAAAAAGAAACACCGATCAAGAGACCGGCAAGAGTGAAAAATCCGGATCAAAGGATCAGGAAAAAGACTCTCTAGGGCAGCCGATCAACACGACCAGCGGACGAACCCTAGGTACGGGCGGCACGGCCCCCGACGGCGGTCATGGAGGCTGACCACCCCGGGGGCGGCTCGCGGGTGTGGAAGCGGCGGGCGACGGCTAGGGTTGGATCGGTTAGGCTGATACCATGTTAGAAGGGAGAGAGGGATTGGTGGAATAGTTCGTTGTATTGTTTGAGCCTCATGGGCATTTATATAGGAGTACAATGATCTACTTGGAGTACAAGACAAGCCAGAACAAATCCTAGTCTATATCGTGTTTCCTAATAATCAATATACTCAACATCCCCCCGCAGTCACAACGGTAGGGACGCAGACGGTGAGACTGGAGAAGAATCCGAAGGTAAGCCGACGGACACCCACCCACAGTTATAACGGTCGATGCATCGCGGAAGTCGTGGCTGGAGTGGAAACCCGACGAGGTTTCTCAAGCAGGCGGTAACCCTTTGTGCCGTTTGTCGATGTAGCCGAGAGCATGGGTGGTGGAGGCGTTGTCGAGTTAGCCGTGCGAAGAATGCCGTGGTTGATGTCGAGTCGGGGTGGCCGGTGTCGAGGAAGTCCCGTGGAGCCGCGGGCGCAAGGGGGTGCTGAGTTAGCATGGGCGCAGTGGTGTTGAAGCAGTGGTGCGCCGGGAAGAAGATGTTGACAATGTGTCGTGGAGGGTTTGCCAAGCCCGGGGACATATCATGGACGAAGGCACGCATCGCTGTTGCCAGCACCAGGCATGCGTAGACGGACGAAGACGAAGTTGACGAAGCCCCGACCAGGCTTGCCAGGCCCGGGGACACGTCGTGGATGAAGGCACACATCGGTGTTGGTAGCTGTTAGGTTAGCTGCTAATTAACCCCCCCACTAATCGGTGTCACCTCATCTCACTCGTCTTCGGAAACGCCCGACCTTGCCGAGTCCCCCAACAACCTCACTGTGAACTCCCGGTCGTCCCTGCCATACTCGTACTCCTCCCCGTGCCTGTAGCCCCTAGTTGGAAGAGCTCCGCCCGTCGCTGCATCCATCGTTTCTGGCCACCCTCGGCTTCTACCTCTCACACCAGTGGGTGCAGCGCATCGCGCGTGTCTTGTAGGTAGCGGCCAGCGGTCATCTGGTCGCTGGAGCTCGTCTCCGGTGGACCGCCGCCGTGCCTTTAGTTGCCGGCGGGCGCCCACACGCGCGACTGGTCTAAACCCGACCCTGTGTCATTGACCGTGGGCCCAGGGCGTTAGCTGTTAGGTTAGCTGCTAATTAACCCCCCCCCACTAATTCACTGACAGTGGGCCCTAGGCCACTAACTAATTCAGTTTAGGCTTTAATTTAAAATGGTTAACTCTACTAGAGTGTATGACATGTGGGTCCCACTAGACCCGCTGACTAGTGAAAGGTCCAGTGGACTGTTAACTGGGCAGTCAACTGGACCCCACTAGTCATCTTGTGTACAAAGTGTTGGGTAGATTTTCTCTGTACCCATAGCATTTTCTTTTAATTTGATTTTCGAATTAAATTAAATCCAGAAAATTCAGAAATTGTTTAAAACTTTGAAAATTAATAGAAAATAAACCGTAGCTAAGATGAAAATAATTTATATATGAACGTTTCTTAGAAAATATGACGAATACGAATATGCTATCCACATACGTGTCACATGCCTCTAACACTGCAAACATGGAACATTTCCCTCCGTTTCATCTCTTCGATAACTGCCTAAAGTCGGTGAAATATCCACAGATATTTTCCTTCTCCATCTGTAACACGTAGCACTGCATTAGGTCTCCCCTAGGACAGAGTATTGCCATGTCATGCTTTTTGTTGCATTTGTTTTTTCGTTATTTATTTGTTTCCCCCTCTGTTACTTCTTTTTCGGTAGACCTCGAGTCTGCTGTTGATCTGGTGATCGACTACTTCATCATCGAGGGTCCGTATTTGTCTACAGAGCTTCTAGGCAAGCAAAACCCCTCGATCATTCCTATATCACCCATTCTTTCTCTCTCATGCTTGCATTAGATTTTGATACTATTGTTTGATAGTTCCTATTCTGATGCATAGCCTGTTTTTGTAACCTGTTATCGTTACTTTACATGTTATCCTATATGCTTAGTATAGGTTGGTTAGTGATCCATCAGTGACCCCTCACCCTTGTCATTGTTGCCCTGCTTTGTTACCGGATGACTCGATGAGTGTGATCGACGTGCAGAGACCAACACATCACTGACACCCCTAGTTGTACGACTCTGCAGAGCTACTATTGAGTGTCGAGGGTGATACCTCGTATTGCACTCCTGATGATATCTCCATAATGTAGCTAATCGGTCGTGGATTTTAGAGGGTGATTCCTCCTTCACCACTCCCGATAACGACTCTCTCGTGCAACACCTCTAGTGTGAACCCTTCGAGGGTGACTCCTCCAAGGTCACCTTGACAGTAACATCGAGTGGGAATCCATCGAGGGTGATTCCTCGGATTTCCCCTTGATGTTATGGACGCACTGATCCTCGACTTTATCTCAGTTCCTTGTTGAAGTCAAGTCGGCTCCGAGGGGTACCCGTGAGAGTTACTAAAGTCGGGTTGACCAAGAGGGTGCCCGCAAGATAATTATGAGGCACGACCGAGCAGGTAGACCGCCCTAGAGAGGGATGGGCCTGACCCTTGCCGTAAGTCCTCGAGACGGGTCGCCAAGATCATTGATCGTCTCTGCGCGCTTCTAAGACACTAACGGGTTTGGATATGTGATCTGAGCAGGCCTATGGACTTTTCACACTAACCACCACGCGTAAATAAGTATGGGCACTCGATGTCGTATGATTCTTCTGAAAGCTCTCAGATGTCAGCAGTTGAGCGGCACGCGCCCGGGTGGTCCACGTAAGCACCTGCTTTGTATAAAGAGGTACCATGACTGATCCCAGCCATCCTTGCAATGTGCAGGATTGCAAAGGATGATTGGCCCATGACCCCTTCGTATTTAGGATGTAGAGCGGCGTGCTGGCCTCTCTGTTGAGCCTAGGTAGGACTACGGTGTGTCGATCAGCCAAGGTCGGGGATGACCCAGAAAAATGTGTTCCGCCGGAGTTAATCGAGCGTGTTGGGTAAGTTGGTGCCCCCCTGCAGGGAAGTATATCTATTCGAATAGCCGTGTCCATGGTAACGGACACTCAGAGTTGTATCCCGATCTGTTAGAACTAGAATTGGATATGGGAGACATTAATGGATGTGATGGCTCCGGGATTGCTTTCTTGCAGGGAGTCGAGGAAGGATCTCTGGGCGTTACTAAGCTATACTTGTTACTTATAATACGCTAATCTGCACTCTTCTAATGCTGCAAGACACTGCAAGATGCTAGTCTTTGATAGGCTAGGCCTTCCCTTCTATTCTGTCATTTCTGCAGTCTAGTCCAACGATATAGCCCCATTGCTTTGATACTGATGCATACTTAGTATAGATCTGATGTAAGTCTTAAAAGTACTTTGGATGAGTAATCACGGTTGCTTTGCTCCTCTACTCGATTGTTGCAATCAGATGACGGAGTCTAGGAGCCAGCTGATCCCGTCGATGACTACTACTGCTACCCTGAGGGAGCCTAGTACTATGTGGAGACCGTCGACGACCAGGAGTAGTTAGGAGCCTCCCAGGCAGGAGGCCTGCGCCTTTTCGATCGAGATGTCATTGTTTTGCTTGCCTTCTTAAGGCAGATTTGTTTACTTATTTCTGTACTCAGATATTGTTGCTTCTGTTGACTTATGTATTCGAGCCTTCGTAGCCCTGGCTTGTAATATAAGCTTTATGTTTGAATTTGTGTCTAGAGTTGTGTTGTGATATCTTCCCATGAGTCTCTGATCTTGATCGTGTGCATTTGCTTGTATGATTAGTGCACGATTAAGTCGGGGGCGTCACACGGTGGTTCAAATCAGCTGATGACAGAGGCTGGAGTGTTGCAACACTATCAAGTTGTTGCCAAGTTCATTATGTAGCCGCAAGATGTCAGTGGTCTTTTTGAACACCCAGGCGCGATGTTCCTTCTTCTCCAGGGGATGATGCAGCGCCGGAGGAAATCAGCGCCTACCATTTCGATGGTTAGGCCAGCAGCTCTGAGGCGGATGATGCAGTTCACGACAAGGGAGAGTTTGTCGTCGTGTTTGTCAAGATATCTCAAATCCTTGCTATGCTCTACCTTCTTCATCCGGGGCTTGCAGAAATCCTGGAAGTCATTGAGATGTCTCCAACGTATCTGTAATTTATGAAGTATTCATGCCATGTTTACAACAATTTTATATGGTTTTGGTATGATTTGTTTAGAACTAACCCGGACTGACGTTGTTTTCAACAGAACTACAGTGGTGTTGTTTTTCGTACAGAAACAAAAGTTCTTAGAATGGGCTAAAAATTTAGGGTGATTTTTTATGGACCAAAAGAGACCCACGGAGCACCAGAGCCAGGCCAGAAGAGCCACGAGGGCATGACAAGCCTGGGGGGCATGCCCCCCTAGGGCGTGCCCCCGAGCTTGTCGCTCCCTCGTGGCCCCCCTTGATGTGAAACCGATGCCAAAAATTCCTATAAATACCCAAACCCTCAGAAAGAGCCCTAGATGAGAAGTTCCGTCGCCGCAAGCCTCTGTATCCACGAAAACTCAATCGGGAGCCTGTTCTGACACCCTGTGGAGGGGGAAATCATCACCAGAGGCCATCTTCATCATCTCGGCGGCCACCAAGATATGGAGGGACTAGTTCATCCTCGGGGCTGAGGGTATGTACAAGTAGCTATGTGTTTGATCTCTCTCTCTCTCTCATGTTCTTGATTTGGCACGGTCTTGATGTACTGCGAGCTTTGCTAATATAGTTGGATCATATGGTGTTTCTCCCTCTCTATCTTGTTCTGATGAATTGAGTTTTACCTTTGATGTTTCACTATTATCGGATTGAATACTTTTATGGATTTTAGAACACTTGATGCATGTCTTGCATATGAATCCCCGTGGTGACAATGGGGGTATTATATTGATTCACTTGATGTATGTTTTGGCACTCAACTCACGGATTCCCGAGATGACATTGGGGTAATCTATGCATAGGGGTTGATCCACGTTTTCGTCCTACTTTCTCCGGTAGAAACTTTGGGGCACTCTTTGAAATTCTTTGTGTTGGATTCAATATTATGAATCTGAAGTTGTTTGATGCATATCAAATAATCAACTCATGGATACTTGTGGTGACATTGGAGTATCTAGGTGACATTAGAGTTGATTGATGTGTATCATATGGTGTTATTTTAGTACAAACTCTAGGGTAGTTGTGACACTTATAGGAATAGCACAATAGATTGATCGGAAAGGATAACTTTGAGGTGGTTTTGTGCCCTACAAACAATTTCATATTATGTTCTCCGCTAGATAAGAACTTTGGAGTGACTCTTTGTCGCACGTTGAGGGATTGCTATATGATTTATTATGTTAGCACTATTGAGAGATTGCACTAGTGAAAGTATGAACCCTAGGCCTTGTTTATAAGCATTGCAATATTGTTTGTGCTCCGTTTTATCACTTGTTATATTGCTAATTTTTTATTTTCATATTATAAAAACCTATATCTGTTATCCATACTACACTTGTATCACCATCTCTTCGCCGAACTAGTGCACCTATACAATTTACCATTGTATTGGGTGTGTTGGGGACACAAGGGATTTCTTGTATTTGATTGCAGGGTTGTTTGACAGAGACCATCTTCATCCTACGCCTCCCGCGGATTGAATAACCTTAGGTCATCCACTTGAAGGAAAATTTCTACTGTCCTACAAAACTCTAGCTTGGAAGCCCAACACGAGTCTACAAGAATAAGTTGTGTAGTACACATCAAGCTCTTTTCTGGCGCCGTTGTCGGGGAGGTGAGTGATTGAAGGTATATCTTTGGATCTTGCAATTGAATCTTTTAGTTTCTTGTTTTATCACTACTTTGGTTTATAAAAAGAGAAGTACAAAAAATGGAATTGAGGTTGCCTAATATTATTCATCTTTATGATGTCTTTCTTGAAAATGATGGAGCGGAAACTGTGCCCAATTGATAGAAGAAGAATTCAATAAAATATTTGTCATAAAATCCTTGAATGATGAGCATCATTGCAATGTTGTTAGTATGAATTCTATGAATATCCATGAAGCTAATGATATGCAAAGCCACGAGCTTCGGGATGCTATGTTTGATGAAGATGATATTTTTAGTCCCCCAAGTTTTGATGTGGAAGTTTGTTATGATGATTGCATGCCTCCTACTTATGACGATTATATTGATGAAAGTGGATTTGAAAGAGTGCCAACTCTAGGTAATGATCCCACTATTTTGGAGGGTGTTGAATCTTATTACAATATTGATAAAAGTGGATTTGGTGAGGTCATGATTTATTTAGTGATGAATCCACTATTTTGGAAGAGGTTTTAATTGATTATTATGAGAACAAAGTTTCTATATATGATAATTATTGTGATGATATGTATGCTATAAAGAGTAATGATATCCAATAAACTTGTCATCATGATTTTAATGCTCAAATTGATTACGTGAATCAAGTATCATGTGATAGTTATTTTGTTGAGTTTGCTCCCACCATTATGAATGAGGATAAATTTGCTTATGTGGAGAGTAATGAAATTTCTATGCTTATTAATCATGAAAAGAATGCTTTATGTGGTAGCTATATTGTTGAATTCATTCAAGATGCTACTGAAAATTATTATGAGAGAGTAATATATGCTTCTACATATCTCAACAATAAGAAGTTTCCTCTCTATGTGTTGAAAGTTTTGAAGTCATGATGTGCTTGCCTTCCTATACTAGTTGATTCTTGCTCCCATAAATTGTTTGCTGATAAAGTCCCTATGCATAGGAAGTGTATGTGGCACCCCAGCTCAGAGAAACTGAAACACCCCGTATTCCAGCCCAAAGATTAAGTCTTCTGGAATATGACACTGCTTGACATAAAACAAATCAACTCTTATTACAAAGGATAAGGTACAAAGGTATGATGTTACAAAGGGTCACATCGGCATGGAGACACTACGCCTGCTAAGGTAGCTCTATGCTAGCAGTGAAACAACTAGTGGTAGCGGAATACTTCTAGTAGCGGAACAACGACGACGGTGGTGAACTCACTCCGCACGGACTCTGGCTGGGACACGATCTAGCTCACACGATCAGTAACCTCGACAAGCACTCAATCACGGCATCACCTACAATCTGGCATGACATGCCAGGTCAGTACATTGAATGTACTTGCAAGATCACAAAAACCAAAAGCGTCAAGGCAAAACAACAACATAGCATTAATAGATTAAGTTATTAACTACTATGATGCAGAAGCAATAACTAAGCATGATATGGTACTACTAAGATTACAGTTGAACCACCATCTCAAGAACTATCTCACTCTTGGTTATCTGGCCAAGCAATATGTCACCTCGATCACCTCGTGATCAATACCTCCTCGTGATCACCACATGATCACATCACAACTGAAGGATCATCCTCGAGATCATCCCAACATCATCATCAACATCTTGCCGAATAGTTACTGCTCACATAATCAACATATAAGTCATCTAAAAGTTATTCCGTCATGATCGAACGGTGTGACCTAGTACGAACTGTGCCCATGACCGAGGACGCGGCTATCGGTAGATTAAACACACTTTGCAGAGGTTAGCACACTGTACCCACACCACAGAGCCCATTGCCTCATTCTCCCATTCAGGTGGACCAACGGCGTTCCGACAAAACCAATCTACTACATGACACTCTCCCGGCCACTCCGACCAACTCCCCTTTGGGCTAAGTCATGGCTGGCCCCGATGCCACTCTGGACATCCAACCGCCGCCGTCGTGGCAAAACAAAAAACGGTCCCAAATGGCGACAAAAGCACGCAAACAACTCGGGCACACAAGGTTTACGGTCGCCTACCTGATCAGGGTAGCACGCACACATAACCTTCCCTAGTTGGAGGCACCGGCAAGAGGCATAACAAAAGACCGTATTATGGCCTCTCCGTAAAGGCAAATGTGGTCGCGCTGGAAAAGCCTGGTTTGGTGGCACATGACCAACGAAATGACGGAATTTGTCCCCAAGGTAGATTTTTGATAACTGATACTCCAATATCATATCAACCTGTGATCCAAGTTATAGCAATATCCAACAAATGATCCAGAGCATACTATCGTCATATCAAAATACTCCGAGGACAACATATCACTACTATCATGTTGAACCCAGATATAATGATGCTACTAATCCAATAACAAGAGCAAGATAGCTAACCATAGATAGACATGATAGCATTGTATCCAAAGTAATACTCCAAAGCATAATATCAAATACTATCATGAAAATAATCATAATAGCCACTAATAATCAAATGGCAATGATACGTCCATTTTGCATCCTGTTTTCTTATAGTTATTTATGCTGTTTTTATCCATAATAATGCTTTTTGGAGTATCTCTAATGCCTTTTCTCTCATAATATGCAAGGTATACACAAAGAGGGAGAATTCCGGCAGCTGGAGATCTGGACCTGAAAAACCTACGTCAGGCTACCTATTCTGCACAACTACAAATGAGCTAAAACTTCACGAGGATATATGAGAATTATTGGAGCAAATAACTACCAGAGGGGGGCCCAGTAGGTGGGCACAACCCACCTGGGCGCGCCAGGCAGCTTAGGCGCGCCCTGGTGGGTTGTGCTCACCCAGGCCCACCTCTGGTGCCCATCTTATGGTATATAGGTCATTTTGACCTAGAAAAAAAAATAAGGAGAGGACTTTCGGGACGGAGCGCTGCCACCTCGAGGCGGAACTTGGGCAGGAGCACTTTTGCCCTCCGGCGGAGCGATTCCGCCGGGGGAACTTCTCTCCCGGAGGGGGAAATCATCGTCATCATCATCACCAACAACTCTCCCATCTTGGGGAGGGCAATATCCATCAACATCTTCAACATTACCATCTCATCTCAAACCCTAGTTCATCTCTTGTGTTCAATCTTGCTACCGGAACTATAGATTGGTGCTTGTGGGTGACTAGTAGTGTTGATTACATCTTGTAGTTGATTACTATATGGTTTATTTGGTGGAAGATTATATGTTCAAATCCAATATGCTATTTAATACTCCTCTGATCATGAGAATTTTATTATTCATGAATAGTTACTTTTTTTCTTGAGGTCACGGGAGAAATCATGTTGCAAGTAATCATGTGAATTTGATATGTGTTTGATATTTTGATAGTATGTATGTTGTGATTCCCTTAGTGGTGTCATGTGAACGTCGACTACATGACACTTCACCATATTTGAGCCTAAGGGAATGCATTTTGGATTAGCAATTAGATGATGGGTTGCGAGAGTGACAGAAGCTTAAACCCCACTTTATGCGCTATTCCGTAAGGGACCGATTGGATCCAAAATTTTAATGCTATGGTTAGAATTTATTCTTAATACTTTTATCGTAGTTGCAGATACTTGCGGGAGGGTTAATCATAAGTAGGAGGTTTGTTCAAGTAAGAACAACACCTAAGCACCGGTCCACCCACATATCAAATTATCAAAGTACCGAACACAAATCAAACCAACATGAGTAAAGTGACTAGATGAAATTCCCGTGTACCCTCAAGAATGCTTTGCTTATCATAAGAGACCGTTTTGGCCCGTCCTTTGCCTCAAAAGGATTGGGCTACCTTGCTTCACTTTTTTACTACTTTCGTTACTTGCTCGCTACAAATTATCTTGCTATCAAACTACTCCGCTACTTACAATTTCAGCACTTGCAGACATTACCTTACTGAAAACTACTTGTCATTTCCTTCTGCTCCTCGTTGGGTTCGACACTCTTACTTATCGAAAATAGCTACAATTGATTCCCTATACTTGTGGGTCATCAAGGCTATTTTCTGGCGCCGTTGCTGGGGAGTAAAGCGCCTTTGGTAAGTGGAATTTGGTAAGGAAACATTTATATAGTGTGCTGAAATTTATTGTCACTTGTTACTATGGAAAACAATCCTTTGAGGGGTTTGTTCGGGGTATCTTCACCTCGTCCGGAACTACAATTAGTTACCCCTCAACCTACTGCACCTACTGAAAATATTGAATATGAAATTCCTTCGGGTATGATAGAACAACTGCTAGCTAATCCTTATGTAGGAGATGGAACCGAACATCCTGATATGCATTTGATATATTGTGGAACAAATTTGTGGATTGTTTAAGCTTGGAGGTTTACCCAGGGATGAAGTTATGAAAAAGGTTTTCCCTTTATCTTTGAAGGGAAAAGCATTGGCATGGTATAGGCTATGTGATGATATTGGATCTTGGAATTGGAATCGTTTGAAATTGGAGTTCCACCAAAAAATTTATCCTATGCATCTAGTTCATCGTGATCGGAATTATATATATAATTTTTGGCCTCGTGAAGGAGAAAGTATCGCTCTAGCTTGGGGGAGGCTTAAGTCAATGTTATATTCATGCCCCAACCATGAGCTCTCAAGAGAAATTATTATCCGGAATTTTTATGCTCGGCTTTCTCGTAATGATCAAACCATGCTTGGTACTTCTTGTGCTGGTTCTTTTATGAACAAGACTATTGAATTCCGGTGGGATCTTTTGGAAATAATTAAATGCAACTCTGAAGATTGGGAACTCGACGAAGGTAAAGAGTGAGGTATTAAACTTAAGTATGATTGTGTTAAATCTTTTATGGATACCGATGCTTTTCAAAAGTTTAGCACTAAATATGGACTTGACTCTGAGATAGTAGCCTCCTTTTGTGAATCATTTGCTACTCATGTTGATCTCCCTAAAGAGAAGTGGTTTAAATATCACCCACCTATTAAAGAGGAAATTAAAGAACTGGTACTAATTAAAGAAGAAACTACACTTTATAATGTTGATCCAGTTGTTCCTTCTGCTTATATAAAGAAACCACCTTTCCCTGTTAGGATAAAGGAACATGCTAAAGTTTCAACTGTGGTTAACAAAAGCTATATCAGAACACCTAAACCTGATGAACAAATCAAAGTAGAACCTAGCATTGCTATGGTTAAAGATATCTTAGAAGAAGATATAGATGGGCATGTTTATTTACTTCTGTGAAGAAGCTGCTAGAATTGCCAAACCTGATAAAAAGGACAAGCATCGACCTGTTGTTGGCATGCCTGTCATCTTAGTTAAAATAGGAGATCACTGTTATCATGGTTTATGTGACATAGGTGCTAGTGTGAGTGATATTCCTTACACGTTATATCAAGAAATTATGAATGACATAGCACCCGCAGAAATAGAAGACATAGATGTTACTATTAAACTTGCTAATAGAACACTATATCATCGGTTTGGATTGTTAGAGATGTTGAAGTCTTGTGTGGGAAAATTAAATACCCTACTGATTTTCTTGTTCTTGGTTCCCCGCAAGATGACTTTTGTCCCATTAACTTTGGTAGACCTTTCTTGAACACAGTTAATGCTAAGATAGATTGTGAGAAGCAAACTGTCGGTGTTAGTTTTGGTGATGAGTCTCATGAATTTAATTTTTCCAAGTTTAGTAGAAAGCTTCATGAAAAAGAATTGCCTAGTAAAGATGAATTAATTGGTCTTGCTTCTATTGCTGTACCACCTACTGATCCCTTAGAAAAATATTTGCTAGACCATGAAAATGATTTACATATGCATGAAAGAAATGAAATAGATAAAAATTTCTTTGAAAAACGTCCTATGCTTAAACACAATTTGCCTATTGAAACTCTAGGAGGTCCTCCTCCACCTAAAGGTGATCCTATGTTTGAATTAAAACAACTGCCAGGCACTTTGAAATATGCTTATCTTGATGAAAAGAAGATATATCCTATTATTATCAGTGCTAACCTTTCAGAACATGAAGAAGAAAGATTATTGAAAGTTCTAAGGAAGCACCGAGCTGCTATTGGATATACTCTTGATGATTTAAAGGGCGTTAGTCCCTCTCTATGTCAGCACAAAATTGATATGGAACCTGATGCTAAACCCGTTGTTGATCACCAACATCGGTCAAATCCAAAGATGAAAGAAGTGGTAAGAACGGAAATATTAGAACTTCTGGAAGCAGGTATAATCTATCCTATAGCTGATAGTAGATGGGTAAGTCCTGTTCATTGTGTTCCTAAGAAAGGAGGTATAACTGTTGTTCCTAATGATAAGAATGAACTTATTCCATAAAGAATTGTCACAGGCTATAGAATGGTAATAGATTTTAGAAAATTAAACAAAGCAACTAGAAAAGATCATTACCCTTTGCCTTTTATTGATCAAATGCTTGAAAGATTATCTAAGCACACACACTTTTGCTTCCTTGATGGATATTCTGGCTTTTCACAAATACCTGTTTCTCAACCTGATCAAGAAAATACCACTTTTACTTGTCCTTTTGGAACCTATGCTTATAGACGCATATGCGTTTTGGTTTATGTAATGCACCTGCTACCTTTCAAAGATGTATGACTGCTATTTTCTCTGACTTTTGTGAAAAGATTGTTGAGGTTTTCCTGGATGACTTTTCTGTTTATGGGAAGTCTTTTGATGATTGTTTAAGCAATCTTGATCGAGTTTTGCAGAGATGTGAACAAAGAAATCTTGTCTTGAATTGGGAGAAGTGACACTTTATGGTTAATGAAGGCATTGTCTTGGGTCATAAAATTTCTGAAAGAGGTATTGAAGTGGACAAAACTAAGGTTGATGCAATTGAGAAAATGCCATGTCCTAAAGATATAAAAGGTATTCGTAGTTTCTTAGGTCATGCTGGTTTCTATAGGAGATTTATTAAAGACTTCTCTAAAATTTCTAGGCCTCTCAGTAGTCTCTTGCAAAAGGATATTCCCTTTGTTTTCGATGATGATTGTAAGCCTTTGAAACACTCAAGAAAGCCATAATTTCTGCACCTTTTGTTTAACCACCTGATTGGAACTTACCTTTTGAAATTATGTGTGATGCTAGTGATTATGCTGTTGGTGCTGTTCTAGGACAAAGAGTTGATAAGAAACTTAATGTTATTCATTATGCTAGTAAAACTCTAGACAGTGCTCAAAGAAATTATGCTACTACTGAAAAAGAATTCTTAGCAGTGGTGTTTGCTTGTGAGAAATTTAGACCTTATATTGTTGATTCCAAAGTAACTGTTCAAACAGACCATGCTGCTATTAAATATCTTATGGAAAAGAAAGATGCTAAACCTAGACTTATTCGATGGCTTCTCATATTACAAGAATTTGATTTACATATCATTGATAGAAAAGGAGCTGAGAACCTAGTAGCTGATAATTTATCTAGGCTTGAAAATGTGCTTGATGACCCACTACCTATTGGTGATAGTTTTCCTGATGAGCAGTTAGTTGCAATAAATGTTGCTCACAGTACTCCTTGGTATTCTGATTATGCTAATTACATTGTTTCTAAATGTTTACCACCTAGCTTTACATACCAACAAAAGGAAAAATTCTTCTATGATTTAAGACATTACTTTTGGGATGACCCACATCTTTATAAAGAAGCAGTAGATGGTATTATTAGACGTTGTGTACCTGAGCATGAACAGGGACAAATCCTATGGAAATGTCACTCCGAAGCTTATGGAGGGCATCATGCTGGAGATAGAACTGCTCACAAGGTATTGCAGTCTGGATTTTATTGGCCTACTCTCTTCAAGGATGCCCGTAAGTTCGTCTTATCTTGTGATGAATGTCAAAGGATAGGTAATATTGGTAAGCATCAAGAAATGCCCATGAATTATTCACTTGTTGTTGAACCATTTGATGTTTGGGGATTTGATTACATGGGACCTTTTCCTTCCTCTAATGGGTATACACATATTTTGGTTGATGTTGATTATGTTACTAAATGGGTAGAAGCTATTCTAACCAGTAGTGCTGATCACAACACCTATATTAAAATGCTTAAGGAAGTTATTTTCCCAAGGTTTGGAGTCCCTAGATATTTAATGACTGATGGTGGTTCACACTTTATTCATGGTGCTTTCCGTAAAATGCTTGCCAAGTATGATGTTAACCATATAATTGCATCGCCTTATCATCCTCAGTCTAGTGGTCAAGTTGAACTTAGCAATAGAGAAATGAAATTAATTATGCAGAAGACTGTCAATAGCTCCAGGAAGAATTGGTCTAAGAAATTAGATGATGCACTTTGGGCTTATAGAACAACATATAAAAATCCTATGGGTATGTCTCCTTATAAAATAGTTTATGGAAAAGCTTGTCATTTGCCTCTTGAGTTAGAACATAAAGCATATTGGGCCGTTAAAGAGCTCAACTATGATTTCAAACTTGCTAGTGTAAAGAGGTTATTTGATATTAGCTCTTTAGATGAATGGAGAACCCAAGCTTATGAAAATGCAAAATTATTCAAAGACAAAGTTAAAAGTTGGCATGACAAAAGAATCCAAAAGCGTGAGTTTAAAGTCGGAGAATGTGTTCTTTTGTACAACTGTCGTTTCAAATTCTTTGCAGGAAAACTCCTCTCCAAATGGCAAGGCCCATATGTCATCGAGGAGGTTTATCGGTCTGGAGCCATCAAAATAAATAATTCCAAAGGTACTAACCCGAAGGTTGTCAATGGACAACGAATAAAACATTACATCTCAGGTACGCCCGTTAATGTTGAAAGTAATATTATCCAAACTTTGACACTGGAAGAACACATAAAAGGGTCCTTCCGGAACACTCCAGAATCGTGAAAATAAGGAGGTACGTGATACGGTAAGTAAACGGACTCCGAAAAATACGCAAAATTATTTTTTATCAGTTTTGGAATATTTAAACATTTAGGAAATAAAGAAACTTCCATGAAGCGTATCCTGGTGGGCACACGACACCAGGGTGCGCCAGGCAAGCCTCCTGGCACGCCCAGGTGGGTTGTGCCCACCTGGGACACCTTCCGAACTCCGTTTTTCTACCGTATGCTTGTCCTCCAAGATAAAAAATCTATATATACTTCCCGAACCTGTTGATCACCTTATCGCGGAGAAATCCTCTATTTTCTTTTCCTTGCTATTTTCTGTCAGATCCCATCTACCATGGCCACTTCAAGCTCCTCCAAGGACAAGTTCTTCAAGAACGTCATCAACCCATACCTTCGGGAGGTGGTGCAGCACCCTCAGGTCATCCAGATGCATGAGGGGGTGCTTCACCTCCGCGATGTGCCATGTCCAAAGGGGACGGGAACAGTGGAGGCCAGGCTTGAAGCCATGGAGCAGACGTCTTCCGGTGCAAGGGGATGGTGGAGCGTGGACTCAACGCCAATCACCTTATGATCACAGACCTCTCCCGTGATCTCAATGTGGGTGGCAAGCCCATGAAGGACATCGTCTTCACCCTCACGAGCAAATCAACTTTCTCCAAAGCCAAATCTATGATCTTCAAAACCAAGTCTTTGAATATGAGGCAAGGTTTAAAGGTATGAGTTTGGCTGCTGGTTGCAGGACCCGTGAGACTCACTCCTCCTGTTATGATGGTGGACCACTGCCATGGAAATCCGAGGACAAGATCCCTTCTTCATCACCACCATCACCTTCTTCACCACCAAAGGAGAACTGAGTATCGGGTATGGGCACTCCCCTTGGCTTCCGCCAAGCTTGGGGGAGGTGCCCCGGTATCGTATCATCCACTATCTTTTTGCTTTTACTTATTTTAGTTCGATCTTTTGCTTTAGATGAATAAAAGTTAGTTCAATCCTTTCTTCCTTGAGAGTTTGCTTAGAGATCTATCCTTGTAATCGTGTGCAAGTTATATAATAAAGTTTAGTTTGAGTTTTTCCTTTCTTTACTCTCATGTTGCAATTAAAGAAAAGAAATAGGAAATACAAAGAGAAAGGAAATAAAAAAAGGAAAGAAATAATGAAGAGATCATATACTAATCCTATGGTAGGTGATGGCACCACATAAGGAAAAGTATCGCGCCGCTCGCCTCCTTGCCTCGTGCCGCCGTTGCCGCGCCCTCGCATCTCGCGCCGCCTCTGCACTTCGCCGCTGCCGCCTTCCGCCACCCACGCCGCCGCCTGCTGCTGGCGCCGCCGCCGCTCGCGCGCCGCCTCGCCTCGCGTCGCCCCGCTCCTCACCGACGCCCGCCGCCGCGGGAAGCCGCCGGAGATCCGCCGCCGGTTTTATGACGGAAAACCGATCGAACCGGTATAAACCGTCGACCCCGATCCGGTTTTAATTTAAGTTTTCGGTTTTTCTTTTTAGTCCGGTTAACTTTGTTTAGTTAGTTTATTTAGCGAGCGTTCGCTCGTTAGCTTCTGGTAGCAAACGTTTTCGTTCTGTAGGGTTCTGTAGCGAACGTTCGTTCGATAGGATTTTTCTTTTTATTTTAGTTTTCGGCTAGGGATCTATTTGTGAGTATTTTATTTACAGTTTAGCCCCTGTTCTTCAAACGATCACTACTTTTTGCTCGTTTGTCCAAATCCAACGAAACCAACGCCCACTTCTTCGTTATGAACCCCTCTATCCAGTAAAATAACTTAAACATGTTTTTAAAATTTTAAAATTTGAATTAGAACAGATTTGTATTCGAACTTCGCTTGATCGTAACTTGAGTTTTATAACTCCGACTTAGTTGGTTCTTTTTGCAAATCGAAGCTCTTGACCTAAACTTTCTGATAAGGCCAAATTCACATAATTTTGGTACTGTTAGAAATTGTTTTATGTTGCAAGAGTTATTTGCTTGGTTTTGATGTTTTTTCGAATTGTCTTCTTCGTTCTTTCCGATCTTTTGAGTGATTGCTTATGTGTGGTTACTATTGCTTGCTCACGATAGATTGACCGGAGTGTGACGAGTAGAACTATCAAGAGTTTTGAGTGCGAATCATCTTCATCAACAGTACAGGCAAGTTCACACTTTGATCATATCCTTTCCATACCCAGTTTTTATGCATTAGTTTCATCCCCAAACAAATTGCATGGTTAGGATCTGAATTAAATTGTGGGATGGGAAGTAGCTGAGGTAGTACCTATTCACCTGTTTATTGTCAAACCCTGGGAGTTACTTCTACGTTTGCTTATATTGCTATGCTATGCTCGTAGACGTGGATTGGGTTTGAGTGTATTCATGACAGATGTGAGTATTCTTAATTAATGGTTAACTTAAGGTGGCAATTTTAATACACATTTGGGTGGATTGAGGCACCTGGGGAATTCCAGTGATTGCCTGTATTTTTTTGGAAATCCCGGGGTACCGTGTGGTTCTCCTATGGATCGCCACCCAGGCTCAAAGGGATCATGAGATTATTCATACTAGAAACTTCCGTGTGCAGCCACAAGCTATTATGGGCTCTAGCATAGTTGATTAAGTCGTGTGAACTCTTACAGTGGTAGACTAGCAGATGTAGGGGATGTAGGTGGTACGGTCTACCCATCGTAAGGTGCTAACGCTTCTGAAAGACTATGTCTCGGTCATCCGTTTCTCAAACACCTTGTAGTGCGAGAAATCCAATGGAGGCGATCGAGTCTTGTGGGGAAAAGTGCACACAAACCTCTGCAGAGTGTACAAACTAATCATGGTTAGCCGTGTCCCCGGTTATGGACATCTTGAGTATCTGGTTCTTGGATTATCATGTTGATCTCATCACGTTACTTAAATAATTTGTTGGGTTGTTAATGATTACTTTTAATTGGGATAGAGAGGGGGTTTACCTTCTCAATATTTTTCAACAAACTTTGTAGTTAAATAAAATATATTCCTTTGCAGTAGGGAAAAATTGGCTTTTCGCAAAAACCTTATAACCATAGAGCTTTTCCACAAGCCATATATGCATGTAGTGGTAGTTATTATTCATCATTATCCTATGGTGTGAATTTGCCAGTACATTCAATGTACTGACCCTTTGTGGCTGCAACGTCTCATGTTGCAGGATTCTTATGACGAGTAAGTGATACGTTAGGGTTACGATTTCTACACTCAACTTTGCCGTTGGTGTTGATGGGAATCCACAACCTTGTTACTTCCGCTATTTGGATTGAGGTAATAGTATTTACGTTACTTTATACATGTGATTTACCTCTGTTATAAATCCTCGAGTACTGTGTGTGTCAGCATACCGATCCAGGGATGACACTTAAGCACAGAGACTTGACCGTCTGAGGTCGGGTCGCTACAAGATGGTATCGGAGCACATGTTGACTGTAGGATGTGACCCTAGAAACTGGCAAGCCCATAGGAAAGACTTTTCTCTACAACTTCATTTTTCAAAAGGATCTTTTACCTCTCTTCTCTTCTGAGCTTATTCAAAAAATTCCCTTTTAAGTGAGACTATACCCCTTTCCCCATTTGACCACACGAGGATTCGACGGATGAGACCACTCCAAGAAGTACAAGATATTGGACAGCTAAGACCACTTCGGAATGAAGAGGATTTTACCGTGCATTAGAATAATGGAAACCTCAACGGTTGAAAACTCCGAAGACTAGGAGAATTTGAAGGCTCTGAAGAATTCCCAGATTTGTATGACCTAGGAAGGCTACCCCTTATGGAACTTGGCAGACTATGGAAGCTGTCACTACCCGAGATCAAGGTGTATCGAAGAAAGACCGGAGCATGGAGCATTAGTACTCAAAGTTTTTGTCAAGAAACCCTAAGGCAGGAGATATCAACTATGGAGAAATAGCTCATGGAAATGACAAGAGCAGAAACACGGCTATCCATGATGTTATCGCCCGCTTATGCTATTGTCACCGTGCCGAGTTAAGCATGCATATGCATGGAAGGATTGGATGGTAGAAGGCTGATGGAGCACCTATCAGCAAGATGAAGTTTTAACCTTAGTCGGTGTATCACCATGATCTGGAGTGTTACATCAAGAAGTTAAGATGGACCTACAAGAAGCAGTATTTGATAAGGAAGCGTTTCGTGAAGAACTCAGGACCCAGAAGTTGAAAGTAGCCAAGCTAGAGGAGCAAAACCTCGAGATACCGGAGATACGTCAGGAACTGAAGGACAGTAGGACTATGGTTCATGCCAAGGATGTTGAAATCCAGAAGTTTGGAACGCAATTATTAAAGGACGCCACGAGAGACTTCGCGTCAACTGAGAGGATCTGGCAAAAGGACTTGTGAAAGACAAGCATGATCGGAAGAAGCCATCGGAGACATGAACAAGACTTGAAGAGTTTGGCAATTTTGAAGATTTATTGACCTTTAGAAGACCAAACCCCTGTTAAACCTACGTTAGATGCGACGTTTGTGAGCTGTCATTTGTTTGATGTTTTTCTCGACAGCCACAAATAAAATCTGCATTTTCAAAACTTTTGTTTGTGTGCATCCCTCTCTATCTCTCTTATCCCACCCCAAACCCATGGACCCAACAGAGGATGAAAGGAGATAAACTCATGTTTCCTGGACCGATAAGTCAATTGGAGACGGACCGATGTATTCAGAACACGGAGGATCACATGAAGAATAACCCCATAGTCGGAAAGGATATGACCCAGTATGCTCTTCGGTGCTTTGAGAGAGGTGCTGCTACTTGGTGGAGGATGTACCAAACCATCAAAGGAAGGGCCAAATGTTTTTGTAAGGATGAGCACGACACCTTATGGTTCGAGGACTGTGTATATGTGCCCAATAATGCAAAGATCAGGAAGTAATACTTCAGGAGGCTCATGACTCACCATACTCGATTCGCCCTGGAAACACCAAGATGTATTTGGATTTGAAGGAGCATTTCTGGTGGACTGGTATGAAGAAGGATATTGCGAAGTATGTAGTCGTCGGTGATGTATGCCAGAGAGAGTAAAAGCAGAGCATCAGAAGCCAGCAGGATTACTACAGCCTATGTCGATACCCGAATGGAAGTGAGAGAAGCTTGGCATGTATTTCATTACCGGATTTCCTAGAACCCGAACAGGATATGATTCTATCGGGGTAGTAGTTGATCGTTTGACCAAAGTAGCTCACTTTATCCCAGTGAAAACCACCTATACAAGTGCGAAGTTGGCCAAGATATATATGACCAGGATCGTATGTCTGCATGGAGTTCCGAGGACCATCGTATCAGATAGAGGAACACAGTTTACCTCAAAGTTTTGGAATCAGCTGCACCAGACTTTGGGTACTAGGCTAGAGTTCAGTACAGCCTTTCATCCGCAGACAGATGGATAGACCGAGAGAGTCAATCAGATTCTGGAGGACATGTTGAGAGCGTGTGCACTAGATTATGGATCTAGTAGGGATGATAATCTACCTTACGCGGAGTTCTCATACAACAACAGTTACCAAGCCAGTTTGAAGATGGCCCCTTTTGAAGCTTTGTATGGGAGAAGGAGCCAGACACCGTTGATGCGGGATGAATTTGGAGACCGCCAGTTTTTTGGACCAAATGTGATCAAGGAGTCAGAAGAGAATGTTAAGTTGATTCGAGGTAGACTGAAGGTAAATCAGTCCAGGCTGAAGAGTTATGCAGGCTCAAAAATGCAAGGAGGTAGTCTATGAAATTGGAGACAGAGCATGTCTTCGTGTGTCCCCTCTGCGAGGAATTAAACGATTTGGAGTTAAGGGAAAGTTAGCCCCGAGATTTGTAGGACCATACCGAGTTTTGGAGCGTATGGGAGAAGTAGCCAACAAGTTGGAGTCACCCGAAGGACTGTCAGGAGTTCATGATGTGTTTCATGTTTCCCAGTTGAAGAAGTGCCATGCAGAGATGGCGAATATTCCCCTGTAAGGACACATGACCCTGGAAAGGATAATGATGTTCCACGAAGTGGAGTATGGACTTCATAAGTATAAGTTTTTATCTCGGTATGTGGGATACCCCACGAGGATGAAGAGATGAATTACTATTGGATATAAAGGAGGTATGATATTGGAAATATGGATCAATGGAAATTCCATGATGAGTTTGAGTGATCACATCTTAGTTTGGTACCAATAAAAGGAAGAGATAAGGGAGACGGTACAACCGGATGGATTTAAGAATACCAGGAAGTTGGATGTTGGATTAAGGATCAGTTGCCCCGATGATGAGTTCAAGGTTTACAAGTGATGAGGTGGGCCCATAACCTACAAGCCCCAGGACCTTCCAAGAAGCAAGCACATTCTTGCTGAAGGAAAAAACCCTGGAAGAGATTACGACCTTACCCACAGACGATTTTATAGGAGTTTACGCAAAACCTGAGAGTTGTGAAGAAGCGATAGATGTTTGTTTGGCTTGCAGAATCAATGGATTTATCCGAACCTGGTTCGTCGACAAGAGAAATTCTACAATGTTGGTGAGGACGACCGAGTGTTAGCATGCGAGATTCGCTAAACCGTATACAAGGTAATGATTTGGGTGCAGGATGGATTGATCACCATACCGACTTACTCTTATTATTCGCCTTGCTATGTGGGATGGTAAATTTGAGTGACTTACCTATAGTAGAGAGACGACGGTATTAAACCTTGTTTGAACCTTAGAATGGTCTAGCATTTTTTCCCTTGTATAAGGCAGTTGTTGCCAACCGTAGGTTATACGGTGAGGTTCAAACCAGACCCATTTCCTGCAGGACAAACCATAAATTGTTGATCACCATGAGATATCGATAGTTGTTTAGTATTGGCGCCAGACCTATCAGTTATGAAGACCCAGTCTCGGAATAACCTTACCAAGATGAAAGGACAGAAGAATTGAGGAAAAGGTTATGCCACTACCGAAAGAGCCCAGAGAAGGAATTTTCCCGAGAATCTGAGGAAACCGACACTGTCAAGAATAAGGATGGAGTATACACGGTTATGATGAAACCGTATCAATGCTTCTAAGGGTGGTAGCCCCGAGACCCCGGAGATGATCGATGGATTTTGAGAAGACCCCGAACCTAACCTATTTCTTTCTAGCCTCTCCGAATCTCGAGGACGAGATTCATTTTAAGGGTGGTAGGTTTGTAACATCCCAAAATTCTAAATTTTGGAATGTTATAATAAATAGATAGATTTGATTGATTGTTGTGTGATTGATTGAGTGAAATTCAAAACTTTTTGAAAGTTAAATGAGAGGGAATAAAAGGACTTTCCCAAACTTTCATTTTTGCATTTTATGATTTCCGTGAATTCAAATTCTTTTCACCACAAAACCCTGGAGAGAAGATGACATGACTTCTTCCATTTATTTAAATTAAAAGGGGTGTTGAAAATATTTGAATTTCATTTGAAAATATTTCAAATTCGGAAACTTTAAGCAACTCAATGATTTTCATGAGAGAAGATAAAATGACTTCTTCAAAACATATGAAATATGAGTTGGAAGTTTAAAAGGATCAAAATATAAAGTCCTTTTGAAATTAT
This sequence comes from Triticum aestivum, assembly GCF_018294505.1. NCBI lineage: Eukaryota > Viridiplantae > Streptophyta > Magnoliopsida > Poales > Poaceae > Triticum > Triticum aestivum. Next base: position 261,858,160 of record NC_057802.1, read on the forward strand.
TTTCAATTTGGAGTTATTTTGGTTTTATTCAAATTATTTTTCCCCAAAAAAATATATATGGAAAATAGGTAACATGATTCCCTACATCAGAAAATTGGAGAGAAATAAATTTGAATTAATTTTGGTATTTTTAAAATGATTTTTATTGGATATTATTAGAACAGTAGCACTCTTTGTTTTATTTGATTTTTTATGGATTTTATTTGACTTTAAAAAAAATGTTCATCTTGTAGAAAATCTTTTTCTGAAATTTTTGATGTATTATATGCCTATATAATATTTTTGTTTCTTTTGTTTTTATTATTTTCGTTTGTCTGTGTTTTAAAAAAACTTTCTCCACCGGACCAGGCCAACGTGGCCGAAGCCTAGCCCGCCGGCCCAGCCCAGCCGCAACCGCCTCTCGCGGGAGTCCTGGTCCCGAGCCGCCGCCCCCCTTGAGGCTATATATAGCCGGGCCCCAGGCCTCGCGCCGCCGCTCGCCTCCTCGCCTCGTGCCGCCGCTGCCGCGCCCTTGGACCGCCGCCGCCGCGCCCTCGCATCTCGCGCCGCCTCTGCACTTCGCCGCTGCCGCCTTCCGCCACCCACGCCGCCGCCTGCTGCTGCCGCTGTAGCCGTCGCCGCCGCACGCGCGCCGCCTCGCCTCGCGTCGCCCCGCTCCTCGCCGACGCCCGCCGCCACGGGAAGCCGCCGGAGATCCGCCGCCGGTTTTTCGACGGAAAACCGATCGAACCGGTATAAACCGTCAACCCCGATCCGGTTTTAATTTAAGTTTTTGGTTTTTCTTTTTAGTCCGGTTTATTTTTTTAGTTAGTTTATTTAGCGAGCGTTCGCTCGTTAGCTTCTGGTAGCAAACGTTTTCGTTCTGTAGGGTTCTGTAGCGAACGTTCGTTCGATAGGATTTTTCTTTTTATTTTGGTTTTCGGCCAGGGATCTATTTGTGAGTATTTTATTTACAGTTTAGCCCCTGTTCTTCAAACGATCACTACTTTTTGCTCGTTTGTCCAAATCCAACGAAACCAACGCCCACTTCTTCGTTATGAACCCCTCTATCCAGTAAAACAACTTAAACATGTTTTTAAAATTTTAAAATTTGAATTAGAACAGATTTGTATTCAAACTTCGTTTGATCGTAACTTGAGTTTTATAACTCCGACTTAGTTGGTTCTTTTTGTAAATCGAAGCTCTTGACCTAAACTTTCTGATAAGGCCAAATTCACATAATTTTGGTACCGTTAGAAATTTTTTTATGTTGCAAGAGTTATTTGCTTGGTTTTGATGTTTTTTCGAATTGTCTTCTTCGTTCTTTCCGATCTTTTGAGTGATTGCTTATGTGTGGTTACTATTGCTTGCTCACGATAGATTGACCGGAGTGTGACGAGTAGAACTATCAAGAGTTTTGAGTGCGAATCATCTTCATCAATAGTACAGGCAAGTTCACACTTTGATCATATCCTTTCCATACCCAGTTTTTATGCATTAGTTTCATCCCCAAATAAATTGCATGGTTAGGATCTGAATTAAATTGTGGGATGGGAAGTAGCTGAGGTAGTACCTATTCACCTGTTTATTGTCAAACCCTGGGAGTTACTTCTACATTTGCTTATATTGCTATGCTATGCTCGTAGATGTGGATTGGGTTTGAGTGTATTCATGACAGATGTGAGTATTCTTAATTAATGGTTAACTTAAGGTGGCAACTTTAATACACATCTGGGTGGATTGAGGCACCTGGGGAATTCCAGTGATTGCCTATATTTTTTTGGAAATCCCGGGGTACCGTGTGGTTCTCCTATGGACCGCCACCCAGGCTCAAAGGGATCATGAGATTATTCATACTAGAAACTTCCGTGTGCAGCCACAAGCTATTATGGGCTCTAGCATAGTTGATTAAGTCGTGTGAACTCTTACACTGGTAGACTAGCATATGTAGGGGATGTAGGTGGTACGGTCTACCCATCGTAAGGTGCTAACGCTTCTGAAAGACTATGTCTCGGTCATCCGTTTCTCAAACACCTTGTAGTGCGAGAAATCCAACGGAGGCGATCGAGTCTTGTGGGGGAAAGTGCACAAACCTCTGCAGAGTGTACAAACTAATAATGGTTAGCCGTGTCCCTGGTTATGGACATCTTGAGTATCTGGTTCTTGGATTATCATGTTGATCTCAATTAGCCACGCTCTGGTGCCATCATCTAGGCGAAGCAGTGTCGTCTGCAGCCGCAACAACCACCCACGCGAAAAAAGCTAGGTCACACAAAACATTGAGCAATTCCTTTTTTATATAAGGTTATTATCCTCAAAGATCTCGCTCTTTGTATGGAAAACCTGCACGCAATGGTCCCCTTCCGCTATTGGCAACGCCCTTGTTCTATTTCGAGTCCGCTCAAAAGTTCGAGCGGCCGCGTCGAGAACGGCAGGGTGGCCTACCTGCTATTGACAACGCCCTTGTTCTGTTTCAAGTTCGCTCAACAGTTCAGGCAGCCACGCTAAGAACGGTAAGGTGGTTTGCCTGGCGGCAAGCATGCCCGGCAGGCTGCTAAGGATCCGTCCTCAATGCGCCGCGGCTTGGGTTTACGAGCCGGCAAGCCTATCCAACTAAGCGTAGGGCGTACATACAAAGAGAGATCGGACAGGAAAATAGCATGCATCGTTTCAAAGTACTGCAGAGTTATATTACATCAATCATTGCTGCGGTTCTACGTTGAGATAAATTTGTCTTGGTCATGAACTCGCAGTGGGAATGAGAAAACAGGGTGCCTAGTCCCGGCGCTGGCCCTCCACCCTCTTGACCCCGTCGACGCAGCTGATGATGGGCTCGATACGCTCCTCGAGCGTCGCAAGGTTCGCATCCTCCGGCAAGCTCTCCAGCACGTCGGCGAAGTCGACGTTGGGGTTCCAGAATGCCACCTTGGTGAGCACCTTGGTCAGGGCACCCCGGCAGAGCCTCCGGGACTCATGACCAGATAAACTGCTCGGTTGGAGTGGAGCTGTTCCAGGGCTCCGAGGACGCCCTCGAAGAACAGGGTCAGCCTAGCATTGGGGCTCACGTTCGGCTCTTGGGAGTACCTGACATCCGGCAGGCCCATGGCGGCTAGCTGCGCGGTGAGCCTCCCTGCGACATCGACGAGGCGGCTAATCCAGAGGTTCACGCCCTTCGCGTACTCCTCGTATTCGGCGGCGCCATCCCTCCGCAGCCGTTTCTCCTCCAGGGCCTTGTTCAGGGTCTCCTCACGATCCCCGGCCTCCGGAAGCTCCCCCTCCAGGCCCTCCAGCTTCAGCTTCAAATCGTTGATGGAGTCGCTCGCCTCGGAAAGCAGCTTGGCTTTTTCGGAGACCGCGGCTTGCGCATCCGCCGAAGCGCGGTTGGCCGTGTCCCTCTCCTCCGTCAGCTCCGAGACCACCTTCTTCAGCTCCTCCCGCTCCAGCTCTAACTTCTACACCTCGCCAGCGTGAACCCAAGCCAGAGCATCGAGTGCATCCTTGTGCCTCTGCTCTAGCTGCTGGGTCCGCTGCGCGACGAGCTTCCCGACCTCCTCGTCCTTGCCGCGAAGCGTGGCGGCGAGCGCCTCCTCACAAGCGGCAAGGTCCTCCTCTTGGGTGTTCAGCAGAGGCTGGTGCTATTACCGGGCAGCCTCGACCTGGGCGGCCTGTGCCTTCGCCACCTCCTGGGCCTTCTCGACATCAGCCTGCTTCAGGATGAGCTCTCGCTTGCGCTCAACCAGCTCGCCCTGTGCAGCCTTCAGTCGTTCCCGGGCCTCACGAAACCAGGCCTGCATCTGAGCGACGCGCTCCTCCAAATCCGCTTCCGCCTTGTCCACCGCCGCCATCTTGGATTTCGCCTTGTCAAGGCGGGCACGGTGCAGCACTTGGAGCTTCTGAAAGTTGGCGCTCATGGCCCAAAGAAGCTGCTCCTCCTGAGAACTATCTCCGTCGACGCTCGGTTCATCGACAACCTGGAGCCCGGCGATGGCGAGCGTGTCGTCGTCAAACACCTCCCCTCGGTTGGCGCTCTGCTGCCCGCCGTCCCGGGGAGGCAGACGAACAAGTCGTCGCCCACCTTCAGATACTTGTCCAAGGCAGGGGCTGCAGGGGAGGAAGGTTGGTCGTTGGCCGCCTCCTCCTCGGCGGGCTACTTGGTGGCCTCCTCGGAGGCAGCCTTGCCGGACTCCCCGACAGGCCCCTCGCCGGCTTCCTCAGCAGTGGCCTCGCTGGTCTCCCGTGCAGGCCCCTTGGCGGCCTACTCAGCAGCAGACTTGGCGGCTTCCCCGGCTGCAACCTTGGTGGCCTCGGCCTCAGCATCCCTGGCGACCTCCTCGATGACGATGTCGATGTCGTCCTGGTCCATCGAGGGAGGATCTGAAAACCAGTAAAAGAAATGGAGCGAGGCCAAGATCAAAACTCAGAACAAGAGAAAGAACAGGGACGGGAAGCAAACAACTTACCCGCATCGGGCTGAGAAGAAGTGGCTCCCTCCCCGCCAACATTCGTTGCCGGGACGGAACCACCAGCACCCAAGCTCGCCTCCTCCTCCTCCGTGCGCATGGGCTAAGTGTTTGGTGCCCTTGTCAAGGACGCCCCTCTGGGCGGCATGGTCAACAAGGGCGGCGTGTTGGGAGTGGCCCTCAGCGGCTCCTCCTGCCGTCGCTCTCCTCTTGCAAACCCGGCAAGGTCAGCACCAAGGATTCGTGTCCCGACGCCCGTCAACGAAGAGTGATTAATGAACTCACGCCGGGGGCTGAAGCGGGGGCTGTGCCGGGGGCTGTTGTCCAGACTGATCCCCACCACCACCGGCATGTGCGGAGCGCTGGCCGGGGGCTTGTCGCTCGTCAAGGCCCTGGCCCTCTTCGCCATCCTCTAGGCCAGCGCCTCCGTGTCCCTGTAAAGATAACATCAAGTTAAAGGAGGATAGCATAGGCGTAGGGCCAGGAGATGATGGAGGGCGAAGTCCTTACTCGTCCTCCACCTCCTCTTCCACCAGCCTCCTCTTCCTCTTCGGGCTAAAGGACCCGAGGTCGAAGTCGGCCTCCGGGGTACTGTCCGCGAGAGGAGGAGAAGGGGATGGTGTCCTGCACCGCTTGCACGAAGAAGAGGCAGTCGCCGTCCTCTTCACTGTCGCGGCCTTCGCCGTCTTCCTTGCTGTGGCGGCCTTCATTGCCCTCGTCTGGCGCACGGGCTGCTCCTGAACTTGTTGCCGCTGCATGGTCCTGCCATGTCGGACCGGCTCGCCGGAGCTAGCCCGCCGCAGGACGCATCTTTTCTCTGTGGGCGGGGAGTCGTCAGCCTCGGCCTCCTCCTCAGCCGACTCCTCGACCACGTCTTCGATGAGGGGGGCCCCGGCTCCGGCGCTGCTGGCCTCCCCCGCGGACTCTGCCCATCCGGCGAGCTCCTTGTCCTCCGCGGCTGTGTCGGCCTCATCCTCCACAGCGCCGGTGCTGCCAGCCTCCTTGGCGAGCGCCGCTTCTGCCGCCCTGGCAGCGATGTAGTCCAGCTCCTCCTTGGTGGTGTCTTTGATGAGCAGTGGCTCGTCGCGGACGTACCTCTCCGATAGATTGTCGAAGAACTCTTGCAACCGCTCCGCTTCCGGCTCGGCCCAGCTTGGGTCAAGGCCATGCCCGTTGAAATCTAGCATCATGGCGATGTTCTCGGTCCGACAAGAATTGTTGCTCAGCGGGACCACCCCCGCTGGCAACCCGAACAGAGACGCCTTGACGGCCTTGCCGGCCTTCTCGGCCCTGCCGTCGTCGCTCACCTTCAGCTGGAAGAGCCTCTGGCAGAAATGGGCATGCCCCATCACTGTGAAGTTGTGCTTCAAACCGGGGCGGAGCCTCATGATGTCAGCCACGTTCCTGTAATCCCAGGCCGGCCTCCCCTTGTTATGCAGAGGGGGATTCGGTGGCGGATGAAATCGGCCCCAATCATCTCAAGGGTGAGCTCGGCCTCGGTTAGGTGATGAATCCTGGTGGTGGCGACTGAGAGTTTCTTGTCTTTGGCATCGAGGTAGCCCCAGTCCTTGCGGCGGACCGGCAGACTCTGGCGAACCCGGCAGAACTCTGGTGGATCCTTCTCCTCAATCCAGCACCACCGACTCCAACACTCCTCCCACCTCTCCTTCTAGGTGCCCTCCGGTTACGTGCCCTTCTCCTGGGTCCTCGGGGTCCAGGTGACGCAGCCGGAGATGGCGCCCCCTGGCTGGATGCGGGGGTAGAAGTAGTGGCGGAAGAGCGCCGTGCTAGGGAGCACTCCGGCGAAGCCCTCACAAAGATGGGCGAAGAAAGCCATGTACGCCACGACATTCGGCATAAGATCCAGAAGATGGAAGCCGTAGGTGTGCATGACATCGTTGAAGAAGTCAGAAAAAGGAGGGTGATAACCCACAAGTATAGGGGATCAATTGTAGCCTCTTTCGATAGGTAAGAGTGTCGGACCCAGCGAGGAGCTAAAGGTAGAACAAATATTCCCTCAAGTTCTATCGACCACCGATACAACTCTACGCACGCTTAACGTTCGCTTTACCTAGAACAAGTATAAAACTAGAAGTACTTTGTAGGTGTAACTGGATAGGTTTGCAAGAATATAAAGAGCACGTAAATAAAAACTAGGGTCTGTTTAGGTAAAGAAGCAATAAAGTTAGTATAGCGAGTGTGGAAAAGTGGTGGTAGCAGTTGCGAAATTGTCTATAAGCAATTGACTACTTTACCAGACCGATAGCAAGTTTTATGTGGGAGAGGCCACTGCGAGCATGTCATCCCTAACTTGGAATTCTATGCACTTATGATTGGAACTATTAGCAAGCATCCGCAACTACTAATGTTCATTAAGGTAAAACCCAACCATAGCATTAATATATATTGGTCCCCCTTCAACCCCGTACACATCAATTTCTATGCTAGGTTGAAGCTTCTGTCACTCTTGCCCTCCAATACATAGTCCTATCAACATACAACTAACCCTATGGTGTGATCCACGCGTGCGCTCATATGATGGGCACCAAAGGACAACAATGTAACAACAAGCAAATTAAACCAATCATAGCAATTCACCAATTACCGATAGGACAACGAAAATCTACTCAGACATCATAGGATGGCAACACATCATTGGATAATAATATGAAGCATAAAGCACCATGTTCAAGTAGAGGGTACAACGGGTTGCGGGAGAGTGGAACGCTATAGATAGATGGGGAAGGTGATGAAGATGTTGGTGAAGATGACGGAGGTGTTGGTGTAGATTGCGGTGACGATGATGGCCCCGGCGGCGTTCCAGCGCCATCGGAAGAGAGGGAGAGAGGGCCCCCCTTCTTCTTCTTCCTTGACCTTCTCCCTAGATGGGAGAAGGGTTTCCCCTCTGGTCCTTGGATTCCATGGCATGGGAGGGGCGAGAGCCCCTTCGAGATTGGATCTGTCTCTCTGTCTCTCTCTGTTTCTGCGTTCCCGATTCTGGCCTTTCACCGTTCCTTATATTCTCGGAGATCCGTAACTCCGATTGGGTTGAAATTTGGACACGATTTTTATCCGGATATTGGCTTTCTTGCGGCGAAAGAAGGGCACCAACTGCCTTACGGGGTGCGCACGAGGGTCAGGGGCGCGCCCACCCCCTGGGACGCGCCCCCCTGCCTCGTGGCCCCCTCGGGCATCGTCTCGCGTTGATTCTTCTTCCCAAAAATCACATATATTCCAAAAAAATCTCCGTCAGTTTTTATCCTGTTTGGACTCCGTTTGATATGGATTTTCTGCGACACAAAAAACATGCAACAAACAGGAACTGGCACTGGGCATTGGATCAATATGTTAGTCCGAAAAATAGTATAAAAAGTTGCCAAAAGTATGTAAAAGTTGTAGAATATTGGCATGGAACAATAAAAAATTATAGATACGATGGAGACGTATCAGCATCCCCAAGCTTAATTCCTGCTCGTCCTCGAGTAGGTAAATGATAAAAAAGATAATTTTTGATGTGGAATGCTACCTAGCATAATCTTGATCATGTAATCTAATCATGGCATGAATATTAAGACACGAGTGATTCAAAGCAATAGTCTATCATTTGACATTTAGACAATAATACTTTAGGCATACTAATAAAGTAATTATGTCTTCTCAAAATAACATAGCCAAAGAAAGCTCATCCCTACAAAATCATATAGTTTGGCCATGCTTCATTTTCGTCACACAAAATGCTCTCATCATGCACAACCCCGATGACAAGCCAAGAAATTGTTTCATACTTTAGAATTTTCAAACTTTTTCAACTCTCATGTAATATATGAGCGCGAGCCATGGACATAGCACTATAGGTGGAATAGAATATGATGATGGAGGTTGTGTGGAGAAGACAAAAAGTGAGAAAGTCTCACATCGACGCGGCTAATCAACGGGCTATGGAGATGCCCATCAATTGATGTCAATGCGAGGAGTAGGGATTTCCATGCAACGGATGCACTAGAGCTATAAGTGTATGAAAGCTCAAACTGAAACTAAGTGGGTGTGCATCCAACTTGCTTGCTCATGAAGACCTAGGGCATTTGAGGAAGCCCATCGTTGGAATATACAAGCCAAGTTCTATAATGAAAATTCCCACTAGTATATGAAAGTGATAACTCAAGAGACTCTCTATATGAAGAACATGGTGCTACTCTGAAGCATAGGTGTGGTAAAAGGATAGTAACATTGCCCCTTCTCTCTTTTTCTCTCATTTTTTTTGTTTTTTTGGTGGGCTTCTTTGGCCTCTTTTTTTTATTTGGGCTTCTTTGGCATCTTTTATTTTTATTTTTAAAGTCCGGAGTCTCATCCCGACTTGTGGGGGAATCATAGTCTCCATCATCCTTTCCTCACTGGGGCAATGCTCTAATAATGATGATCATCACACTTTTATTTACTTACAACTCAATATTACAACTCGATACTAGAACAAAGATATGACTCTGTATGAATGCCTCCGGCGGTGTACCAGGATGTGCAATGATCTAGCGTGGCAAAGATATCAAAAATTCGGACAATCCATGAAAATATCATGCTTGCTATCTTATGAGCATGCAAAGCAATATGACAATGAATGCTCAAGTCATGTATATGATGACGATGGAAGTTGCATGGCAATATATCTCGGAATGGCTATGGAAATGCCATAATAGGTAGATATGGTGGCTGTTTTAAGGAAGATATAAGAAGGCTTATGTGTGATAGAGCGTATCGTATCACGGAGTTTGGATGCACCGGTGAAGTTTGCACCAACTCTCGAGGTGAGAAAGGGCAATGCACGGTACCAACGAGGCTAGCAATGATGGAAGGGTGAGAGTGCGTATAATCCATGGACTCAACATTAGTGATAAAGAACTCACATACTTATTGCAAAAATCTACAAGTCATCAAAACCAAGCGGATTGGTAGGAAAAGACCACCGCTCGTCCCCGACCGCCACTCATAAGAAAGACAATCAAAGAAACACCGCATGCTTCAAATTTGTTACACAACGTTTACCATACTACGGGACTTGCAAACCTCAACACAAGCATTTCTCAAATTCACAATTACCCACTAGCATGACTCTAATATCACCATCTTTATATCGCAAAACCATTGCAAGGAATCAAACATATCATATTCAGTGATCTACAAGTTTTATGTATGATTTTATGACTAACCATGTGAATGACCAATTCCTGTCAACTCTCTAAATAGATATAAGTGAAGCAAGAGGGTTTAATTCTTTCTACAAAAGATATGCCCACGCTCTAACAAATATAAGTGAAGCAAAAGAGCACTCTACAAATGGCGGTTTTCTATGTGTAGGGAAACAGGCAATCCAAACATCAAATGATATAAGTGAAGCACATGAAGCATTCTATAAAGCCATACTGAAAAAATATAAGTGAAGTGCAATGAGCATTCTATAAATCAACCAAGGGCTATCTCATACCAGCATGGTGCATAAAATAAAAGTGAAAACTAAATGCAAAAGATGCTCCAAGATTTGCACATATCACATGAACGAAACGAATCCGAAAACATACCGATACTTGTTGAAGAAAGCTGGGATGCCTTCCGGGGCATCCCCAAGCTTAGATGCTTGAGTCTCCTTGAATATTTACTTGGGGTGCCTTGGTCATCCCCAAGATTGAGCTCTTGCCTCTCCTCCTTCTCCTCACATCGAGACCTCCTCGATCCTCGAACACTTCATCCACACAAAACTCAACAGAAAGCTCGGTAAGATCCGTTAGTATAATAAAGCAAATCACTACTCTAAGTACTGTTGCAAACCAATTAATATTTTTTTTGCGTTTTAGCTACTGTAATATAACTTTTCCATGGCTTAATCCATTGATAGGAATTGACAGTTTCATCAAAACTAGCAAACTATGCATCAAAAACAGAATCTGTCTTAAACAGGACAGTCTGTAGTAATCTGAACATTCACCATACTTCTGGTACTCCAAAAATTCTGAAAAAATAGGAAAAATAAACAATTTATATATAAAGACAGTGCAAAAAGTTTCAGATCCGTTTGATGTTCCAGTAAAAAATGTAAAATCGCGCACTACAACCAAAGTTTCTGTTTTGCACCACACAAACCAACAAGCAATGTAAACATCCTAAAGGCAAATCTTGGCACATTATTTTTGTTTTTAAACTTTATAAAAGCACACAACAGAAATAAATGACTCTCTAAAACTTCCGGGTTGTCTCCTTGGCAGCGCTTTCTTTAAAGCCATTAAGCTAGGCATAAAGTGCTCAAGTAATGGATCCACCTAGATCCCAAGGTATGTCAAAGCCAATTTGAATTAGCAATGATTTGGTATTTAGTAGTGAGCACAAAGAAACATATATCAAGCAATGACGAAGTCTAACTCTCTTCCTATGCATCGGCATGTCATAAAAGAACAATTCATGCACACATAGTAAAGGCCAATGCATAGTATAAACAGTCTCTTGCAATTTTATCTTATTGGAAACATGGAGAGGCGGAGATGTAGTTCCTCTCTCATAATAATTGCAAGTAGGAGCAGCAAGCACATGAATACTATATCTATCAAAATCATCATGTGTAGTAGTAAAATGCAACCCATCAATATAATCCTTAATAAGGGGAAACTTCTCTGATATAGTGTAGTCGGGAGAATTAAAAAAGATAATCGGACTATCATGCGTGGGTGCAATAGCAACAATTTCATGTTTAACATAAGGAAATATAGCAAGTTCATCTCCATAAGCATAATTCATATTGGCATCTTGGCCACAAGAATAGCAAGCATCATCAAAAAGGGTTATTTCAAAAGAATCAACGAGATCATAACTATCATCATAGCAATCATCCTTCGGTAAGCACGAAGGGAAATTAAACTATGTATGAGTTGAAGAGTTACTCTCATTAGAAGGTGGGCGCGGTTTGCTAATCCGCTCTTCCTCCTTTTGTTCTTCGCTCTCCTCATCATCTTTTTCATCCAATGAGCTCATAGTTTCATCAATTTCTTCTTCCATAGACTCCTACAAAATGTTAATCTCTTCTTGGACAGCGGAGGAGTCCTCAATATATGGTTTAACATAGGCGTTAGAAGCATAATTATCATAACAATATTTAAGTATGGCAAAATTTTCAGATTTGTAAAGAGTAGCATCATACTTTTCAATCAAAGAAGCAATTTCATAAGCACCCTTAAAAGCAACAAATTCTTCAATTTGTTGAACATCATAGTAATTATACACACCCTTAGCATACGAAGATACGGTTCCATTATCACTAAACAAACATTGGTAGGGAAGGTTTTTCTTAGGGTTTTCAGAACAACAAGTAAAATCATATATTTCACACAAATTCCAAGCATAGCATTGCAAACGATGAATTTGATACAGTAAAAGTTTCCCTTTTGAGATAAGCGGTGTCGCACGTAATAGGCATGCTGATCTAAAGATTTGCCCTCAACTAAGCTAGTTGGGGTTTCAGCACGAGCACATAGGAATCGAAGATGATCCAAGTAAAAAGCTTCAGGAGTATGATAGATTTTGAGTGGTTCTTCAACCATTGGTTCAGTAGGTACCACTAATTTTTTTTGGTATTTTGCTTTTCCTACCCATAACTAAAGATAGAAAACAAGAGCACAAAATAAAAACTACTTAGTGATAAAGCAAACAAGCACCCACGCTATAACTCCCCGGCAACGACGCCAGAAAAAGGTCTTGATAACCCACAAGTATAGGGGATCAATTGTAGCCTCTTTCGATAAGTAAGAGTGTCGAACCCAATGAGGATCTAAATGTAGAACAAATATTCCCTCAAGTTCTATCGACCACCGATACAACTCTACTCATGCTTAACGTTCGCTTTACCTAGAACAAGTATAAAACTAGAAGTACTTTGTAGGTGTAACGGGATAGGTTTGCAAGAATATAAAGAGCACGTAAATAAAAACTAGGGGCTTTTTAGGTCAAAAAGCAATAAAGTTAGTATAGCGAGTGTGGAAAAGTGGTGGTAGCAGTTGCGAAATTGTCCCTAAGCAATTGACTACTTTACTAGACCGATAGCAAGTTTTATGTGGGAGAGGCCACTGCTAGCATGTCATCCCTGACTTGGAATTCTATGCACTTATGATTGGAACTATTAGCAAGCATCCGCAACTACTAATGTTCATTAAGGTAAAACCCAACCATAGCATTAAGATATATTGGTTCCCCTTCAATCCCGTATGCATCAATTTCTATGCTAGGTTGAAGCTTCTGTCACTCTTGCCCTCCAATACATAGTCCTATCAACATACAACTAACCCTATGGTGTGATCCACGCGCGCGCTCATATGATGGGCACCAAAGGACAGCAACATAACCACAAGCAAATTAAACCAATTCAAGCAATTCACCAATTACCGATAGGACAACGAAAATCTACTCAGACATCTTAGGATGGCAACACATCATTGGATAATAATATGAAGCATAAAGCACCATGTTCAAGTAGAGGGTACAGCGGGTTGCGGGAGAGTGGACCGCTGTAGATAGATGGGGTAAGGTGATGAAGATGTTGGTGAAGATGACGGAGGTGTTGGTGTAGATTGCGGTGACGATGATGGCCTCGGCGGCGTTCCGGCGCCACCGGAAGAGAGGGGGAGAGGGCCCCCCTTCTTCTTCTTCTTCTTCCTTGACCTTCTCCCTAGATGGGAGAAGGATTTCCCCTTTGGTCCTTGGCTTCCATGGCATGGGAGGGGCGAGAGCCCCTACGAGATTGGATCTGTCTCTCTGTCTCTCTCTATTTCTGCGTTCCCGATTCTGGCATTTCACCGTCTCTTATATTCTTGGAGATCCGTAACTCCGATAGGGTTGAAATTTGGACACGATTTTTATCTTGGTTTTCTTGCGGCAAAAGAAGGGCACCAACCGCCGTACGGGGTGGCCATGAGGGTCAGGGGCCCGCCCCCTGCCTCGTGGCCCCCACGGGCATCGTCTCGCATTGATTCTTCTTCCCAAAAATCACATATAATCCAAAAAAAAATCTCTGCCAGTTTTTATCCTGTTTGGACTCCGTTTTATATGGATTTTTTGCGAAACAAAAAACATGCAACAAACAGGAACTGGCACTGGGCACTGGATCAATATGTTAGTCCCAAAAATAGTACAAAAGTTGCCAAAAGTATGTAAAAGTTGTAGAATATTGGCATGGAACAATCAAAAATTATAGATATGACGGAGACGTATCAGAGGGCAGAGCCCGCAAGAGAAGTAGTCGACGAAGAAGGGGTGCCGATTTGGGACGGCCTTGGCGAAATCGGCCGGGACGATGCGCGTGGCAGGGTGCCCCGTCGGCTTCCTCCCCCACAAGGGCTTGAAGTAGTCCCTGAGATGGACCGCATCGACCGTCGAAGGGAAGTAGGCGTCCTGCGTCCGAAGCACCGCCAAGTCACTCTCCGGCACCTCCTCCCTGGCGTCCTTGGCCACTCCCTTGCCCTTGCTGGTTTTGGGTGCCATGGCGGCTGAGAAAGAGGTAAGGGATCGAGAGTAATGGGGGCGCGGCGGCGGCGGGCAAAGGTGAGAGCTTTGATTTTTCGCTTGAGGAAGAAGAGGGGAATGGCGGTTCCAAGATTGGAAGAGGCACAGAGGATAAATGAGCAGCGCGCCCATGGGTTTCCCTTTTTTATGGGGAAGGCGCGGGCCGCCTCTTTACCATTTACCACGATGTGATGTAGGCGTGCGCAACTGCCCCACGCACGACCCCCACGTCACGCATTCAACACAGGTCATGGGGAAGCACAACTGGTGAGGGAGTTACTGCGGTAAAACTCAGCCCCGTGTGCCCGCGCACCGTTCTGGGCCTAGCCCAACAACGCGTCGCGCTTATGTGTGGCCCAGGCCCGGGGGCTCCTGTCGGTGTACAAAAGTTGGGCCCCTCTTTGTACCCCTTTACTTGTGCACGGGCAGTTAGAGCCGCACCTGTGGCCACACTTAGCGGGGCAGAGGAAGGAAGCAAAAGTACAAGACCACCAGAGCAGCGCTCCAACCAGGGTGCAGAGGATGAGGCAACAAGATAGACTTCCCCCAGCAAGACCCTTGCCGGGGCGGCCTACGCAGCCCCGGCAAGAGCCTTGCCGAGGCAACTCACCCAACACCAGCAAAGCCACCACCCTTGAGCCTGAGAGTTTTGACACCATCGACAACATTGGGACCAAGGCTCGGGAGGGGCCTGCGTAGTGACATGCAGATCTTTGTGAAGACAAAGGGCCTGCGAGGCCTAGATAGGAACCAGAAAACAAGACAACAGCGAGGATCCTTGCCGAGGATGCCCACGAGGCCCCGGCAAGGCTCCTGCCGAAGATACCCATGAGGCCCCGGCAAGACTCTTGCCGAGGGCGCCCACAAGGCCCCGGCAAGACCCTTGCTGGGAATATCAGCAAAACCGCTGCAAGGATTTGCCGCCCCGTCGCCGCCCCAGCTCAGCGGCCGACACACCAACTGAGCAAGTACCCACGTGGCAGTACGGGGCTCCTAGGCCAACTAGTCAATCACCTGCGTGGTGGCATGCAGATCTTCATGAAGACCATGCCACCGCACCAGCTCAGCAGCCTGCCAGCCTACATGGCGCTGCATGCCTCCTTGGCCTGGACGCGTGTCGGAGCAAGGCGAAGCGGCGACGGACGGGACGGGCTTCGTTGCCGTCCCCGATAAAGCAAGAGGACACCTAAGTAGCGCATTTAATGTGTTTTGTCCTATGATGTCAGGCGATAAGCTTGAACACTGTACATACTTTCCACCTCCTGTGTGCCACTGTGGCGACCCCTTTTTCCTATAAAAGGAGGCCCGAGGCGTACTGAGGAAGGATTCAGACTTTTTTGGACTACGCATGCACCGTAGCTAGTTCAAGAGCTGAAGAAAACTCAAATATACACCAAAGCATGACTAGGGTATTACGCATCTTCGCGGCCCGAACCTGGGTAAAATCTCCTGGTGCTAACTAATAGACCCGCTCTTTACACAACCTCACGCCCGCCAACCACAGAAGGGATCCTCGTGATCCCATAGGTGTCGTTTCCCCCGATAGTCGTGCTGCCGGAGCTCTCCCTCAACTTCTCCACCCCCTTGCTGGATCAAGGAGGAGACGTCCCCGGGCTGTACATGTGTTGAACGCGGAGGCGCCGTTTTTTCGGCGCTTGGATCGGATCTTCCGCAATTTGAATCGCCGCGAGTATGACTCCATGACCGCGTTCTTGTAACACTTCCGCTTAGAGATCTTCAAGGGTATGAAGATGCACTCTCTCTCTCTCTCATTGCTAGCATCTCCTAGATTGATCTTGGTGACACGTAGGAAACTTTTTAAATTATTACTATGTTACCCAACAGTGGTATCAGAGCTAGGTCTATTCGTAGATTCTATGCACGAGTAGAACACAAGTAGTTGTGGGCGATGATATGGTCAATTTGCTTGCCGTTACTAGTCCTATCTTGATTCGGCGGCATTGTGGGATGAAGCGGCCCGGGCTGACCTTACACGGACGCTTATGTGAGACAGGTTCCACCGACTGACATGCACTTGTCGCACAAGGTGGCTAGCGGGTGTCTATCCCTCCCACTTTAGTTGGATCGGATTTGATGAAGAGGGTCCTTATGAAGGGTAAATAGAAATTGGAATATCAACATTGTGGCTTTTGCGTAGGTAAGAAACGTTCTTGCTAGAAACCCGTACTATAGGAATCAGGAAATTTGCCGTATGTGGATTAGACGGCAATGGCCTAAAAACAGACGGCGAAGATTTTGCCATCAGTCAGCAGGCAGCAAAGTCAGACGGCAAAGATAAGTCGGCAAAGAATTCTTTGTCGTCAGCATTTTGTCAGGCAGACGGCAAAATCTTTGTCATTAGGAAAACTTCATCTTTGCCTTCAACCCAATAATAGCATATGGCAAAGAAAGGCAGCTTTGCCATCAGCCAGACTCTGTCTTGCCATCTGCCTCATACACCACAGACGGCAAAGAAAATTATTTCATTTAAAAAATATGAACCACCAGTGGAGGTGGAGAGGTCGTAGTTGCTCGATGGCGTACACAAAAAAATCACAGCGATTTCACCATCTACAGTTCAAGAATGTATGACAACAGAACGGATTTTACAAAACATGAATACTCTATTTGCACAATATATCCATCATCACAATATTTACACAGAAATACACTATTTACAATATGAAGTTCCCCATTTACATGACGAACAAATCAACGAATCAGCACACGTAAAAACTACAATATTTTACAAAAAAGGACGCACTGGCCCTTGCCAGCAGCTAGATCCGAGCGTGAGCGTCGAGCTCGAGGCGGCGGACGGTGGTCTCGGGCAGATTTTACCATGGTAGAGGAGCAGATGGAGGGCGAGGGAGACGGAAGGGGAAAGGGGTGCTGCAGGGTAGCTCCAGGCGAGCTCTTGACGAAGCTGCGGGGCGGCCAGGTCGAAGGGCAGTGATGATTGACGAGCATGGGAGCTCGAGATCGAGAGGAAGCACGGGGTCGCGGACAGGGAGGACGATTACGTGGCGGGGAGGAGAAGGAGGATCCAGCGACAACCTCCTGCTCGCGTGGCGGCGAGCTCTTGCGGCGCGGCCGGATCGAAGGGCGGCAGCGGTTGACAAGCAAAGGAGATTAGGATCGGGAGGAGGCATGGGGTCGCGGGCATGGAGGAAGAGGAGGACCTCGTGGCGAGGAGGAGGAGGATGCCGCGGTGGCCTCCTACTCAGGCGGCGGCGAGCTCTTGTGGCGCGGCCGGATCAAAGGGCGGAGGCGGTTGACAAGCTGGGGAGCTCGGGATAGGGAGGAGGCACGAGGTCGCGGGCACGGAGGAGGAGGATCCCGCGGCGAGGAGGAGGTGGAGGATCACGCGGTGGCCTCCAACTCAGGCGGCGGCGAGGTGGGTTCGACCGGTGCAGCGGCGAGGAAGATCGAAGGAAGGGAGGGAGGAAGGCAGAGGAGGAAGGTATCGAGGGAGAGATGGGGTCGGGTTGGGAGAGAGAGATCGTGGCGGGGATAAGGGAGAGATGGGGTCGGGTTGGGAGAGAGAGTGGTGGGGTCAGCGCGGGTTGGGAGAGAGAGTGGCGCGGTCGGCGTGGGGACAGAGAGAGATCGTGGTGTGTGTGGAGCACATGATGCCATGTCATCGATCCGTGGGTTTGATCTGCGTGGTGTGTTTTCTTCTTTGCCGTCTGTAGAAAAAACACTGATGGCAAAGACATAATTTGTCGTCTTCAATTTTTTTTACAGACGGCAAAGACATAATTTGCCGTCTGCTTTTTTCCACATACGGCAAAGTATGTCTTTGCCATCTGTAAAAAAAAGCAGACGGCAAAATATGTCTTTGCGGTGTGTAAAACAAAAGCAGACGGCAAATTATGTCTTTGCCGTCTGTAAAAAAAGCAGACGGCAAAGTACGTCTTTGCCGTCAGTCATTCTTTGCTATCAGCAGCTGGCGGCAAAAGTGGTCTTTGCCGTCTGCCCCGACGAAATGCTGATGGCAAAGAACAGTACTGACGGCGAATCTCCTGTTTCCTGTAGTTATATTGGTAGGAGCATGATCTGGTAATTTCTCATAATTAATGAAGCAATATATAATATACTTGCTTCACAACCTAAAAATATTGACAGAAGCAAATATTTGAGACTGTGCTCACATAGATGATAAGATGGAGCTGAAATTTGGTGGAGTGTGATGATATGAGCAGATGAAGAGGCATGCAAAATTTAAACTCATTTGTATACTCCTAGCTAGTACTTCCTTCAACAAGGCTTCCTTCTGACAGAAACTTTGAAAAATCAACGAGGAAGATTAACTAGGCAAATTGAGTTGAAGTTTGACATGAGGCAATGATTTGGACATAAAAGAATTCCCAAAAAGTTTGGGAGCAAACAAGAAAGGATATGTGGCACTTCCTTCACAGAAGGCCACTCTGGACAGAAATGAAGAAATAATATTTGGGAATTATTTTTGGTCTAGGGAAGGAAAGTTTGGACATAATTGGGTCATATATGATCCAAAAAAATTATGAGAATTATTTGGGAATTTTGTGGAAGACAAAAGTATTGGTTGCTTCACAACCTAGGCCAAAGAGGACTATTCCTTTAAGAGAAAAAGGAATATTCCAAGAAAATGAATTTTGGGGTTGAGCTAGAATGGAAATGACATGATCTTGGGAGAGATTTGAGACTGATGAGCCACTTCAGACAAGAAATGATGATGACCTCCCAGGTTTCAAGTCCACAGATCCACTCCAAAAAGAAAATCAGAGCAAAAACCAAATAAACTAAAAAGAAAAAGAAAGGGCCAAAAACCACGGTGTTACAAACCTTCCGCCCTTAAAGAAATCTCGTCCTCGAGATTTGGTTGCTCAGGGAAGAAGTATGACTTGAGGACACCATTTCCAACTCGGGTATCCATTTCCTTTATATGTTGTTCCCCCTGATTTTCACATGATTTTCTTACCTTGCTCCAGGGTGGTTTGACTCACCTTTCCATATTCTGACAGGTTTTTGCTCATATACCAAATCCTTTTGCAGATGTTGATTCTTTCATATCTGTGGTAATACCCAAGGGATCTGAGCATAAATTCCCTTTTGTCATCAAAACCTTTTACTTCTGCCATTGGGTTGCTCAAACAAATGCATGTCTTCCGGGTTCAATCAATGCTGAGAATCATGGCCATTCTCCTAACAAGATCTGACTACCCGAAGGTGGTACTCACTTATCTTGATTTGCTTCTTTGGCTCGAGCATGCGACATGTGCCAAAGATTTGACTGCCTTCTATCGGGAGCAATATAAAAGGGGCATGAACTTATAGCTGTAACATACCTCAAACATTAGCATCTTGAGACTGGCCTAACAGGGGTGCTGGCGGGAAGATACTTTTCATGACAGGTTGTCTGTGTACTTGGTTCCACCAGTGAGTATACCTAGTCTGAGCTGATTGGTTGGCTTTTGTATTACTCATGCGATCGGTATACCCAGATGCGGTAATAGGCTGTGAGATGCTTTAACACTGCCGCTGAAGTCAAACTGCTGAGGTTGCAAAGGAATCTTGGATATACCGGGATAGGCTCGGCTATTCCAACTTGGGTATCCAGATCCTGATGGATGCGCAAAATCATTATACCTTTGTTCTCAGTCTCACCCTTTGACGGTCATGACTTTCTTTGTCTGGATACCTTACTAAAATATCTTGGCCACATACGTCCTTGATTCTTTGTACGATCATGGATGTGGTTAGTGCAAAAAAATTGGAATTATTCCTTGTGCTTGTTTTCTGGCCTGGGTCCGAACATATATGACATATATTGGGGCATGTAGTTGTACAGAGCTCGTTGTCGAGGCCAATCATACAAGAGGGTGACAAGGGTTCATGAGATCTCCTTGTCTGCTGCGGGAATAATGACTTTGGTAGCCATTGTCAAGATTGTTGATTCTGCGTTGTCATCTCTAGAACTTGTTGATCCTTGCATTACATGAGATGTATCTTTACTTATCTTCATTGGTATGCCTCATGAGGTTGCGACATCCTTACCTTTCTTAGGTATATCTTCTTGTTCATTGTCGTATCTCGTCTGAGTGACTTGTATGACCGGCGATGCATGCCCACCATATATATATATATATATATATATATATATATATATATATATATAAAAGAAGAATATGCAACCGAACACTCGATTCTTCAGACTGATTTGTACTTCTGACAAAATTATTGTGAATCTGATCCTTGAGTTGCACTGTCATATACTGCCAACTCACAGTGTAATACGTGATGATGGTGCGTAGTGTTGTACTAACGTAGGCTGGCTGTCTTATGTGGGAAGCCATCTGAGTAGCTTGCTGAAGAAGACTTGACATCTTACGCTCGAAACTTTTCCCGTAGTGACGTGCTGGAGAAGACTAGGTTCCATACCTGAGAAGCTTCTCCTCTGGTTGCTTGTTGAGAAAGATTCAAGTCCTTATGTCAGAAGCCTTTATCGAGTTTCTTGCTGTGAAAGACTAGGTATCTTGGACCGGAATCTATCCATATATTGTACTGAGGAAAAATTGAGGAGCCTTGCATCATAAGCTTCTTCCGATAGCGTGTGGAGAAAGACTGAGTTTTGCATACCCAAAGCTTCATACTGTGATATGCAGATTGAAAGCCATACACACCCATAATATTTTGCGACTTTGACCAAAAATATACCGTTAATCTTGCACCTGACTTGTCTTCCTGCGGGCTGGATCATTACTGCTGTGAGGGTTAAATACTGATGTAGACTTGATGTGTTTAGCTGAGCTTCTTCCAAATATTTGAAGTCCTTATTGCTTCTTCGAGTCCGGTGTCAATTGACGAGCAACTTCCATAAGGGGAAATAAGGTAACACCGAGGGCCCAAAAGAAAGAAGCAAAAGAAACAACTCAACTAAACAAAAGCACACAAAAACAATCAACTCACACACAAACAAAGTCACATATTACTGCTAGTCACACAATATGCATGCCTACTTAAGCACACAAATCTCGCGGGATCTCCGGTAGTACGATCTAGCATGTTGTGACGGTGTACATGAGGACGAATCAATGTGTGGAAGAGTTTGTGTAAACACAGCTACACCAAGTGCAAGCTTATCAAGGTACCAGCCTTGACTAGCTCGGAAGTGAGGACGTACTTGGTAACCATGTAGCAGGACACGAATGTCACGACCACATCATCATCAAGCGGACGGAAGGGATCCGTACTCGTCCAAGGAATAGGATAGCAGTGGAAAGCTGGGTCTGCTGACATTGCCCTTTTTTATGACTAAGATCATTAAGGGTTGCCAACACGACAAGATAAAAGGACGATCTGGGATAGAAGCATGTCTATCACCGAAACGATAGGTGGGGATGAAGAAAAGAAACTGGTGCGATACCTCGACACCATCCTGCAAACGGTGTCTGGAATACTTGGCATCACCCCGCTTGGACAGAAATGACACCAAACACCGAAGAACAGGCTCAAAGGAAACTGGACGGATGTAGGGGTTGAGATGTAGTGGATCTGTACTGATGCCAGCTACACCCACAAGATAAACCGTTAGCAACAAATCATAAGGCTATATGCATGCTATGCAACAAACAAATGCAGTAACCGATGTAACAAACAAGCCAGACTCCATACTACAAATTTCTACCGCTCGCGCTGACTAGGGCGTCCTACAGCCAGACCTGCGCTGATACCAAGCTCTACGGCACCCTGGCCCAGAGAAATCGGCACACCCCGTATTCCAGCCCAGAGATTAAGTCTTCCGGAATACGACACTCCTTGACATAGAACAAATCAGCTTATTACAAAGGATAAGGTACAAAGGTCTGATGTTACAAAGGGCCACATCAGCATGGCGACACTACGGCTGCTAAGGTAGCTCTATGCTAGTAGTAGAACAACTTGTGGCAGCGAAATACTTCTAGCAGCAGAACAATGACGACGGTGCTGAACTCCACTCTACAGGGACTCTGGCTGGAACATGATCTAGCTCACACGATCATTAACCTCGACAAGCAATCAATCACGGCATCACCTGTAGTCTAGCATGACACACCAGGTTAGTACATTGAATGTACTTGCAAGCTCACAACAACCAAAAGCATCAAGGCAAAACAACAACATAGCATTAACAGATTTAGTTATTAACTACTACGATGCAGAAGCAATAACTAAGCATGGTATGGTACTACTAAGATTACTACTGAACCACCATCTCAAGAACCATCTCACTCTTGGCTATCCGTCCAAGGAATATGTCACCTCGATCACCTCGTGATCACCACATGATCACATCACAACTGAAGTATCATCCTCGAGATCATCCCAAACATCATCATCAACATCCTGCCAAACAATTACTGCTCACATAATCAACGTATAAGTCATCTAAAAGTCATTCCGTCATGTGAGTGTTGATCGAACGGTGTGACCTAGTACGAACTGTGCCCATGACTGAGGATGCGGCTGTCGATAGATTAAACACACTCTTCAGAGGTTAGCACACTATACCCACACCACATAACCCATGGCCTCGTTCTCCCATTCACGTGGACCAACGGCGTTCCAACAAAACAAATCTACTGCATGACACTCTCCCGGCCACTCCGACCAACTCCCCTTTGGTCTAAGTCATGGGTGGCCCTGATGCCACTTTGGACATCCAATGGCCACCATCGTGGCAAAACATAAATGGTCCCAAATGGGGACAAAAGCACACAAACAACTCAAGCACACAAGGCTTACAGCCGCCTACCTGATCAGGGTAGCGCGCACACAAAACATTCCCTAGTTGGAGGCACCGGCAAGAGGCATAACAAAAGACCGCATTATGGCCTTCCCATAAAGGCAAATGTGGTTGCGCTGGAAAAGACCGGTTCAGTGGCACGTGAGCAACGAAATGACAGAATTTGTCCCCAAGGTAGACCTGTGATAATTGATACTCCGATATCATATGAACCTGTGATCCAAGTTATAGCAATATCCAACAAATGATCCAGAGCATACTATCATCATATCAAAATACTCCGAGGACAACATATCACTAATATCATGATGAACCCAGATATATTAATGCTAATCCAATAACAAGAGCAAGATAGCTAACCATAGATCAGCATGATAGCGTCATATCGAAAGTAATACTCCAAAGCATAATATCAAATACTGTCATGAAAATAATCATAATAGCCACTAATAATCCAATGGCAACATGGCATCCTCATTCTGCAAACATTAGTCCTAGAAATCCAAACAACATCATGGCAATAACAAGATCAAAATACTCCAAGAAATGCCATGAACAAATCATATGTAGCTAGTGCAAGTTTTAAGCAAGTTTAAATAAATGAACTATGGCATTGCATTGCAATTATGCAAATGGAGGGTGTGGCTTGCCTGGGATAGACGGATTCACCGGGAAGAAATGCGAGATGCTCGCGGAAAGAATTGCCTGAGAACTTTCTCTCTCGGAGGGGGCTGAATAAGGGCAGGGGCAAAATGGTCATTTTTAGAATGTTACAACATCACAAAAATGATACCAACAGAATGGGCTCGACAAGACGAAAACGTGGGCTTTGGAATCACCTGATTCGGAGTTGTGAGTGAGAAGTTATAAGGGTTTTTTCTGCCATGGACCTTTCTATAAAAATATATCCACAAACAAGTCCCTGACTGGGAAAACAGAAAACACATTAGGTGAAATACGCTTTCTAGCATAGGAAAGCGCATTCCTGCCTACAGGCATTCCGAATGCTCTTTCGATCAGGGAAAACGTGTTCCTGGGAATACGCTTCCACTAAACCACGTCAGCGGCCGCCTGGGTCAATGATAACAGGCCGGCAAGTGGGGCCCTGTCAGGACCCCGATCCTAAGTTACACCGATCTAGCATGTAACACATCATATCACTTTGCAGCCTCACGCACGGTATTCCCACGGGTGCCACCTAACCTGGCCTGGGACCGTTTGCGCCTTTTGGCTCACGTATATGATAGTGTCGCTAGCATCCATATGAGAGAGAACCCGGGCCGACATGACTAGTCATGAATCCAAAGTGGCACTAACTTACAGGGACATGCATACATGACCCAACAATGAACGTGTCGGTCATCAGCGTATGAACCCAAGTCGTAGCAAGCTACAAGGACATAAAGGAACAACGCGTGACATTTCCCCGAAGGGACAGACACAGGAACGAATAAGGACACATGCCGGCCAGCCTAAGTGTTCCGGAGCAGTAGCATGCTACCATGGCTCATTGGAAGCACTAGGAGACATTTCCCGGTAAGAGAGGCTACCAAGAATAAACAACTAGGTTGTTGGATCCCACACATACCAAGCATTTCATTAACATACACACAATATGCTCGATATGTGCAAATACAACATGGCATCACAACAAAACTCTATGCCTCAAAGTATTTATTCATTAGGCCCCGAGGAGCCAGATATTACAAACATGGGTCTGATGACCCAGCATTCAAGTCATACAAGCAACAAGCACAGGCGGAAGCATAAACATGTCTGAGTACAGACATCTGAAAAGAGAGAAGGCTAGTAAGCCTGTATATCTACAAGACCCTCCAAAGGGTACAAGATCGTCGCTGAGGTAACAAGCTAAATGTCGGAGTCCACGCGGAACTACTAGTGAGACTGAAGTCTCTCTGCAAAAACATAAATTAAGCAAATGTGAGTACAAATGTACCCAGCAAGACTTACATCAGAACTAGCTACATATGCATCAGTATCAACAAATGGGAGGTGGAGTTTAACTGCAGCAAGCCAGCTTTGACTCGGTGGCTATCCTGAACTACGACTGCAAGTAAATCTTTTGGGGTGGCGCACACGAGTCCACATATTCACCAATCAATGCACCACTATGGGTCCGCTCCCATCTCCCTACGAGAACGCCATCGATAGCACTCACGCTTATCTTGCGCATTTTAGAGTATCCACTTTCACTTGTCTATGAACTATATAGGCAACCCATAAGTCCTTTACCGCGGACGCGGCTATACGAATAGATCATTTATTACCCTGCAGGGGTGTACATCTTCACACATGTTTCCACCACTTAGCGTCTGCACATGACATGTGCTCGGCAGACTTCAAGCGAAAGCCGACGTGGGTGTAGAACACGACCTGACTAACCACACAAGTTCCTAGTCTAGATTTATCGCTTATTCAGGTTCCATCCGTAGGGAGTCCGGCCGAAGTTTCCACTACGGCCCCGAACAATGTGTGCAGGGTTCCCGAGGCACCAAACGGGCGACTCGGTACACCGGGCCATGTGCCTACCGCATCACAGCCCACCCCTCGAGTCAGCGCTGCGCACGGCCTCCAGCATACTACAAACACCAGAAACTACTTGCAACTCCTGGATAGAGGACAGGGGCGGTTAATAAGTCGAGCGGGGTCATATTTCAGGGCCCAACGTGTGGTAGTAGCTGTTCATGGATCACAAACACAGAACTCAGTTCCTGAGGACGGTTTCAATGAGACAACCCAGCATGTACTCCTACATGGCCTCTCACCGCTATCTTTACCAAATCATGTTCACACACTTAGCTCTCAACAATAGGACATGTTCACCACATTCCAATTCATCCCCGATGAATCAGACCTGACTCAACTCTAAGCAGTAGCAGGCATGACAACAAGCATGAATGAGTAGGCACATCAGGGCTCAAACAACTCCTACTCATGCTAGTGGGTTTCATCTATTTACTGTGGCAATGACAGGTCATGCAGAGGAAAGGGGTTCAACTACCGCAGCATGTAACAGTTGAATCGTTGTTGTCCTAATGCAGTAAAAGAGAGCAGAAGCGAGAGAGAGTGGGATTGTATCGGAATGAACAAGGGGGTTTTGCTTGCCTGGCACTTCTGAAGATAGTATATTTCTTCATCGGTGTCATCGATCTCATCGTCGGAACCACGTCTACTCAGAGGGGACAAATATCGGCAACAAAGAAGGAACACAATCAATGCAATGCAACAATATGATGCATGAATGTGGCATGGCATGATGTTGATTGAGCTAATGCAACTAGCAACCAGATTAAATGAAGATGGTTTGAACCAAAGGTTCAAATTCAAACTCCATATGTGATTATTTAAATGCCAATTATGCAAATTGTCATATACAGCAACCTTAGGTTGTTCAAACATGCATGAAAATGATACAGATGGAAAGATTGGATTTTTCTGATCATTTTTCATATATAAATTATTTCATTCTGAGCTATATATTATTTTCTATATTTTTTTGAAGTTTAGGTCTTTTTCTGGAATTTTCTGGTTATTTAGAGTTAAACAAAAACCAATAAATGATTTACTGCGTCAGCATGACATCAGACGTCAGCGGTCAACGGAGCGGCCCAGGTCAACCTGACCAGTGGGTCCCACGTGTCAGTGTCACTGTGACTAATCCAGTTTAGATTTAACCTAAGCTAATTAACCCAGCAGTGAGGTCAAACCCCTGGTCAAAAATAGTCCAACCAGCTGGCGTTTAGCCGCTGACGAGGCCAAACGCAGCAGTGAGGTGCGGGTTTCGTGCTCCGGTGGTCAAATGGACGGCGGAGAGGCTCGGCTTGGAGCGGGCGCTCGCGCGCATCCATTGCAGCAAGCGTCAGCGGCTGGGGCGGCTGGAGCTCGCCGGAAACGAGCTTGCAGTGGTGGCCGACGTTCGGGTGTGCACGGAGGTGCGGCTGTGGAAGCCGTGGCGACGCGTGCTCGGCTCATACAGCATCTACGTGATGCCGCGAGCACGATGGTCACACGCTCGGGACCATATGGTCACCAGAGCGTCGCCGGCGACATGCACGGGCGGCGGAGAGCTTCGGTCGTCAACGAAACGATGACTAGAGCTAGAAAATGTCGTGGAGAAAAGGGGGAGACAGTGTATAAGCTCACGGGGATCATGTAGGGCAGGTCGGCGAGCTCGGGGAGGTGCCGGAGCAAGCGGGGCGGCGATGGCAATCTCTGACGTCAGGAGGTTGAAGAAGACGGCGTGGAGGCGCTCGAGGGCATCCGGCGTTGCATAGCTCGACGAGGGGGAAGAGGGGAACGAGGCAGAGCTCTTGGGCAGCTCGGGGCATCATCGGGACGATGGTGGCCGCGGTGGTGGCGAGCGGCGGCGTCCGGCTGTCTTGCAAGGAGGGAGTAGGGGAGGGGGAGGAGCAGAGGGAGAGTTCGAGGGGGTTCAGGGGGTTGCGTGGCGTCTCCAGGGCGGCGTCGGGGAGGCGGCAGCAAGCAGGAGGTGGCGCGCGCGACCACGCGCCCTTCGTCCTCCTGGCAAAAGGAGGAAGACGACAGGGGAGGTGGAGATGGGCTGGGCCGGCTTCAGCAGCAGGCCGCACAGGTAGGCGCCAGGTAGGTTTTCTCTCTCTCTCTCTCTAATTTTTCTATTTATTTTTGTTTTCTATTTTCTGCAATTGGTTTTGATTTTATTTAAATACCAGATCATTTCATAAACTTCTGAAAATTATTATGTGGCCTTTTAAAAAGTATTCAAAGCCACTTACAAACTTTTAGAGTTATTGAAGTTATATTTAATATATAACAAATATAACTCCAATGCAAATAATTATTGAATTAACTCAAATGTCCAAAAAAAATATTTATGAGCTCCTAAAAATATTGGTTTGAATTTTACCTCTGGCCAATATTTTCAGAGAGAAACATGAACATTTTCTTGGACCTATTTGAAGAAATTTTTATCTTGGTCATTTTCAGAAATGATTTCTGGGGCTTTCACATGTCCCCATTTCAAATTCATTGAAACTTAAGCATGATGCACACATGACTAGCTAGTCTAGGTCATACCAGAACTAGGGATGTGACAGGCCCGGCACTGACTTTTCTTTTCTAGCTCGCTCCTTCTTCTACCTCGCATCGGGATAGAGAGAGGGCGAGCCCGGTGCGGCCGGCGGTGGCCCTGGCAGCTCCGGCCACCTCCGGTGGAGCTGGACCATCGGAGTGCTTGCCGGGGAGTGCCATGTCGGGGACGCCCAGCAGGGGCTGCGGGGAAGGGCCGTGGGGCAGGCCGAGGCGGGATGAAAAAGGCGAGCTCCGGCAGCCGTTGCCGCAACTCCGGTCACCATTTGCGGCACGCGAGATACTGGCAAGCTCATGACGGTGGCCCGCATCCGTAGGAGATGATGTGAGCACCCGAGGAGACTTGGAGCACGCGGAGCTATGACCACGGCGGATGGCGGCTTCGGCCAGATGTGGGCGCACACCACTAGGCCACTGGAGGAGGAGGAGGAGGAGGAGAGATGCTGGGGTGGCTCCGGGGTGGTGGTGAAGGTCTTTTGTGGTGGAAAGGAGGGAGGAGCTCGGACTCGCCGAAATTTAGGAGGAGGGCCACGAAGGCCATGGCGGCGATGGAGGAGATGGAGGAGCGGTCGAGCTCGGGGAAGAGATCAGGGGGGAAAGCGGAGTGAGCCGATGAACCTGGTGCGGTCGGGAGGCCTCGGGGCTACTTAAATAGGCGAGGGGGCGAGCCGGATGCCGCTGCGAGCTCGTGAATGGCTCTAGCGATGGCTGGGAGCGTCACGGGAGCGAGGGAGGGGATGGGAGAGAGCAGGGGAGGGGAGGGATTCACAAGTAGAGCAAGGCCAAAGGCATGAGGAGGAAGAGGACGGGGCGGCAACAGAGGCGGTCGGCCATAGTACGCCCGTGGGCGCGCAGCCGCTAGCACTGGCGAGGAAGCTGCCGGAGGGGAACAGGGCCGGATGGCGATGTGAGGGAAGGAGGAGGCTGCATGGCACTCGGGGACGCGTGGGAACCGCCGGAGCGACGTGATGCGACAAGGTCAGAGGCGCAGAGCGCGGCTGCAACAACCAGAGTGCATGCACAGGCGTGCCAGCTGCGCGGTCACCACACGACATGGCATTGAGAGGACGAGAGAGGCAGGGAAACTGTGTCTAGCGTGTTGTCTTTCCATCCTGGAGACTGTAGGAGGTGAAATATCAGCAGAACGAGCCATGGATAGATGGGATTCATCGACAGTAGTTTGCTGTATCAAACTTGACCAGGCCACTGTGATCAACAGAGAATTGATTGGAGCCAAAGTTGATGCCTGGGGTGTTTAGGTTAAGAAGGACTATGATTCTGTACAATTAGAGAAGACATGGACCACAACTTAACATAGTTGCTTTGCAACTGCAGATTTGGTCCAGAAAAGGGATTTGGACGATGCACTCACATGGAGTTGCCACTTAGCTAAAATTTGGTAAGGAATGATGATTTGGACATAAGAATGTGATGTAAAAATTTCGTACCATTTGGACTTGCCAAAATGGTACTTCCTTCACAGACATCCTCTCTGTCCAGAACTTGGAATAATTTTGGGAAGAAAATGGATTGCTTAAATAATCCCAAATTTGGTGGAGAGAAGTTATATTGGTAGTCACATGACCTGGTAATTTCTCAGAATTAATGAAGCAATATAAAATATACTTGCTTCACAACCTGAAAATATTGACAGAAGCAAATATTTGAGGCTGTGCTCACATAGATGATAAGATGGAGCTGAAATTTGAATGAGTGTGATGATATGAGCACATGAAGAGGCATGCAAAATTTCAACTCATTTGGATACTCCTAGCTAGTACTTCCTTCAGCAAGGCTTCCTTCTGACAGAAGCTTTGAAAAATCACTGAGGAATATTAACTAGGCCAATGGAGTTGTAGTTTGACATGAGGCAATGATTTGGACATAAAAGAATGCCAAAAAAGTTTGGGAGCAAACAAGAAAGGATAGGTGGCACTTCCTTCATAGAAGGCCACTCTGGACAGAAATGAAGAAATAATATTGGGGAACTATTTTTGGGCTAGGGAAGAAAATTTTGGATATATTTGGGTCATACATGATCCAAACAAATTAAGAGAATTATTTGGGATTTTTGTGGAAGATAGAAATATAGGTTGCTTCACAACCTAGGCCAGACAGGACTATTCCTTTAATAGAAAAAGAAATATTCCAAGAAAAAGAATTTTGGGGTTGAGCTAGAATGGAAATGACATGATCTTGGGAGAGATTTGAGACTGATGAGCCACTTCAGACAAGAAATGATGATGATCTCCCAGGTTTCAAGTCCACAGATCCACTCCAAAAAGAAAATCAGAGCAAAAACCAAATAAATCCAAAATAAAAGAAAAGGTTCAAAAACCAGGGTGTTACAGTGTATTAGGCTTAAATATACTTTCCATGTGATTCATGAAGCTCTCTTGCATGTTTCAATTACTATTCTTATGTGAGCATCATTAGAATCAACATGCCTAGCTAAAAAGGCATTAGACAAAAGTGCTTGTTGGGAGCCAACCCAATACTTATACCTACTGTTTTTGTATTTTCACATGATTAAGATATTGTAGTAATCATGTTTTATAGCTTTTGTTTCAATAAAGTACCAAGTAAAGCCTTTGGGATAGTGTGCATTATAGTTGACTTGATTCTATGCAAAAATAGAAATTTTAGCGCCCAGTTCTGATTACCATAATTCACTGGGATGTGATAAAATTCTAAATTTCTGACACATGATTAATATACAAATTTCCTACGTTGTCCTAATTTTTCAGAATTTTTGGAGTAACATAAGTATGGTCATTGTTCGGATCATTACAGACTATTCTGTTTTTGATAGATTATGATTTCAATGCATAGTTTGCTTGTTTTAAAGTTTCTATATGGCTTATATTGGTCAATATAAATTGTAGGAATTATAGGGTACGATAGGCATTGTTTGAGAACAGTTATTAATCTTGTCTTGACAGTACCAAAGTGAATAATTTGCTCTTTATCATACTAACCTATCTCACGAAGTTCCGTTAAATTTTGTGTGATTGAAGTTTTCAAGTTTTGGGTGAGATATCGATATGAGGAGAATAAGGAGTGGCAAGACCCTAAGATTGGGGATTCCCAAGGCACCCCAATGTAATATTCAAGGAATACCCAAGCGTACAATCTTGGGGATGCCCCGGAAGGCATTCCATCTTTCGTCTAGTAACCTCACTCGGAGCTATATTTTTATTCGTAACATGATATGTGTTTTGTTTGGAGCGACATTTTATCCTATTAAGATTTGCTTGCTGTTATTTAGAATAATTTTTTGCATCTTTTATTTCAATAAAGGTGTCAAGTATAGCCTTTACCATGTTTATTTTGCAACTCTATATGTTGCTATTTGAAAACAGAAAGTTTTCTATTATTGACTGAATTCTTCCAGAAAGTCAGAACATGATAAAATCTAGTAATTTTTAAAAAGTAAGCTATGACAAATTTTCTACAGTGTGCTAATTTGTCAGTATTTTTGGAGTTAATAAGTATGAATCTTTCTTCATCCTTTACAGACTATGTTGTTTAGACAGATTGCTGTTATGTTTGCATTGTTTGCATATGTTTGGTTGTTTAATGATTCTATTTGAGGATAGGAGTATTAAATATGATGAGGCATTTAGTATGAATGTTAAATTATAATTTTAGTAATTTTTTACAGTAGAAAATGATAAGATTTTGCAATGATTTATACTAACTTATCTCGCGAGTTCTTGTTGAGTTTTGTGTGGATGAAGTTTTTGAGATTTAGGGAAATCGTGATATGAGAGGAATTAAGGAGACACGAGAGCTCAAGCTTGGGGATGCCCAATGCATCCCAAGATAACATTCCAAGAAGTCTCAAGCATCTAAGCTTGGGGATCCCCCGGTAGGCATCCCACCTTTCTTCTTCAACAATTATCGGTTAGTTTCGGTTGAGCCTAAGTTTTTGCTTCTTCGCATGAGATGTGATATTCCTGGCATGTCATTTTATTTTGTTTTGCTTGTTGTTTGAATAAAATATTAAGATATGAAATTCTTAAATGAGAGAGAGAGAGAGTCCTGACATAGTTACTTAATTATTTGACTACTCATTGATCTTCACTTATATCTTTTTGGAGTAGTTTGTTGAACACTCTGATGCTTCACTTATATTATTTTGAGAGTTGATAATAATGATGATAATTTTCACAAGCTATGAAATTGGTCCTAATATGATGGATATCCAAGAAGGATATGATAAAAACTTTCATGTAGATCATTGAATATGATAAGTTTGATTCCTTACAATAGTTTTGCGATATGGAGATGATAATATTTGAGTAATGCTAGTGAGTAGTTGTGATTTAGTAAGAATATTGGTGTGAAGGTTTGTGATTCCCTATGCAAGCACATAAAGTCAATAGTTATGCAAGGAAGTTATATCCTACCTATGATGCATTATTCAGTGTTAGTTATTTTCAATGCATGTTTGTGACCCTTTTCATTTTCTGGTTGGTCGTTTCCCAATCTATTTGCTAGCCTCCACTTGTACTAAGCGGGAATATTGCTTGTGCATCCAATTCCTTAAACCTAAAGTTGTGCCAAATGAGTCCACCATACCTACCTATAAGCGGTATTTCCATGTCGTTCCAAGTAAATTTGCATGTGCCAACTCTAATCATTCAAAAAATCGGTTTTGTGTCCCCGTATCGCTCATGAAGCGGCAGGGGGTGGCCAATATTTTCCATGCTATGTGTGCTATTCTCACGATGAGTGTTTATTCACTTGTCCTTGCACGAGAAAGTGGCAAGGTAATAGGGATGCCCAGTCCCGAAATGAAAAAAATAACAATAATAAATTCCTTGGAAAGTGTTGTATGGAAGGCACCCATGGATACGGCTAGCCATGGATTGTGAAAGAATGGTGGAAAGGAAATAAACTTTATTTTCTGTTTGGAAACCGCCTATAATGTGGCTATCATGGAAGATATTGGGAATTCTTGGTCATTTTCTTTGACAAGAAAAGCATGCCTATCTCAAAATAATTTTATCTCTATTCTAAACCTTGAGCTCTGGCACCTCTGCAAATATCTGCTTCCCTCTGCGAAGGGCCTATCTATTTACTTTTATCCAATTTTTATTTGAGTCTCCTTCTTCTCATGTAAAGCACCAACTGGAGGGCACTATAGTCATACTTGTACATTGGATGTAGTTAATATTGAGTGTGTTTCATGAATTGATCAATGACTGAGCATAATGGGCTAGGGAAAACTTCTTTAGCGTTCATATTTTGAAAGACATAGTTGCTTGTTGGTATGATTGAGTATTTATATCTTTATGTCAAACTATAGACCATTCCTTTGAATCATTTGAATCTCAATATTCATGCCATAAAAGAAAGAATACATGATGGATATGATAGGTAGCATTCCACATCAAAAAAAATTGTTTCTAGTTGCTACTTTATCATGATGAGTTATTTGAGAAAGAGTTGTTGTTATGATGCTAGAAAAACTGATTGGAATTATCATGGATCAAACTTATGCACTATGGTAGCATTCACACTTCATAAATTATTTCTTTTATCATTTACCTACTCGAGGATGAGCAGAAATTAAGCTTGGGGATGCTGATACGTCTCCAACGTATCTAAATTTATGGAGTATTCATGCCATATTTACAAAAAAATAATATGGTTTTGGTATGATTTGATTAGAACTAACCCGGACTGATGTTGTTTTCAGCAGAACTACTGTGGTGTTGTTTTTTGTGTAGAAATAAAAGTTCTCGAAATGGGTTAAAAATTTACTGTGATTTTTTATGGACCAGAAAAGACCCACGGAGCACCGGAGCTAGGCCAGAAGAGCCACGAGGGCATGACAAGCCTGGGGGGCAGCCCCCTAGGGCGCGCCCCCGAGCTTGTCTCTCCCTCGTGGGCCCCCTTGACATGAAACCGACGCCAAAAATTCCTATAAATACCCAAACCCTCAGAAAGAGCCGTAGATGAGAAGTTCCGCCTCCGCAAGCCTCGGTATCCACAAAACCTCAATTGGAACCCTGTTCCGGCACCCTGCCGGAGGGGAAAATCATCACCAGAGGCCATCTTCATCATCCCGGTGGCCACCAAGATGGGGAGGGGAGTGGTTCACCCTCGGGGCTGAGGGTATGTACCAGTAACTATGTGTTTTCTCTCTCTCTCTCTTGCTCGCTCTCTCTCTCTCTCTCGTGTTCTTGATTTGGCACGATCTTGATGTACCACGAGCTTTGCTAATATAGTTGGATCATATCGTGTTTCTCCCTCTCTATCTTGTTGTGATGAATTGAGTTTTACCTTCCAGGTTTCACTATTGTCGGATTGAATACTTTTATGGATTTGGGAACACTTGGTGTATGTCTTGCATATGAATACCCATGGTGATAATGGGGTATTATATTTATTCACTTGATATATGTTTTGTCACTCAACTCAGCGGATTCCCGAGGTGACATTGGGTTAATCTATGCATAGGGGTAAACTCTGTTTGTCTCTGCTGGATCTGCTCTTTGTGCATTGTTGATCCCATAGACGAACCGCAAAGGGGCCTTTGTCGGTCCCATAGATTGACATACCTCGACACTCGCTATGAATGTGAATTATATCACAAGACTCATGCCGAAACGTGGGTCATTAATACAATAATGAGACAACCATATGGCTCATATCGGTTGCCATACTCATAACACGTAGGTCCTAAAATAAAAATTTACATGCAACATTCGTGGGCTATACCAAAGCACAAGCATTCCCTGCAAAGACAAGTTATGTGCCTCCATAAGAAATAAACGCAAAGGGGGTTGAGGGGCAACGCCCCCACAGGGGTCGAGGGATTGGCCCCTCATGGTATTTACCAATTATCCAATATGTGCACTTTTACATTGGAATTTTCATCGGGAAATCATATTTACAAATTTTTGACCATCTTTCCGGTTCGACCAATCTCATTAATCTTCACTTGTTGTGACCGGTTTTATGCTCCATGGTCTACCGCGTTGATAGAAACCGACCGATAGGGGTGCATGTGTCATGACCTTCGCAACAGGATCACGAAAAAGCAGATCAAAATTCCAAATGCCACACCACATACAGTCGATCATATCGACAGCTAATCGCATTGACCGGTACATAAACCAATCTACATTTCACCATATGTAAATTCATCCTGAATCTAACACCACTCAGCAGAGGCTCTCATACCACTGTTGGGGCATGCGGTTAGCTACTCTAACGCCAAATAAAAATTCCCTACCACACAACCAAGAACATGATGTGGACATGGCTACGTCGGAGACGACAAATTATATTGCGGGAATACATATTTTTCAGGTGATTTTTAGTGAGAGTAATAAATTATTGTTCTTTATTACCTAGAATGAAAATACTACACACTATTCTATGTTATGCAGAAGTACAAAGGACTTGTATAAGCCACATGTTAAAATGAGGCGACCAAGACATATATGTGCATATACATGTGCAGTGGCGGAGCTAAACAAGATTGGTTTTGGGGGGGGGGGGGGGGGGCAAGAGAGAAAATGTCCAATTCTAAGGGGGCAAAATCTGTATTTTTTCAAATCTGCATCTCCATATAAACAATTTCTTCACAAAATTTACCAAACCTGGGGGCCATGGCACCTGCAGGATTACATGTAGCTCCGCGAGTGTACATGTGTACACTTTAGTGTCCATTCAAATGCTACAACGTGCATGCAAGAGGTGGACCTAAGAGCAATTTAAATAAAAGGCATCCAAGCACGCCGCATGCATGAAGGAAGGAGCATGCAAGGTATGCATGAAGGGAGAAGAGAAGTAGGGCAGCGTGGGCAATTGGTCTAGCCCGACTTTGTACTAGCCATTTGATGCACAGATGACTACATGGGCCCAGCCCATACAAGACAACACAAACATCAGCCACGCACGAGAGTGCCACGAAAGACAAGGTCCAGAAAATTCTATTCGCAAGCAGGGAGTTTTACTCGGCCACGACTTGACGGCGTCCTCAACCGTTTAATAAATAGCGATAAAATTTAGGGTTTAGACTTGTATTTTATTGTATTGTCTAGCCATCACTACAATTAGCATCTACAAGGATGTGTAAGACTACCGCCTTATCAGATCCAAAGTGGAACCCAACTTGTTCATCTATTTCGTGTGCTCAATTTTTCATCCGCAATTTCAAATTGCAATTCATGTTTGTTCTTGCCGGTTCTTCGGTTGCTTGCAGGAACACGAACCTCGTTGTTCAGGTTGATCGTGCCTACGGCAAGGTCAATAACCATCGGAGATTGGTTTAGCGATTGTCGAGACGTATCGTCGAGTATGGTATAGCTGGATCATCAAGGTAAAAATCCACCAAATCGATAGGTATCCCCACTCTCATAGAAAGATTGGGCCGCCGTCACATTAAGTGGTATTGGTTTTCATGTTTATCAGTGAGAGATTTACAGTTTTCATAGTTTAGTTTATTTTTCTATCCTATAAACGCACGAAAAGCCAAAAAAAAGATTAGTTAATGCATTACAACTACCTTTTTAGCCTTTAGCAATTTTTGCATCTAGTATTTGCGTAGTTGAATTTTTGGTTGCATACATCCTAGAATTAGTGCTGGTTTAGATTAGTTTGAGAGAAAATTTGTCTACTAGATCAAACTTGTTTTTTGTCCGTAAGAAAATCCGCCGCAGGTTCGTCCGTGCTCTGGAAAGATTAAAAAAATAAGAGCGCAAGATTGCATCGGTTTATAACTCTTGCCATTTGTGAGTAGGCTTTCCTTTTCTTCTTCATACTTGACTGCTTAGTCCGATGCCACATCAATTACTATCATTGTTGTGCGCTGCTTTTCAAGAATACAAAATATGAGCCAGTTGCACATACCTTTTTTCCGCGCAGTACCAAACAGAGAAAACAAATACGAGTCCGTAGATTTTCATCAGTTAGTGTCCACCCAATCCATCTGCCTGCCGCCTGCCCCAAACCGCCTGTCTGCCTCACGCGCCTGCTTGGCGCGGTACCCAACCCCAGACAACCAGCGCCGCTGTTTCCTTTGCTATATAGTCGTGCTAGTACCTCTGTAGTATTTGCTTTGTGCTTTGTTGTACTAATATTGCACGTGGGAGATGGCTAGTCACGCATCTGTTTGATTTCTTATCTCTAGTGGTATACCTCGGTCGCTTCCAGTAGCACTTTGATTCGGTCCTGTTCTCTTAGTTCGTCTCTATACTTTTTGTAACCGCTCTGATAAAAAAAGAGACAAAAAAAAGAAAAAAATGGAAAAGAAAAAAGGAGAAAGAGAAGATTTTGCAAAGTTTGGGCTGGTTACAATCTTGGATAATATCTTTTATTGTTCTGAACTTTTACTCTTTTCATATAAGTAATAGTTGCTGGACATTTTCTGTTCTGGGTTGCACTGATACTGTATTTATACCTTACTTATACCTAGCTATTTATAGCTTTCATATTTTTATCGGTTTCCACTCCCTTGATTCAGTACATAGGCTTAGATTGTTTTATCCTAGTCGACTGCCAGCACTAGTTAGGAGTTAGAGCAATTATTCAGCTTGCATTACTTTTTGCTTAATTATGCCACGTATTGTGAATTGAGGAAACGTTCACCAAGCTCCACTTCCTGTATTGTATCTTGTTCGGTCCCTTGGTAATTGCTATATCAATCTTTTCATAAATTTTGACATCACCAACGGCCAACAACCACTGCAGCACGGTAAGAACTGGTAAGAGCTTGGTAATTGCTTGAGAGTTGAGAGAAATTTTCCACCGCCTCACTGTAGTTACAGTAGGAGCAATATACTTGTGATTTTGTTCTTGTTTCCTCTTAACCATGGCAGGTGACGAAGACACCATGAAAGCCATGGTGGCATGCCTTGAGGAGGATGTGCATTCATATACCGAGCGGTTCACAAGGTTCGAGGGCGCACTTGATAAGCGTCTCAAGACGATTGAGGATAGCAATGAGACGTTCACTCAAACACTTGCATCTATTATGAAACGTCTCGATGCCCAGGATGCTCGTCTGAGTGCCACCTCCACTGCTGCTCCGCGTCTTCCAGCCACCAACACAGGTCTACAACGAGCTTGCCGGGTGCTCCCAGGGGACCCGAGGCACCCTCTTTCATACCACCGATGCCATCGACCAACCCCGTCCTCGCAATGCCAACTCGATAGCCGCCGCCCATGAGGACATCCAAGATGACAACTATGATGGTGATTCTGAGGATCCTGATGCAGTTAACGATAACAATGATCGTGATCATCGTCGACTACGGAATATTCAACAAGGTATGGGACGACACCTGCGTCCTCATGTACGTGCCCATGACGACTCTTTGGGTAAAATTAAATTTGTCATGCCTCCTATTGACGAGAAATATGATTTGGATGTTTATCTTGACTGGGAATTATTAGTTGATCAAAAATTTGCTTGCCATGATTTTCCTGATGATAAAAGAGTTAGGGCTGCAACTAGTGAGTTTAGTGATTTTGCTTCTGTTTGGTGGAGAGGACATTGTCGCAAACATCCTAATAATATTCCTTCCACTTGGGAAGCTTTGAAATTAGTCATGCGTCGCCGGTTTGTTCTCTGTTATTATGAACGTGACTTGCTAAATAAACTACAACGCTTGAACCAAGGATCGAAATCTATGGAAGAATATTATCAAGAATTGCAAATGGGCCTGTTACGTTGTGGTTTAGTTGAGATCGAGGAAGCCTCTATGGCTAGGTTCTTGGGTGGATTGAATAGAGAAATTTATTAGATACTTGCTTATAACGATTATCATTCAATGACCCGTTTATTTCATCTTGCTATACATGTTGAACATGAAGTGCAGGGTCGTTCGAGAATGCGTTCAAATTTTTCTGCAGGTTGTACTTCCACATGGGCGCCACGCACCCTTACTGCTCCGTCCACTCGCACCTCTACGACAACACCTGCAACCTCTCGACCGGGGCCTACTTCATCAACTTCAGCATCACACACTTCGGCACAAATGAAAAGTACTACACCAACTACAACAAATAGTTTGTCATCATCGTCCGCTTCCTTCAAAAGAACAAAGGATATCCAGTGTCACACTTGTAAGGGATTTGGCCATGTCATGAAGGAGTGTCCTAATAAGCGTGTATTGATCATTCGTGAAGACGGCGAGTACGACTCCGCTAGTGATTTTGATGAAGATACATATGCCTTGCTCGCTGCACATGAAGACGATGACACAAGACCGACGCAAGAGGAAAAACATGTGACCGTTGAAGATGCCGATAAGTACATGAGTCTCATATCACATCGTGTCCTTAGTGCTCAGATTGTCAAAGCAAAGAAGGATCAACATCACAACCTCTTCCACATCAAAGGAGTCGTCAACAATCGTTTAGTTCGCATAATCATTGATGGAGGGAGTTGTAACAATTTAGCAAGCATTGACATGGTAGAGAAGCTCTCCCTACCTTCCCGACAACATCCACAACCT
The DNA here is from genome assembly GCF_018294505.1 of Triticum aestivum. Lineage (NCBI taxonomy): Eukaryota > Viridiplantae > Streptophyta > Magnoliopsida > Poales > Poaceae > Triticum > Triticum aestivum. The sequence continues at coordinate 261,897,465 of NC_057802.1, forward strand.
TACTACATTCAATGGTTTAATGATGGTGGAAAAGTAAAGGAACACGCATGGTGAGAGTTCCTTTTTCCTTAGGTTCATACCATGATACTATTGATTGCGATATTGTGCCTATGCAAGCTTGTTCTATGTTACTAGGAAGGCCATGGCAATATGATAAACAATGTTTACATGATGGTAGAACTAATCAGTACACTCTCACACATAAAGGAAAAAAATCATTCTACACCCTGTGTCTCCTGAGCAAATTTTAAAAGATGATCTTGCTAGGGCTAGTAGAAACACAAATACTGAGCGTACTAAATCTAAAAATCCGAATGTTGTTGATGAGTTAGAACAATTTAAAAAGATGCACAGATCTGATCCTAGCACATGTAAAGAAATTAAATTGAAAGGTGCTTCTTTCTTAGCTACACGTGCTGAAATTTTTGAGTTAGATGCTCACACTGATGAATGTTTTGCTCTTATATGCAAAGGAGTTTTGTTTTCATTTGAGGATATGCCTCCTTCTTTGCCTTCTGTTGTCGCTAACCTTTTTCAGGAGTATCACGATGTTTTTTCCGAAGGAAGTACCACCGGGGCTGCCCCCTATGAGAGGAATTGTACACCATCGAAGAGGGATAATAATGGATGACATATACATGTACCATGCATACACCTTCTCTCTTTTGTTAGTATATTTACAGAATAAGCAACGCCGAGGAAGGCTTAGTTTTCAAGAAAGGGAGGATGATGTGGACATGGCTACATCGGAGACGACCAATTATATAACGTGAATACATATATTTCAGGTGATTAGTAAAGAGTAATAAATTATTTTTCTTTATTACCTGGAATGAAAATACTACACATTGTTCTGTGTTATGTAGAAGTACAAAGGACTTGGATAAGCCACGTGTTAGAATGAGGCGATCAAGACAAATATGTGCATATACATGTGTACACTTTAGTGTCCATTCAAATGCTACAACCGTCCATGAAAGAGGTGGACCTAAGAGCAATTTAAATAAAAGGCATCCATGCATGCGGCATGCATGAAGCAAGGAGCACGCAAGGTATGCATGAAGGGAGAAGAGAAGTAGGGCTGTGTGGGAAGTTGGTCTGACCCGACTTTGTACTAGCCATTTGACGCACAGATGACTACATGGGCCCCAGCCCATACAAGATATCAAACATCAGCCTCGCACGAGAGCGCCACGAAGACAAGGTCCAGAAACTTCTATTCACATGTAGAGAGTTTTACTCGGCCACGACTTGACGACGTCCTCATCCCTTTAATAAATAGCAGTAAAATTTAGGGTTTAGACTTGGGTTTATTGTATTGTGTAGCCATCGCTATAATTAGCATCTACGAGACATGTAGGACTATCATCTTGTCAGATCCACAGTGGAACCCCAACTTGTTCATCTATTTCGCGTGCTCAATTTTTCATCCGAAATTTCATATTGCAATTCACCTTTGCTCTTGCTGGTTGTTCGGTTGCTTGCAGGAACACGAACCTCGTTGTTCAGGTTGATCGTGCCTACGGCAAGGTCAATAACCATCGTCGATTGGTTTAGCGATTGTCGAGACGTATCGTCGGGTACGGTATAACCGGATCGTCAAGGTCAAAATCCACCAAATCGATAGGTATCCCCATTCTCATCGAAAAATTGGGCCACCGTCACATCAGAACATATTGTTGGAGATAGATCACGGGATCGGGTTTTACCACTAGACGTGCGGTCACCATAGCGGAAGTAGAGTTGGTGATGCATGTAGTCGATCAGCCGAGTCGCCTCCTCCTTGCATAGTTGATCTCCCATGAACGGTTCTTGACGGATCCCTCAAATAGTTCCTCGCGAATCCCTTGGATAGCTCCTTGCGGTTCCCCCAAACGGTTCGTCCAAGCACCGCAGATGTGATGCCTCCAAGCTATCCACACGTACGGGGAGCAACATCAGGCATTGGATTGCTAGGCCCGGTCGCATAGAATATGGGCATGGGGAGTGGCGACGGTAGTTGTGGTGGGAGGAAAAAGATCAACCCTGAAGGGTGCGCCTCACTCCCCTTTTTATACACTTCCGAGGTGAGCTTGATGCTAATTGTAAACTGCGTTGGGATTTCCTCGAAGAGGAGGGTGAAGAAGTACATTAGAGATAAGTATTTCCCTGAATGAGAACCAAGGTTATCGAGTCAATAGGAGAACCAAGCAAATTCCCTTCGACAACACCTACACACACAAAAGTAAATACTCGCACCCAACACCGGCAAGAGGGCTGTCAATCCCCTTGAACTCGTTATTTGCAAGTATTAATTCTTATATTGATAGATAGATAAAAAAGTAAAATTAAAAGTATAAAATTGCAGCAAGGTTTTTTTGTTTTTTATAATATGATAAATGTAGACCTGGGGGCATAGTTTTCACTAGAGGCTTCTTCCTCGAACACATAGCATACGGTGGGTAAAAAAATTACCGTTGGACAATCTATTATATATAAAAAGTGCTTTACGGGCTAACCAGAAAAAAGATAAATATACTAGAAAATCTCACAAAATATCTGATCGTCTATTAGACACACTAGTAAAATATGACCATTGAATATTATTTACTAACAGAATTTGGGAAATTACCCACCTTTGCCATTATGTAAAATAAATCATTTAATTTCCTCTTCATGTGAAAAGAAAAACTCTTTGCTGCCAAAAATGTCTGTTAGACGCACCAGAAATATATGACCATTGGATATTATTTACTAATAGAATTTAGAGAAATTATCCACCTTTGTCATTACGTAAAGTAAATCCTTTTATTTCCTCTTCACGTGGAAAGAAAAACTTCTCTACCAAAAAAACCGCAGCTTCGTCCTTCAAGCTGCTGCGTGATTCATTGGGAATGCCCTAATCTATTGGACCGCCGGTGCATGGCCGGGCACGGCAGCCACAATGCTCTTTGCATGCAATCTGTACTGTGGATCAATAACGCAAACTCAGGTGTGTTCATGTGTTCCGTACAACCATAATTGATCAAGCAAAGATCGGCCAGCTATGGTGTACGTGCATGGAGTGAACTTGTTTCCGGCCGGCCGGCTGTGGATCAATAACTCAAATTCAGATGCATTCATGTGTTCCCATGCAACCATAATGATCAAGCAAAGATCGATCAGCCGTACTGTACGTGTATGGCGTGAATTTGTTTCAGGACGGCAATAGTTAATTACCATAGCTATCTTTGCACAGCAAAATACAAACAAAAAATTAGAAATATAGGCTAGAAAACCCTAGGTTAATCAGAAAATATCAACCATTTATTTGGTGGTCCTCCATAAATTAAGAAATCAAAGCCGTTCAATCTTCCTAACATAACCTTAGCAGGCCTCTACCCGCAAAAAAAAAAACCTTAGCAGGCCTCTGAACTTAGCGAGCCACGCACATCTAAACATTTTTTAAGCTCACGTACATGCAAATATGAACTCCTTGATCATAACATAGAAAATATGTTCTCCTTCTTGCAAGGTAAGCTACGGGGAGATATGAACTCCAATGGGCCACTCAACCTAAGAGCATATTCAGCCGTTGGCCCCCTAGGAGGCATAAAAATCGCCGGCTCGGGGCGAGCCGGCGGTATAATCGGCTCTGGGGGCGGTTGGATACCCAGTCGTCACCCCTAGGCGCCGATATCGGCCCATTTTTGAAGCAAATGTGCCCGCTTTTCGGGCCTTTTTGGCAAAAAAATGACCCGATATCGGCGTAAATCGGCCCATATTCGTCGTGGTTCGGCGTGAATTCAACATAAGTAATTTTGTTTTCACATAGTTCATCACAGAAAATCAATAGAAATCAAATAGTTTAACAAAAAATAGTTCAATACAAATTATAGAGTTCAACAAATAAAAACTCATATTTCATCACATGTCGAGCTAGGCGTTGCCCTTGAGCCTTCATAGGTGCTCTACTAGATCCTGCTGCAGTTGTTGATGCACCTATGGGTCTCGGATCTCCTGACGCATATTGAGGTAGGCAGTCCAGGTTGCCGGTAGCTGGTGATCAACTTGGCAAGAGGACCCTGCCTGTAGTATGGTTCAGTGTCAAACATTGGCTATTCCTGCTCCCTCTCAATGATCATGTTGTGCAAGATGACACAGCAAGTCATGATCTCCCACATTTGATCTTTCGACCAGGTCCAGGGTACCGGACAACATCAAATCGAGATTGGAGCACACCAAATGCCCGCTCGACATCCTTCTTGCAAGCCTCATGAACCTTCACAAAGTGGGACTTCTTGCCTCCTAGCACAACGTTTGAGATAGTCTTCACAAACCTAGACCATCTCGGATAGATGCCATCAGCTAGGTAGTACCCCTTGTTGCAGTGCCGCCCATTGACCTCGAAGTTCATCGGAGGAGAATGACTTTCAACAAGCTTGGCAAAGACAGGGGAGCACTGCAGCACGTTGATGTCATTGTGAGTTCCTGGCATACCAAAGAAGGAGTGCCAAATGCAGAGGTCCCGTGTGGCCACTGCCTCAAGTACCATACTGCAACCGCCTTTGGCGCCTTTGTACATCCCCTGCCAAGAAAATGGACAGTTCTTCCATTTCCAATGCATGCAGTCGATGCTTCTAAGCATCCCAGGAAATCCTCTTGCTACATTCTGTGCTAGGATCCGAGCAGTGTCTTCAGCATAGGGTGTTCGCAAGTATTGCGGTCCAAACACTGCCACCACTGCCCTGCAGAACTTGTAGAAACACTCAATGGCCGTGGACTCGGCCCTGCGCCCATAGTCGTCGAGTGAATCACCGGGAGCTCTGTATGCAAGCATCCTCATAGCTGTTGTGCACTTCTGGATTGAGGTGAATCCAAGTTTGTCGGTGCAATCCTTCTTGCACTTGAAGTAGCTATCGAACTCCCGGATGGAATTCACAATCCCGAGGAAAAACTTTCGGCTCATCTGATAACGGCTCCGAAACACTTTGTCGCCATGCAGTGGAGCGTCGGCGAAGTAGTCGGAGTAGAGCATGTAACAGCCTTCCAGACGATGCCGGTTCTTTGCTTTCAGCCGCCCCGGCGCCGAGCCACCTCGCCGAGGCTTTTCATTGCTCGCGAGCAGACCGGCGAGGGTGGCGAGGACCATGAGGTGTTCCTCGTCCTGGACGTCGGCATCGGCTTCCTCCTGCAGCACCGCTGCCAGCGCCTCCTCGTCGTCCGAGTCCATTGCCGAGCAGACAAAACACCGAACACCTGGCGGGCGTGGTGGGCGCACACCCGCCGGTATACCGCCCTGCGCGGCCGGAGCGCTGGAAAACTCGCCCGGACGGTGGTGGGGAGGCTGCCGCGGCGAAACCTTCTCTCTTTTGCGGCGGGGAATGGACTATCTAGTGGTGGTGGGCGGTGGGCGGCGTCGGGATCGGCAGGGTGGTGGCCGAGCGCGCGGGGGGTGGGGGGTGAATCTGGACGATTTGCTTGACTTTTTGCCTGACAGTGTGGCCCAGACGTGTTTTTCCCTTGCGCCGAAGCCCCCGGGCGCCCCGAGTGCGCTAGGTTCGGCGTGCGATCGCCGGGCCCAAAAACGGACCGAGTCGGTGGATTTTGGCGTCTTGAGGGCACGAGTGGGGGGTTTTTTCGGCTCCGGCACGTAAAAAGGCGCCTGGAGAGGCCTGTTGGGGGCACGGTTGGAGATGCTCTAATATATCCCACGTAGTTCTTTTTTAAGAATCCAACGTAGTTGTAAACTTATTCTTTGTAATATCAAAAACATTCTTTTTCTACCAAAGCTATACAAGATGCGTGGGAAATTAGGACTCTAGTACCGGTGCTCCACAAGGATGCGCACCACCAAGACACCACCCATGTCGGGCACGAGAGGCAGCACCGGCCAAAGATCCATAAGACACAACAATACAACATCAGTTGCAAGCGTCGTTGGCTGCGAGCTATGCCTCTTAGGAAGGCACTGGAGGGAGGGCCGGTGCCACCATGGGACTAGGACAAGACATATTGGTATTTCCATATCCTTCTCAATATGAACCTTGGTCTACAAGCATTGGTACTGTTGGATGCAGCATTGTAGAGGTATTTTAGCTCCAGTTTCAGCTCTGTGTATGTTATACATGTATTGGGTATTGAAAAATACATTTTGCTTTGGTCTTAGGATTAGTTCATTGATGCCCTGAAATGTGATGGTTTTATTTAAACTACACAAGTATCAGGTTGTGAGTTGTGACATGTACATTATGTCAAGCTTTATAAGCAATAAAACCTTTGAATTTTGATGATATTTAGGTTTAAATAAGCATTTTTCTATCGGTATCAGTTCTCAAGGTTGATAGTGCCATATCAGGTGAGTGCATATAAGTTTGGATCTTCATAAAAGTTCGCATGTTAATTATTAGTTGAATTTTGAACCACAAGTATATCTTAAGCCCAATTTAAACATGTTAGTCCTCACAAAATACAACAATGCTGATGTAATACAATGAGTAGATATACGATTGAAACCATATAGGAAATTCTAGCAAATAAAACAATTAGCATTATCGGTAACGTGCAAAATACTTAGGGGCGATATATGTAAAGGAAAAGGTCCGATGAGTGATTACACCACAACATGAGCATCATTCGACGAGGACACGGAGAGCTATGATTAATGGAACCGAAAGCTTGAGGGTGTGCTGATCATTTTTATAAAAGATCAGCAATTGTATACACAAGTACAAACCATGCAAGAAGGCTGGATTGTAATAAAATAGGAATCCTTTGTATAGCCGTGCAAACATTTACAAAGGAGCGCAAAATTGAATACTTGCGCTAGAGACCAAGCGACAAATTATCTAGCAGTTGCAAATACTGAGATGTTAGTTTGACAACGTCTTCAAGATCAATACTTCACTGAATAAATAGATTATTAGAAAAAAGATAAGTCAATGGCATTATATTTTGTCAAAAAAAGCATCTCTCAAATTTTATTTGCACAATAATAATATATTTATATGCAAAATGAAGGTCAAAGATACACCTATAAAAAATAACCAACGTCTAAAATGTATGCATTAGGCATCACATTCGTGACAAGTAGATTGACTCCTGCTTGCATCTACTACTATTGCTCCAACAATCGACTGCTATCCAGCATGCATCTATGGTATTAAGTTCATGACAAACAGAGTAACGCCTTAAGCAAGATCATATGATATAGACAAAGTAAACCCACTCAATATGAATAAACCCTGTCGTTTTACCCTTAATAACAACAATACAACACGTGCCTCGCTACCCCTTCTTTCAATGGGTGAGGACACCGCAAAATTGAACCCATTACAAAGCACCTCTCCCACTGAAGATAAATCAATCTAGTTGGCCAAACCAAACGGGTAGATCGGAGAGAAATACAAAGCTATAACAATCATGCATAACAAAGTTTAGAAAAGACTCAATTACTTTCAATGAATAATCTGATCATAAACCCACACTACAAAAAAAGACACATCCGTGACATTTTGGCCCGAAAGAAAAGTTTTTCTGTCATGCTTATGACACTTCTATGACGTAATTGTGACAAAACCACGTATCATCATAGATGTGGTGGGATCCTACTTCTATGACAGAAAATAGGCTTTTCGTCTTGGGAAGGCTGGGGACACACCTGCATGACATTCTTTGGGCCGTCCATGACATAAAAAATTATGGTAGAAATGAGGGCGAGGAAATTTTCTCGGAGTTCCAGTCACGGTGGGTGGTTGGGGCCGAGTGATGCAGTGTGGTTTGCACGTTTCTCTCGTAGGAGCGCGTGTGTGCGAGGCTTTCGCTAACTGGACCCGAGCTCGATGGAGAGGTATTCGCTTACTGAACCCGAGCGATCGATCTCGCCCTCGCACCATGCACCTCTAACCACTGAAGCCAATCGATCCTTCGCTGCCTAACTAAACCTGAACGATTCCTTCGCTACCTAACTGAACCCGATCGATCCTTCTCGCTGCTTACTAAAGCCGAAGGCACCCGTACGTTCGAGACGTAGCCGGTTGGGTTGCCTCTCGATGAACAGTTCCCGTTGCTGCCTCACGCGCGATACACATAGACACGACTCGAGACGCATCGATCGATCGAGCCCGTTGGTTGGCTGTGGATGAACAGTTCCCGGAGGTGGTTGGTTGAACAGGGCCCCGAGGAGGCCGCCACAGACTAGCCGATTGGGGGTGGATGAACAGGACCCCGTGGAGGGCTGGAAGCATAGTAGCCGGTGGAGGCTGGAGGAGGTCGACGGTGGATGAATAGTATCCCGTGGAGGTTGGAGCGAGGCAGTAGACGGTGATGAAAAGGAGCCCCGGGAGTCCCGTTTTGCGGTACGCCACACCTCTCCCGATGAACAGGAGCCCCGGGAGTCCCGTTTTGCGGTACGACACACCTCTCCCGATGAACAGGAGCCCATCTTGACCGTAGGCGCTCGAAGAGTAGTCTGTTTCCTCCGTTTTGCAGTACGCCACACCCCTCCCGATCAACAGGACCCCATTTCGACCATAGGAGGTCGAAGATAACTCCGTTTTGTCCGTTTTGCGGTACGCCAGACCCCCAGCCGATGAACAGGGCCCCGTTTCGACCGTAGGCGGTCGAACAGAAGGCCATTTCCTCTGTTTTGCGGTACGCCAGACCCTTCCTGAAAGTGCAACTAATCCCCAGGTGGTTTTGGTAATTCATAACAACATATAGCTCATTGAACTAATATCCTTTCAAGTTAAATATTTCAGAAAGTTCAATGATTGGCATGGCATGGACTACAGATGTGGACCCCTCAAAATGCTGAGGACAAAGATTGGCAAAAACTCAAGACTGCATTTTCTATTTTAGTGATCCAAGATCACATTGAGTCCATAGGAAAAGCAAATACTATTAAAAGGGGATGAGGTGTTGCTTAATGGTCTACTTGCTCAAAATGCTTTGTGATATGCTCCAAAGCCCTCAACCACTTTCTCAACTCCAAATATGTCCAGAACCTAAAGTCAAACTCGGCCACACCGATTTGATCTACCTGGCGCCGCCGAGTTCCTTTGACATAGCCACTGCTAGAAACCCTAATTAGTTCGGTCTCACCGATAGAAATCTCGGTCTCACTGAGATGGGATTGCAAACTCTCTGTTTCCGTTCGTAATGTTTAGGTCCCACCGTAATGAGCGATCGGTCCCACTGAGTTTGCAATGCAAACTCTCTGTTTCCCTTCATAACGTTTCGGTGTTACCGAAATGAGCGATCGGTCCCACCGAGTTTGCCTGACCAACTCTCTGGTTGCTCATTGCAGAAACCGGTCCCACCGAATTCATGAAATCGGTCACACCAAGATGAGGTTTTGCCCTAACCCTAGCGCATCAGCCCCACCGAGTTGATGATGTCGGCCCCACCAAGAATGCTAACGTTCACATTTTGAACTGAATCGGTCTCACTGAGTTCACCTATTCAGTCTGACCGAGTTGGGTCAAATGTGTGTAATGGTTAGATTTTGTGTGGAGGCTATATATACCCCTCCACCCCCTTCTCTATTCAAGAGAGAGCCATCGGAACGTTCCTACACTTCCACTACTCATTTTTGAGAGAGAACCACCTACTCATGTGTTGAGACCAAGACATTCCAATCCAACCACAAGAATCTTGATCTCTAGCCTTCACCAAGTTTCTTGCCACTCAAATCATCTTTCCACCATAGCCAAATCTGTGTGAGAGAGTTGGGTATTTGGGAGACTATCATTTGAAGAACAAGAGCAAGGAGTTCACGATCTACACACCATCTATTACCTTTTGGAGAGTGGTGTCTCCTAGATTGGTTAGGTGTCACTTGGGAACCTCCGACAAGATTGTGGAGTTGAACCAAGGAGTTTGTAAGGGCAAAGAGATCGCCTACTTCATGAAGATCTACCCAAGTGAGGCAAGTCCTTCGTGGGCGATGGTCATGGTGGGACAGACAAGCTTGCTTCTTCGTGGACCCTTCATGGGTGGAGACCTCCGTGGACTCGCACAACCGTTACCCTTCGTGGGTTGAAGGCTCCATCAATGTGGACGTACGATAGCACCACCTATCGGAACCACGCCTAAAATCTCCGTGTCTATATTGCGTTTGCCTTCTCCAAACCCTTCCCTTTACCTTCATATGCAATGTTTTATTTTCCGCTGCTACACTCTTAGAATTGCATGTGTAGGTTGATTGCTTGACTTGTGCTAAGTTGCTAAAATCTGCGAAGACTTAAAATTGGGAAAGGCTAGATTTTTATTTGGTCAAGTAGTCTAATCACCCCCCTCTAGACCTACTTTCGATCCTACAAGTGGTATCAGAGTTTTGGTCTCCATTTGCCTTGATTTCCATATCTTTGGTGATCATAGCCTTGGTTTCACAACCTAGGAGAGTATGGCGTCTAGCGAGGGAAATTACCACCGTAGAGGTCCTTACTTTGATGGTACTAATTTTGCTAGTTGGAAGCATAAGATGAAGATGCATATTCTTGGACATAACCCCGCCGTTTGGGCTATTGTGTGTATTGGTTTGGAAGGTGAATTCTTCAAAGATGGAAGAGAACCAAGTCGTGAAGCGACCGCTAAAGAATTGAAGATGTTGCAATACAATGCTCAAGCTTGATTGTGCCCCGAAGAATTCAACAAAATCTGTCGCCTTGAGAATGCAAAGGAAATTTGGGATACTTTGGTTGATATGCACGAAGGTACCGAGTCCGTCAAGGAATCCAAATTGGATGTGCTTCAAAGTCAACTTGACAAGTTCAAAATGAAGGATGGTGAAGGAGTCGCTGAAATGTATTCTAGGCTTGCTCTCATCACAAATGAGATTGCCGGCTTAGGAAGTGAAGAGATGACCGACAGATTAATCATCAAGAAGATCCTAAGAACCTTGGATTAAAAATATGATACCGTGTGCACCTTGATCCAAATGATGCCCAATTACAAAGATCTCAAGCCAACGGAAGTCATTGGTAGAATTGTTGCTCATGAGATGTCACTTAAGGATAAGGAAGAGCTTCACAACAAGTCTAGTGGTGCTTACAAAGCTTCATGTGATGCTCCTACAACATCAAGTGAGAAACAAGCCTTCAATGAAGAATTGACCCTAATGGTGAAGAACTTCAACAAGTTCTACAAGAGTAGAAGCAAAGAGAGAAGTTCCAAGTCAAAGTCCTACAATGACAAAAGATCTTCTAGTCATGATCGCAATTGCTACAATTGTGGAAGACCCGGACACTACTCTAGTGAGTTTACGGCTCCCTACAAAAGAAGAGAAGACTCACCTAAAAAGAGAAGTAAAAGAGAGGAATCACCACCAAGAGAGAGAAGGAGTAGAGATGGTCGTTATGAATGAAGACCCTCTCGCGGATGTAAGGATTCAGAAAGGAAGGACAAGTCATCAAAGAGCTACACAAGATGAAGACATCAAGCTCATGTTGGTGAATGGGTATCCGGTTCCGACTCCGACAACTACTCTGAGAGAAGTTATCACTCCGACTCCGAATATACTCAAGATGAAGGTGTTGCCGGTCTTGCACTTGTGTCATCCAACTCCTATGACATATTCGATTCACAAAATGAAGGAATTGGAATATGCTTCATGGCTAAAGGCCCCAAGGTATCACACCCCGAGTATGTTGATTTCAATAGTGATGAAGATGATTTTCGAGGTGATGATGATTTACTTGTTGACAACTCTAGTGATGAAAACTATGATGAAACTGCTATTAATCATGCTAATCAAGATGAAACGAATGACAATGATAAGAAGGAGATTGAGCGTCTAACTAAAGAACTAAACACTCTTAAGTTAGCTCATGAAACTACCTTAGAGGATCATCGAGAGCTTTTAAAGACTCATGAGAAGCTACGCTTTGAAAAGCTCAATCTAGAGCAAGAGCATGGGTTCTTAAAAGCAATCAATGATGATCTTCGTAAGAAAAGTTCTTCTTACATTGCCAAGCGTTTACTCTTGTCTACTTACATGCCACAAGTAAAATCTAGCAACAAGAGCAAGAAAGATTCTTCTTCTAGTAGTAACAATAATCATGTTAAATCCAATATTGTTGCTTCTAGTAGTTCTCTTGATTCCACTAATGATTCTTTTAGCCAAGTTACACTTGAGCAAGAAAATATCTTATTGAAGGGAATTATAGAGAAAGGTGTTTACAAGAGCCTTGCCGGAAGTAAGCAATTTGAGGAAATTGTACGCAAGCAAGGAAGGCACCGGAAGAATCAAGGTGTTGGTTTTGAACGCAAGTTCAATGCCAATGGAGTTGAGTGGGAGGAAGATCAATACCCCAAGACGAAGTTTGTTCCTCAACAAGAGAAGTATGATCCCACTTCTTTCAAGGGAACACAAGATCAAGATGATCTGCCACCACAAGACCACAAGCTAAAAGGCAAGGCTTCAAGAAGAGATTGATTCATTTGAAGAAGCTCCAAAGGCCTTGGTCAAGTGGGTTCCCAAGACTACATCAAGTTCTACTTCATCAAGTACGACTACAACTCCAAGGATTCCCATCAAGTTGATGTGGGTCCCAAAGAAGAAGAACTAGAGAGTTCTTGAGGGTACTCCGCCAACATACTTCACTCATATTCATTTTGGCAAGGACAAGTGCAATCAACTTTCATATCTTGCACTAGTTCAAGGAGTCACAAACCCTCTTGTTGGTAAGACAAGGGACAAGGTAACCTAATGCTTTCATGGACAACATCAGATGTGTATTTCACTCTATGTCTATGGATATCCTTGCATGTTCCTTGTGGGACTAACCCGTGTAGGTATTGAAAGTGCAACTCACTCCAACAGATTGCTCCAAATGATCGACATCAACATTGAGCATCCACATCTTCAACACCTACATGAAGTCATCATCGACAAAACCCAAGTTTAGTTCATCCCTCTTAGGGGGGATATCACATCTAGGGGAGCTTTGCTCTAAGAATTGAGCTAAAGCAACTCTAGTGGTGTGAACACAACAATGCTTTATGTAAAAGTGCTAACCCCACTTGTGCTTAAATGGCGACTATGACCTATGATCAAATGTTCTAATTTGACTCCTCAGTCAATATACTCATATATAGATGACCTAGTCATCACCAATTGATTGATAGATGCTAGAGTGTTTGTGCATGCTTTGCCACATATTTCATTTGCTATATTATTGTGTGAGCATGTTGGTTGCATATTTTTCCCATCCGAGGACATCCATTTGTTGTTTTGATTGTCTGGATTTTCTTTTTGCCAAATGGATGGAAAAGAATGCCTAATAACTCCCTCTAGCTATCTATGCTTTTCTCGTCTCAAACTCTATTCATGCTACATCACAAAGTTTGAACAAGTCGAATTCGGACCCTCCGGGTGAGGAGCACTCGGAGCCACCGATCCGTCAAGGGCTTAAACTTCCAAAACCTCTTAGTGACTTTCGGTCTGACCGATTCACTCCATTCGGTCTCACTGAAATCATTGAGTTGATCTAGGTTTTCACCTCGGTGCAACCGATTAGAACAGTTCGGTCTCACCGAGTTGCAATAACCGCCTGTGATTCTGCATCTCGGTGCCACCGAGTAGTTCCACTCGGTCACACCGACAGTGACTGGGTATATATATCCGCGGGTTGAACTTTGTAAATTACTTCAAACTCTCAACCGCGCCAGCCCAGATCTGCCACCCCTCCTGGTCTCCAGATCATCTACGTCATTGCCAGTGCCCTCCTGCCGCTGGTCTCCACCGCCGTCAACGGGAATCTCCACCGCCGTTGTCGCCGCAACGAGTTTGTCACCAAGTTAGGGTACCGACTCGATTTCTTTGTGCTTTTCTTAACTCCGATTCCTGCACAAAGATTAATGCCATGTTTCTAGCCACGATTGAGATCATTCAATCCACCCAAAACTTCTTATAGATTAGTTTTGATGCAAAAACTTAGGGTTAGGTTTTCGCCAAACTCATCTCAGACCGACCGATTTGAAGTATTCGGTCTCACCGATCTGGCCCAGGCCATTGCACATGTACTACTCGATCTGACCGAAGTGTACGAATCGGTGTGACCGACACTTTCTCTGTGAAACCCTAGCTCTCGGAGTCACCAAACTGCGTTTCGGTCTGACCGAAACTGTATGTTTAGACTCTACAGTTGCTTCGGTGTCACCGAGTTTGTCATATTGGTAGCTCCGAAATGCTTTCTGCAGAAAACTAAAATTAAGTTTTTGTGTTGAATTTTTGCCAATATAGCTGTACTTTGTGATGCTCGTCTACTCTACCTATACCTATCTATTCACAGGGTCAGTGTCAGAGATGTCAGACAATAGTGATAGTCAGAACAGGTCAGAGGAGCAGGCAAATCTCAGTGAGGGCACTAGTCCCTTCAACAACAGCTATGATGAGGGTAGCAGAAGCACCCCAAGTAACTTGCCTAAGGCTGCAACTAGGCAAAGGAAGAAGAGAACCTCAGAATCATAAGATGAGGACTTTGTGGTTGATCAGGAGGTCACCTCAAAGAAGAAAGTGCTCAAGAAGGAGCAAGATGCTGCTGCTACCATCAAGCCTGGCATGCACAAGAAGGCTCCTGCTCAGTGGAAGCCCATGTCCAAAGCCAGAGCCTCCACTCTAGAAACCATGAAATCAATAGAGGAAGAGGCTGCTGGAGGAAAGAAAAGAAAGGAAAGAGTCAAGAAGACTATGGACAGAATTTTTGGAAAACCTTCAATGATGAAAGGAACAGATGAAGATGAAGAGGAGGAGGAAGATGCTGTTGCACCTCCACCAAAGTCTTAGAAGCTTATGGGAGATGCTATCAAGTCTGGGGCTGCATCATCAAAGACCAAGACAGGTCCCAAGCCATCTGCCCAAGCTCAAGCTCCAAAGCCAACTGCACCCAAGAGATCTACCAGAAACATTTCAGCTGCAAAGAAGAACAAGGCCCCAGTGCCTAAAATTCAAGAGGGTGAAGAGCAGCAAGTGCTCAGAAAGTTAAAACCTAAGATTCCAGATCATGATGACAATCATCCAATTGTTGAGAATATGAAAGTGAGAAAGGATGCAGGTCTCGGATTGTGGAGACAAACTGATCCATATGCTGTGAGGAGAAGGACTGTTGTGGACTACATATTTCACACCAAGGAGCAGCAAGATTTCTATGAGACAGTCCTATTGGACAAGAAGCCCATAGTAAGTGATATGAGATGGGTTGACTAGAAATTCATGAGAGTTTCAGAATGAACGAAGTTGACACTTTTGTTGGTCAAAATCTAACTAAATGGAATGATGAGATGGTCATGCAATTTTATTCAACTGCCCACTTCTATCCAGATGGCAAGATAGTCTAGGTGACAGAAGGCACAAGGTATCAATCATTAGTTGCAGAGATAAATGCCCCTGAAGAAGCTGAAGATGACACATATGTATATGCCAAGCCAAGAAAGGATCATAACTCCATGGCTCATATCTACAAGGAAATCCCTGATGATGCCTTGGAGACTCACAAGTTTGGCTATATCTACTATCTGCTGTCAGGACTGGCCACTATAAATACTATATTGAGGCACACTCTGTTACCCAAATCAGGAGATCATAGGATGATCCATGGTAATTCAATCAACCTGCTACATATGTTTGATGTGCCAGAGAAGTTCAAGGTGATGAGTCTGATTGTTGAAACCGTCAAGAGAACTGCTGCTGGCCAGGAAAGGTCATGTGGATATGCCCCTCACATTCAGATGTTGATTAACCCAAGATGGAGACAGTGACATATCTTCTAGATAGAGAGCATCTTCCCCCGAGGCCAGACTTTGAGGACAATGTTGTTGTCATGGATGCATCACATCCTACTTTTGTAGAGGCTTAGGAGAAACGAGAGAAAGCAAAGGCAGCAAAGACTTCTAAAGTGCCAGATGCCTCAGCTGTCAATCTCATGACCAAGCAAGATCAATTGAGCTATCTGCTTGAGGCAACAGTGAGAATAGAGAAAGGACTAGCCACCCTGACTCGAAATCAAGAGAGCCTTGAGAGGATCTTTGAGACAAAGCTTCATGATCCTGATGTGGAGGTCGTCGCGATTCAGACCACAATTGAGAAGCTACAGGAAGAGGTTGATGACAGGAGTGATAGGCCAACTACAAATGCTTTTCAGAGAGTGCCAAGAGCATATAGGTCTACAGCTGTGCCAGTTGACAGAGACTCTAGAGCTACTGCTTCAGCACCTGCAGCAACTGCCACTGTTGTACCTCCAGTTGCAACTCCTCCAGTTCCTCAAACATCTTCAGAAGCGTTTGCAGATGTTGTCCTCTCCACGCCATCTACGCACACCAGAGCCACCAGCCATAAGACCCCTTCAGGAGCTGCCGGAGATTGTGCCTAGAGTGTCGTACAACACTATGCATTTTCAAGCTTTTTGGTAACTTGTTTCGAAAGGGGGAGAAAGTGTATAGATCTTAGGCTCCGAGAGAGAGTGTGTTTTGCCTTTTGTTTGCCTCTCTTGCTACTTGCTATTTGTTTGTTTGCTTGCTACTATTTGTGCTTGTGTGAGATACTCTTATGATCATGTGTTTGATCATATTATACTTTAATGTGTGCTTGAATGATGATATCTTAATACCTGTGTATGATCAATCATGTTTCCCTTGGTGATGAGTGCATGTACCTTACATTCTATCATTATGAGCGCTCCACCAAGATGTATGTGACATAGAAGAGTAACCCATGATCCTAATCGATTGTGCATTTGCATTCAAAAGCAAATTTTAAATAATGCACAAATTTAGGGGGAGCTCTTGCTTAACACATACTTCTAAAAGCGACGATGTATTTCATTCATATTATCATTTGTCGAAGCTTTGATCTATATGTTGTCATCAATTACCAAAAAGGGGGAGATTGAAAGTGAAACTAATCCCCGGGTGGTTTTGGTAATTCATAACAATATATAGCTCATTGAACTAATATCCATTCAAGTTAAATATTTCGGAAAGTTCAATGATTGGCATGGCATGGACTAGAGATGTGGACCCCTCAAAATGCTAAGGACAAAGATTGGCAAAAACTCAAGACTCTACATTTCTATTTTAGTGATCCAAGATCACATTGAGTCCATAGGAAAAGCCAATACTATTAAAAGGGGATGAGGTGTTGCTTAATATTCTACTTGCTCAAAATGCTTTGTGATATGCTCCAAAGCCCTCAACCAGTTTCTCAACTCCAAATATGTCCAAAACCTAAGTCCAACTCGGCCCCACCGATTTGATCTATCCGGCGCCACCGAGTTCCTTTGACATAGCCACTGCTAGAAACCCTAATCAGTTCGATCTCATCGATAGGGATCTCAGTCTCACCGAGATGGGATTGCAAACTCTCTATTTCCCTTTGTAATGTTTCGGTCCCACCGAAATGAGTGATTGGTCCCACCGAGTTCGCAATGCAAACTCTTTGTTTCCCTTCATGACGTTTCGGTCTTACCGAAATGAGCTATCGGTCCCACCGAGTTTGCCTGACCAACTCTCTATTTGCTCATTGCAGAAATTGGTCCCACCGAGTTCAAGCAGTCGGTCACACCGAGATGAGGTTTTTCCCTAACCCTAGCATAGGGGTCCCACCGAGTTGATGATGCCGGTCCCACCGAGAATCCTAATGTTCACATTTTGAACTGAATCGGTCTCACCGAGTTCACCTATTCGGTCTGACCCGGTTGGGTCAAATGTGTGCAACAGTTACATTTTGTGTGGAGGCTATATATACCCCTCCACCCCCTTCTCTATTCAAGAGAGAGCCATCAGAACGTGCCTACAGTTGCACTACTCATTTTTTGAGAGAGAACCACCTACTCATGTGTTGAGACCAAGACATTCCAATCCAACCACAAGAATCTTGATCTCTAGCCTTCCCCAAGTTGCTTTCCACTCAAATCACCATAGCCAAATCTATGAGAGAGAGTTGAGTGTTGGGGAGACTATCATTTGAAGCACAAGAGCAAGGAGTTCATGATCTACACACCATCTATTACCTTTTGGAGAGTGGTGTCTCCTAGATTGGTTAGGTGTCACTTGGGAGCCTCTGACAAGATTATGGAGTTGAACCAAGGAGTTTGTAAGGGCAAGGAGATCGCCTACTTCGTGAAGATCTACCCATGTGAGGCAAGTCCTTCATGGGCAATGGCCATGGTGGGATAGACAAGGTTGCTTCTTCGTGGACCCTTCGTGGGTGGAGCCCTCCGTGGACTCGCGCAACCGTTACCCTTCGTGGGTAGAAGTCTCCATCAACATGAACGTACGATAGCACCACCTATCGGAACCATGCGAAAAATCTCCGTGTCTACATTGCATTTGCCTGCTCCAAACCCTTTCCTTTACCTTCATATGCAATGTTTTACTTTCTGCTGCTACACTATTAGAATTGCATGTGTAGGTTGATTGCCTGACTTGTGCTAAGTTGCTAAAATCTGCCAAGATTTAAAATTGGGAAAAGGCTAGATTTTTATTTGGTCAAGTAGTCTAATCACCCCCTCTCTAGACCTACTTTAGATCCTACAGCTCCCGAGGAACAGGACCCTGTTTCGGCTATTCCGTCCAAGCCGGTTGGCTCCCGATCGATGAACTGGACACGTTCGGACCCAGTCGGTTCCCTCCTGATGAACACGGCGCTGTTTCTCAGTTCCGACCCAGCCGGCTGGCTGCCAATGAATAGGACGCAGTTTTTGTACGCGTTCGAGACCCCGCCCGTATGTACATACATGGCCATATTTTTTGCCATGTGGCTATAGGTACAGGCACACGATCTAGAAGGGACTGCCAGAACTGTTATGTCGGGGGCTCTACTACGACACGTGCCACTACTTACTCGGCCATGGTTCATCCTTGCAGAGAGACTGATCAACCAGTATATACGTACACGTTCGCGACCAGACAGACAACACTACATACGGTTTGACCGGGTGGGTCCCAGTTGTCAGGGAGGATAAGGAGGCACTGCCTTGCATGCGAAGATATATGAGGTGGGTCCCAGCTGCCAGGGAGAGGAATCATTTTTTTGCGGTTAATAAGGAGGCACTTCCTTGCGTGCAAAGATGTAGGTAGTGGGTCCAGCTGTTAGCCTCACTGTGTACAGTCGTCTTTTGATGGCTGTCGTTCGTTGACAACATTGACCACGCCGCGTGGAGAGCACCAAGGCGGTGGACGACGGCGAGGCCTTCTAAGGGAATGATGTGGAGCCGAGGAAGACGAGGCAGTGGATGCCCGCGTGGAGGGGAGTACGAGGGTTCACTGGTTCCTCTGCGGTGTGAGGCTGCCGTCGCCGGAGAATAACACGGGGTGTGGGTGAGTAGAGGGAAGGTCTGGCCGGCGGTGGGATTAGGGTGGGGCGATGAGGCCTGTGCGGCAGCACTGTCGCCCACGGGAGGCAGGAGCAAGCGGTCCCGCCGGCGCTTGTTTGGGCGGCTGGAGCAAGAAGATCAGAGGTTGAAGAAGTAGCATGGCTCTTGGATTAACATCCAACGTTCCAGCTACTAGAATCATTTGTTGACTAAGTTGAGAAAGCCCTACATACGTGTCAGCTTAATAGGCCCACAAGTCAGTCACCAAATCCGCCGAGTCCCAGCCGTCATCGGGAGGAATAGTTTTTTCTGCATAATAAGGAGGCACTTCCTTCTGTGCGAAGATTTTGCCGGTGGGTCCCAGCTGTCAGCAGGAGCAATCATTTTTTTGCGTAATAAGGAGGCACTTGCTTGTGTGGGTCCCTACTGTCAGCCTCTCCACTTACATCCCTCTTCCGATGGTTGTCGTTTTTTGACCATGTTGACCATGCCGCACCGAGAGCAGCAACACGGTGGACGACGGTGAGGCCCGGGAAGGGAATGACCCGGAGCCGGCAAATCCAGGATTATGAAGTGCAACCTGGATCGTGAAGATTATGTTAGTTTGTGTCCCCCCTTCATCTTACCCTACGCTTGAATCTCGGGACGAGATTCTTGTTTAGTGGGGGTGAGTTGTCACGTCCCTAGCTTCTAGTACTGCCTAGTGTTTGCTTTTTGCTTGCATCATGTTTAAATTTTTGGAACTTGAAATTGGGATGTTCAAACCCTATCACCAAATCAATCCAAATAGGTTCAACTTAAAATAATTTTCAAAGAATCCAAAATGTCTTGAGAAAAGTTCATGATTTTTGGTTAAGGTGGAAACCTCTACCAAAAATGGTGCACATTTTTCTAGGTAATCCTGGATTTTTGAATTAAATCATATGTATTTGAATTGGGGCATTTAAATTCTATAAATAATTTTAAATGCTCCAACAATTCTGAAAATACCTAAGGGCCTCTGTAATAATTTAGTTAATGCCCACAATTATTTCCAGGAATTATAAAAATGATTTGGTTTATAAACTAAATCAAAACAGAAAAGAAAAATAGAAAAACTGAAGAAAATAGGAAAGCAGAGAGAGTGTGTGCTCACCTCGCAGCCCACTAGCGGCCCAGCCCACCCCACCTTGCCAGGCATCTTCCTCGGTGCGCAGAAGGACAGAGCGCGTGTGGCCGCGGCACGCCGGCATGCGCCGCCAACTTCTGCTTCCTGCCGCTGCCCCAACGCGTCCGGATGACGCCACACATCACCCGACTCTCTCGCCCACCCCCGCTCGTCCTCATCCCCTCCCCCTCTCGCTTTTGTGCTCACCGAGAGGAGGCCGTCGCCGCCGCTCGCCGTAGTTGCAGCCACCGTGCTCCCCTCGCCTCCCCGTGCTGTCCAAGACCTCCGCCGCGACGCCCTCGACCTCCCCACCGAGCCACGCCTTTCTGGAGGCCCTGCATCGCCACCATCGCCGTCGTCTTCAACCTCGGTCAATCGAGATCGTCACCGCCGTTCCGCCTGCACCGGACCTCCCCCGAGCCTGCTGAGCACTCCGACTGCCTCGCCGTGAGCACCTCGTCGTTTCCCCTCTCCTCTCTTCCTCGTTTGCGTGCCGTAGCCGCACTAACCACCGGACCTGAGAGCTCATCGCCGCCGTAGTTCCTCACCGCCGTGGCCAGGGCCACCCCAGCTCACGCCTGATTGCATCACCGTGTTCGCTGCACTCCTAGGAGCATGCACCCTTCAGTTTCTTCTCTAGTGCACCGTAGCGTCGACCCCTTCCACGTCCAAATTCCGGCCACCGCGGATGCGCTCGCTGTCGTCGATTCCGGCGACCACGCGGCCTCCCGTGTGGCTAGCTAGATGCGGGTGTGCTCAGGCTACCTTCTGGTGGCCCTTGCGAGCCCCGGCGAGCTTTCGCCATAGCTTTGGTCACCACCGGTGGAACTCCGGGGAGGACCGACGTGGCGCAGTCATTAGCACTCATCCCCGCCAGCTCAGCCTCCCTTCAGCCACTGACAAATGGGCCCCGCAGCAGGTCAAAGTGCTAGTCAACGCGGGTTTAACACCGGTGTCACTGACGTGTGGACCCCACACATCAGGTTTGACCCCGGTAAGCGCTGCAGACCTGCTGACGCAGGCATGACGCAGTGCTGACGCAATTAATCCATTTCTGGATTTAAATTAATTCAGGGAATTCCAGAAAATGACTTAAACTTCTAAAATTTATAGAAAATAATCTGTAGCTCCAAATGAAATAATTTATGTATGAAAAATTATCAGAAAAATCCAATCTATCCATTTATGCTACTTTCATGCATGTTCAACTAACTTATACCCACTGTATAAGTGAAAACATGATAATGGCATTTTAAATACTTCTTATGGAGTTTGCATATGAACCCTTGGTTCATATGTACTTCATTTAAATTGTTGCTAGATGCATTAGTACAAATCACACCATATTGCCATGTCATGATCATGCATCATATTGTCGCATTGCATTGATTGTGTTCTTTCTCTGTTGCCGGTGTTGTCCCCTCTCAGTAGAAGTGGTTTCGACGGTGAGATCGATGACACCGATGAAGAGCTATACTATCTTCGGAAGTGTCAGGCAAGCAAAACCCCCTTGTTCATTCCGATACAATCCCACTCTCTCGCTTCTGCTCTCTTTTACTGCATTAGGACAACAACGATTCAACTGTTACATGCTGCGGTAGTTGAACCCCTTTCCTCTGCATGACCTGTCATTGCCACAGTAAATTGATGAAACCCACTAGCATGAGTAGGAGTTGTTTGAGCCCTGATGTGCCTACTCATTTATGCTTGTTTGTCATGCCTGCTACTGCTTAGAGTTGAGTCAGGTCTGATTCGTCGGGGATGAATTGGAGGTGTGTGAACTTGTCCTACTGATATGAGCTAAGTGTGTGAATACGATTTGGTAAAGGTATCAGTGAGAGGCCATGTAGGAGTACATGGTGGGTTGTCTCATTGAAGCCGTCCTCAGGAACTGAGTTTTGTGTTTGTGATCCATGAACAGTTACTACCACACATTGGGCTCCGAGCGCTCCAAGCTCTCTCGACTTATTAATCAACCTGATCTCTGTCCAGGAGTTGCAACTAGTTTCTGGTGTTTGTAGGTAGTGTTAGTTGTCTACCAAGTGGCACCCGGTACAGGTGGGCTTGGGGCAGACTAGGCACCATGGCCGGGTAGACCAAACGCCGCCCGTTTGGTGGGCTTGGAACCCTGTACACATCGTTTGGGGCCGTGAGCAACACCCCGTCCAGATCTCCTTGCGGATGGAACCCGA
Source organism: Triticum aestivum (assembly GCF_018294505.1). Lineage (NCBI taxonomy): Eukaryota > Viridiplantae > Streptophyta > Magnoliopsida > Poales > Poaceae > Triticum > Triticum aestivum. The sequence continues at coordinate 261,920,075 of NC_057802.1, forward strand.
ATAGGCGATAAACCTGGACTAGAGACTTGCGTGGTTAGTCAGGTCGTGGCCGACTCCCTCACTAGGCTTCCGCTTGAAGGTTACCGAGATACACGACGTGTACATGGTGGTAGTGGCGAGAGTGTGTGTGAAGAAGTACACCCCTGCAGGGTTAATATCATCTATTCGAATAGCCGCGTCCGCGGTAAAGGGCTTCTGGGTTGCCTATACAGTTCATAGACAAGTGAAAGTGGATACTCTAAAATGTGCAAGATAAGCGTGAGTGCTATGGATGGCGTTCTCGTAGGGAGACGGGATCGGATCCATAGGGGTGTATTGATATGGTGAATATGTGGACTCGTGTGCGCCACCTCAAAAGAGTTGCTTGCAGTCGTAGTTCAGGTTAGCCACTGAGTCAAAGCTGGCTTGCTGCAGTTAAACTCCACCACCACTTTGTTGATACCGATGCATATGTAGATAGTTCTGATGTATGTCTTGCTGGGTACATTTGTACTCACGTTTGCTTAATTTATGTTTTTGCAGAGAGACTTCAGTCTCGCTAGTAGTTCCGTGTGGACTTCGGCGTTTAGCTTGATACCTCAGCTACGATCTTGTGCCCTCGGCAGGATCTGATAGATAGTCAGGCTTATCAGCCTTTTGCATTTGTAGATGTCTGTACTCAGACATGTTAAGCTTCTGCATGTGCTTTGACTTGTATGCTCTGAATGTTGGGTCATGAGACCCATGTTTGTAATATCTCGCTCCTCGGAGCCTAATGAATAAATACTTTGAGTTGTAGAGTTTTGTTGTGATGCCATGTTGTATTTACACATATCGAGCATATTGTGTGTATGATTGAAATGCTTGGTATGTGTGGGATCCGACAACCTAGTTGTTTATCCTTGGAAGCCTCTCTTATGGGGAAATGTAGTCTAGTGCTTCCACTGAGCCATGGTAGTGTGCTATAGCCCGGTTTACCGGAGTCCTGCTAGCCCAGTTACTACTGCTCCGGAACACTTAGACTGGCCGACATGTGGTCCACTTCATTCCTGTGTCTGTCCCTTCGGGGAAATGTCACGCGGTGATTTCCAGAGTCCTGCTAGCCTGCTATAGCCCGGGTTCCCGGAGTCCTGTTAGCCCAGTTGCTACAGCCCGGATTCACACGTTGATGACCGACACGTTCGAGACTTGGTCATGTATGCCCGTCCCCGTAAGTTAGTGCCACTTTGGGTTCGCGACTAGTCATGTCGACCCGGGTTCTCTGTCATATGGATGCTAGCGACACTATCATATACGTGAGCCAAAAGGCGCAAATAGTCCCGAGCCAGGTAAGGTGGCACCCGTGGGAATACCGTGCGTGAGGTCGCAAAGTGATATGATGTGTTACATGCTAGATCGTTGTGACCTAGAATTGGGGTCCTAACGTAGATGCCCATGCATTGCACGGAACACCAAGATTGGGGGTGGACGGCGCCGGCAATGGCCATCGCGCCAGATTTTTCCATGGCCTTCTAGATGTGGTGGGGAGGAGATAAGGCTGATTGTGAGAGAAAGGGAGTTGTTTGTAAATAGGGAACAAGTGCGGGCATCTTTTTGCAAAACAGGAGAAGTTTGGTTTGTATGGGTTAGATCTAGATCCGACGGCTATTGGTGAAAGATGGCAGGCACAACATCATCACCAACTCAGGACCTCTTTGATTCGTAGGATTTTGAAAACGCAGGAATAGGGCATGGCAATATTACAAGTTTCAAACTGATATTACAAATGTTAGGAGTAATTCTGCACCTACGAAGAGGGAATTAGTAGGAAGTTTACGTAAGAACTTTCATTACTTTAGGTGGATGCAGCATTATCGTACAAACTAAAATCCACCACCCTAACAAATCACTAACGGGAAAATAAATTTTCAAGTCTCTGTCCACTTGATGTTTCAAAAACAAATTCAGCTTCGCGGAGACATTGCCATTTAGGCTTAGACGCTTGTGGTGATCAGCATGCCATTCATTGTTGCGCCAGAGAACGCCAAACCTCATTACCTTGAGCACACTTGCCTCCAGAACAAAGAACCTGGCCAATTTAATCTCAGATGTGCTGCCTCGATAGTCGATCAAATCAATTTCTGTAAGATGGAGATCAAGGCATTTGATGAGATTGTCATAGTGCAACACATTTTTCACTTTCGGGTCTTTCTTTATCTGCAAAAGAAGAGAACATATTAGAGCAGCTGGCTAAGATTTCCGTGTCATCAAGAGGTACCAATATCGTTCGCTCATATGATAGGGTTGGCTGGCTAGTGATATTTTTTCACTCTCTCTCTCTTTCTCTTTCCTCTCATTTACCTAGGAGCACGTGAAGAGCTTGGGCATTTGTTGCCTTCCACGATGTGGCCGACACTAGTGCGCATCGGTCCAAAACAAACGGTTTTTAACCCCTTTCCACGATGGCATTTGGAACCGTCGCCAAGTGAGTGTGGGCGATAGGAGGGTCCTTCCCACACGACCCAGAAACCGTCGGGGATATGCCCTCCTGGCACACACGCTCGGCAAAATGAGGTTGTGTGCGACCCGCGAGCGCTCAAAAATGGAAATACGTTCAATAAAGGTAAAAATACAATTATACAGGCGAAATTGTTTCTGGTCGCAAGTACATCCCACACAGTCAGTCCCCGCTAAACGTTTCCATTCGTATGTACATCCCACACAGTCGCTCCAAGGAAAACGTATCCGTTCACAGGTACATCACACACAATTTTCCCGTTAAATCGTTTGCGTTGTTGACACACGGTCCGTAGAACAAACTGTGTGGCAAAGGTTGTCCATCACACACAGTTTAGATGTGGTAAACATTTGCGCAAGGTGGCCTAACGCAAACAGTTTTCAAGAGAAAGTCATGTGTGATTGTTCATTGATCCAACACGGTTTATTCCTAGAAACTGTGTGCGTTGCCTGAGGTCATCGCCCGCAGTATTTTTTCAATAACCATTTGCAATAGCAAAACCCAATTAGCAGGCTAATTCGCCATTAGCAGGCTAATTGCCCTATTATTAATAATCCATTTATTAATCTAATTGACATTCATAGTAAGCAGAAAATATATTTCATTTCCATATTAACGAAGCAGAATTTCATAATTGAAATACATCAGAGTACAACGTGATATAGCTTCAGCACTCCGCTACCCCATTACACAACTGCACCAGCACCAAGTTCCACATGCAACATGTTGAACCTTTGAATCTAGCATCATAGACGGTATATAGACAGATGCATCTCATCTGGAAAACTGCTGAAGCGGAAGGAGAATATTGAGCCTTCATTCATGTTGAAGGTCTTTGCAACTTTAGGCCAGTGCCTGTGGATGATTGACCGTCCGTCCTTCGTCCTCTTTAGGAACACTTCAATATTGAACCGTGGGTGTTGTATGAAAACCTTCCTTGCCTCCTAACCATAGAGGTGGTTTGAGAGGTAATCATCAGGGAACTGCTTTGGACATGACTGAAAACAAGGATGTGCATAAATATCTTCTGTATATTGGAAATGGGGCAAAGGAAAAAAAGGCAAGGTATAATAGTTAGTACGATCTTGTAGAGAACTGATGTCTTCTTCATTGTGCAGACAAAGATCTTGTTGTTTTTTGTCGCTAATTTCTTTATCCTAACAATCTTTCTGAGTTTCTTGATTTGATTGATATTCATGGACAACTCATTTCCCCATATGCAAAAAGGGTCAAACAGTGGGTCAAAACCTCTAACAGCAGGACCTACATGTGCAAGACCAAATTGTTAAAAACCAAAAAATGTTTGTGATGGAGACTAAGATTACCTAATCATATACATATAGGGGGGACTGCGTGTGCCTACAATTGATTGAGAGACCATCATACTTGGCTAGGCATGAGATTTGTGTGTGCGTGTGAGATGGAGAGAGAACGAGCGAGAGAGATAGAGTTTTAGATGGGTCTATCGAGTGCGAGTGGGATATGCATGTGTATGTGTGACCAAGGAGATGGAGAGTTTGAGAGAGAGAGAGGGAAGAGCTCCAAGACGACAGAGTGGTGCATGAGAGAGTTACAGGCAACGAGCCAAGGAATTGGTGTGCGTACGATGAGTGCACCCAAGATATTTAGCTTGGACTAGAGAATCATACATAGTGTGCAAGAGAAACCTATAGATGGAGTATATATGCATGCGAACTAGAAAGACCCCCCCCCACACACACAAAGAGAGAGAGAGAGAGAGAGGGAGAGGGACCAACAAGGTGTGTGTTGTGGATGCGTGCGACATAATTGAAGATTGTCAGCGAGAGAGAGAGAGAGAGCAGGAGTCCGGGAGAGGGGGAGGTCGCGTTTTATGCATCAAAGACTGATATAAACCATATTTCGATATAAACTTGCATTCAAATATTTAAATTGGAGAACATGTTGTCTGCAATCCACACATGAACGGAGATCTGCGTATATCAAACAAGTTCATTAATTTGACTTTAAACATGTTCATGGAGTACTATAACACTGTACAACATGCTACTCGATCGAGGTGTTCAATTTTGGATTTAGTTCACTATTTTGACCTGGTGAACGAGCTATTTCATTGAATCGAGATATTTCATTTTGGTTTTGATTCCCGTTTTTGAGTGGGTCAACTATTTGTCATATAGTAAATCGTTAGCAACGAGCATGTAAAAACACATTACTCCCGAGCATCATCTCTCCATCTAAAAGAGAAGTGGCAAGCTAATATTTCAAATTTTGATTCGAATCGACTTGGTAAGGTAGACGTGGATGCTCGTTCTCCCAAAATTTGGACAAACCGCTAAACACCCTCTGCTCAGTGGAATTCGCCCGAGCAAATAAATGGGAGACGCTAAATTACCGGCCTATGTGGGACACACATCAATTGGCCCGTTGTACATCGAGGGTAGGTTCATAACTTCATCCAAGCGCGCCTTCTCCTCGGCCGAAATGACATGTGCCGAATCATTCATAAACCATGGTCGGCAAAACACCCTCTTCTCGCCCGAAATAGCTCGCGCTTACTATTTCAAAACACGCTCTCCTCGCCCGAAATCGCCCGCATCCACTATATTTCAAAACACGCCCCCCTCGCCCAGAATCGCTCGCGCCCACTATATTTCAAAACACGCCCTCCTAGCCCGAAATCGCTCGCGCCCACTATTTGGGAGAAGCAAAGTTACTCTACTATCCCCGACCCTCAGTACACAGACCCAAGCCGAGAAGCCTAAAGGCAGGGGTAGAACTATAACTCCCCCCACATTTCAGACAAATGCGTCCGTAAGACATGGTTCCACTCTCCTCCCAATTCCCCATTCATACCTCATGGGCGCCAAATCACCTTCTCCCCAGAAGCTCCCTTCTCTCGAGCCGCGAAACCTCAGCCCCTCCTCCATGGCGCCCCCACCGCACCAAATTCACAGCCGCCCTCCTCCCTAATGCCGGAGACGCTGTCCATTTGCCGTTGTGCACTGGGCCATGTGCCTCTTACTCCGTGCTACTGGAGCTGCCTCGACGACGGCCGCGTGAACCGTATCGCAGTCGATTCACCCCCGCCGTTGTTCACGGCGCCGGAGCAGCTCCAACTTTGGATCCATCCAGAGCCCCGGCGTTGCTTCCCAGTAGCCGTCGACCGTCGCGACATCTCTGCTTCCCTGCCGCCGGTAGCCATCGCAACCGCGCCGGCTTCACCGACTCGGCAGCTGGAGCTGCCTACTTCACCGGGCCGCCAGATAGGTCGCACCCTCATCTCAAATCACTTTATTTAGGCGTCAGTTGTCTGAAATTTTATTCTGGATCAATCGATTCCCAATGGGAAGCAACACCCCTCGAGGCGACGGAGCTCCTAGGCTGCCGGTTGGCTGGTGTCTAACGTAAGGGTGTGGGGGCGCAAGTTCACCGTGGAAGCAGCGCTTAGATGGCTATCTTAGAGTTGCATAGGTTGAAGGTACTGCCAGCGCCGGATCTGGATGACGGCGAGTCTTTGTGGATTGGCCCGGGGGCGGCGTAACCACGGCAGTGCAGTGGGGCGGGGAGCGGGGTTTTGGTCGGGGCCACGGACGGCGGAGGTAGGCTGCTCTGCCGGTGGTCATTAGCTCTTCGGGGAAGATTCCGAACAGTGTGAGCCGGGAGGCACAAGATGGCCATCAAGCCATCCGGCATAGATCGACAGTACCAAAATAAAATAAAATCGTGTGACCCCAATTTAGTCTTCAGTCAACAGACGTGTGACCATTCTTGTACCTTGCTGTTGATCTCTTAGGGTATTTCTTCAGATCAGAGAGATGTGTCATTCTTAACATTATGTGTTTTCTGCATCTTCAGCCACACCGTCTTCCGACTCACTGCAGCTACTCCAACAAGGGAAGCATACACCAGAAGGGAGCTATAGTCCCCACTCAACAGCTCCCTGCATCGAATGCGCGTGCCCGACATGGACAGCCACAACATCTGCAGGGCCATTGACAAGTCAGCACATGATGCTCACTCCTATGGATGGCGGCCAGATAGGTTGTACACTCATCTTACTTGTGTGCAACATTTACGGCTTTGTTATTCATCTAAGCATGGAAAATAGATTATCACATTTCACTGTATATTCATGCTGATCTCTTACTGGTCTTGTTCAGGAGTTAACGCTGTTCCATAGTTCAACTAAGAGACTTGTGCTACCTCTTGAGCACTGTGTTGGTTTTCCCTTGAAGAGGAAAGGGTGATGCAGCAAAGTAGCGTAAGTATTTCCCTCAGTTTTTGAGAACCAAGGTATCAATACAGTAGGAGGCTACGCGCGAGTCCCTCGCACCTACACAAAACAAATAAATCCTTGCAACCAATGCGATAAGGGGTTGTCAGTCCCTACATGGTCACTTACGAGAGTGAGATCTGATAGATATGATAGGATAATATTTTTGGTATTTTTATGATAAAGATGCAAAGTAAAATACAAGCAAAGGAAATAACTAAGTGTTGGAAGATTAATATGATGAAGATAGACCCGGGGGCCATAGGTTTCACTAATGGCTTCTCTCAAGAGCATACGTATTTTACGGTGGGTGAACAAATTACCGTTGAGCAATTGACATAACTGAGCATAATTATGAGAATATCTAGGTATGATCATGTATATAGGCATCACTTCCGAGACAAGTAGACCGACTCCTGCCTGCATCTACTACTATTACTCCACACATCGACCGCTATCCAACATGCATCTAGAGTATTAAGTTCATAAGAACAGAGTAACGCCTTAAGCAAGATGACATGATGTAGAGGGATAAATTCATGCAATATGATAAAAAAAACCATCTTGTTATCCTCGATGGCAACAATACAATACGTGCCTTGCTGCCCCTACTGTCACTGGGAAAAGACACCGCAAGATTGAACCCAAAGCTAAGCACTTCTCCCATTGCAAGAAAGATCAATCTAGTAGGCCAAACCAAACTAATAATTCGAAGATACTTGCAAAGATAACCAATCATACATAAAAGAATTCAGAGAAGATTCAAATATTGTTCATAGATAAACTTGATCATAAACCCACAATTCATCGGTCTCAACAAACACATCGCAAAAAGAAGATTACATCGAATAGATCTCCATGAGAGAGGGGGAGAACATTGTATTGAGATCCAAAAAGAGAGAGGAAGCCATCTAGCTACTAACTATGGACCAAAAGGTCTGAGGTAAACTACTCACACTTCATCGGAGAGGCTATGGTGTTGATGTAGAAGCCCTCCGTGATGGATGCCCCCTCTGGAGGAGCTCCGGAACAGGCCCCAAGATGGGATCTCGTGGGTACAGAAGGTTGCGGCGGTGGAATTAGGTTTTTGGCTCCATATCTGATCGTTTGGGGGTATGTAGGTATATATAGGAGGAAGAAGTACGTCGGTGGAGCAACAGGGGGCCCACGAGGGTGGAGGGCGCGCCCTGGGGGGTAGGCGCGCCCCCTACCTCGTGGCTTCCCTGTTGGTTGCTTGACATAGGGTCCAAGTCTCCTGGATCTTGTTCGTTCCAAAAATCACGTTCCCGAAGGTTTCATTCCGTTGGACTCCGTTTGATATTCTTTTTCTGCGAAACTCTGAAATAGGCAAAAAACAGCAATTCTGGGCTGGGCCTCCGGTTAATAGGTTAGTCCCAAAAATAATATAAAAGTGAATAATAAAGCCCAATAATGTCCAAAACAGAAGATAATATAGCATGGAGCAATCAAAAATTATAGATACGTTGGAGACGTATCAAGCATCCCCAAGCTTAATTCCTGCTCGTCCTCGAGTAGGTAAATGATAAAACAGAAATTTTGATGCGGAGTGCTACTAGGCATAATTTCAATGTAATTCTTCTTAATTGTGGTATGAATATTCAGATCCGAAAGATTCAAGATAAAAGTTCATATTGACATAAAAATAATAATAATTCAAGCATACTAACTAAGCAATTATGTCATATCAAAATAACATGGCCAAAGAAAGTTCATCCCTACAAAATCATATAGTTTAGTCATGCTCCATTTTCGTCACACAAGAATGCTCTCATCATGCACAACCCCGATGACAAGCCAAGCAATTGTTTCATACTTCAGTAATCTCAAACCTATAAACCTTCACGCAATACATGAGCGCGAGCCATGGACATAGCACTATGGGTGGAATAGAATATGATGATGGGGGTTATGTGGAGAAGACAAAAAAGGAGAAAGTCTCACATCAACGAGACTAATGAATGAGCTATGGAGATGCCCATCGATTGATGTTAATGGAAGGAGTAGGGATTGCCATGCAACGGATGCACTAGAGCTATAAATGTATGAAAGCTCAACAAAAGAAACTAAGTGGGTGTGCATCCAACCTGCTTGCTCACGAAGACCTAGGGCACTTGAGGAGGCCCATTGTTGGAATATACAAGCCAAGTTCTATAATGAAAAATTCCCACTAGTATATGAAAGTGACAAAACAAGAGACTCTCTATTATGAAGATTATGGTGCTACTTTGAAGCACAAGTGTGGTAAAGGATAGTAACATTGTCCCTTCTCTCTTTTTCGCTCATTTTATTTTTATTTTTTTGGGCCTTCTCTTTTTTATGGCCTTTCTCTTTTTTTATTCCTCACTTGGGACAATGCTCTAGAAAATGATGATCATCACACTTCTATTTATTTACAACTCAATGATTACAACTCGATACTAGAACAAAGTATGACTCTATATGAATGCCTCCGACAGTGTACCGGGATATGCAATGAACCAAGAGTGACATGTATGAAAGAATTATGAACGGTGGCTTTGCCACAAATACGATGTCAACTACATGATCATGCTAAGCAATATGACAATGATGAACGTGTCATGATAAACAGAATGGTGGAAAGTTGCATGGCAATATATCTCGGAATGACTATGGAAATGCCATAATAGGTAGCTATGGTGGCTGTTTTGAGGAAGATATAAGGAGGTTTATGTGTGAAAGAGCGTATCATATCACGGGGTTTGGATGCACCGACGAAGTTTGCACCAACTCTCAATGTGAGAAAGGGCAATACACGGTACCAAAGAGGCTAGCAATGATGGAAGGGTGAGAGTGCGTATAATCCATGGACTCAACATTAGTCATAAAGAACTCACATACTTATTGCAAAAATCTACAAGTCATCAAAAACCAAGCACTACGCGCATGCTCCTATGGGGATAGATTGTTAGGAAAAGACCATCGCTCGTCCCCGACCGCCACTCATAAGGATGACAATCAAAGAACACCTCATGTTTCAAATTTGTTACATAACGTTTACCATACGTGCATGCTACGGGACTTGCATCCTTCAACACAAGTATTTCTCAAATTCACAACTACTCAACTAGCACAACATTAATATCACTACCTCCATATCTCCAAACAATCATCAAGCATCAAACTTCACTTAGTATTCAAAACACTCATAAGAAAGTTTTTACTAATCTTGGATACCTAGCATATTAAGATTGTTTAAGCAAATTACCATGCTATTAAAGACTCTCAAAATAATCTAAGTGAAGCATGAGAGATCAATAGTTTCTATAAAACAAATCCACCACCGTGCTCTAAAAGATATAAGTGAAGTACTAGAGCAAAACTATATAACTCAAAAGATATAAGTGAAGCACATAGAGTATTCTAATAATTTCCGAATCATGTGTGTCTCTCTAAAAAGGTGTGTACATAAAGGATGATTGTGGTAAACTAAAAAGCAAAGACTTAAATCATACAAGACGCTCCAAGCAAAACACATATCAAGTGGTGAATAAAAATATAGCTCCAAGTAAAGTTACCGATGGAAGTAGACGAAAGAGGGGATGCCTTCCAGGGCATCCCCAAGCTTTGGCTTTTTGGTGTCCTTAGATTATCTTGGGGGTGCCATGGGCATCCCCAAGCTTAGGCTCTTGCCACTCCTTGTTCCATAATCCATCAAATCTTTCACCCAAAACTTGAAAACTTCACAACACAAAACTCAACAGAAAATCTCGTGAGCTCCGTTAGCGAAAGAAAACAAAAGACCACTTCAAGGTACTGTAATGAACTAATTCTTTATTTATATTGGTGTTAAACCTACTGTATTCCAACTTCTCTATGGTTTATAAACTATTTTACTAGCCATAGATTCATCAAAATAAGCAAACAACACATGAAAAACAGAATCTGTCAAAAACAGAACAGTCTGTAGTAATCTGTAACTAACGCAAACTTCTGGAACTCCAAAAAATCAGCCAAAATAGGAAGACCTAGGCAATTTGTTTATTGATAAGCAGAAATTGGAATTAATATTTTATCACATTCTGGTGATTTTTAACAATTATTTTCGTGAACAGAAAGTTTCTGGAAATTTCTGCAAGATCAAATAACTATCATCCAAGAAGATCCAATAGGTTTAACTTGGCACAAACACTAATTAAAACATAAAAACACATCTAACCAGAGGCTAGAACAAAGATTTATTCCTAAACAGAAGCAAAAAGCAAACAAAATTAAAAATAAAATTGGGTTGCCTCCCAACAAGCGCTATCGTTTAACGCCCCTAGCTAGGCATAAAAGCGAGGATAGATCTAGGTACTGCCATCTTTGGTAGGCAATCCATAAGTGGCTCTCATAATAGATTCATATGGTAGTTTTATTTTCTTCCTAAGGAAGTGTTCCATGCCTTTCTTTAATGGAAATTGGAACCTAATATTCCTTTCCATCATATCAATAATTGCACCAATCGTTCTAAGGAAAGGTCTACCAAGAATAATAGGGTATGAAGGATTGCAATCTATGTCAAGAACAATAAAATCTACGGGCACATAGTTCCTATTTGCAACAATAAGAACATCATTAATTCTTCCCATAGGTTTCTTAATAGTGGAATCCGCAAGGTGCAAGTTTAAAGAGCAATCATCAAAATCACGGAAACCTAGCAAATCGCACAAAGTTTTGGGAATAGTGGAAACACTAGCACCCAAATCACATAAAGCATAGAACTCATGATCCTTAATCTTAATTTTAATAGTTGGTTCCCACTCATCATAAAGTTTTCTAGGGATAGAAACTTCCAACTCAAGTTTTTCTTCATAAGATTGCATCAAAGCATCAACGATATGTTTGGTAAAAGCTTTATTTTGACTATAAGCATGATGAGAATTTAGCACGGATTGCAACAAGGAAATACAATCTATCAAAGAGCAATTATAATAATTAAATTCCTTGAAATCCAAAATAGTGGGTTTATTAATATCTAGGGTTTCGTTCTCTTCAATCCCACTTTCATCAATTTTAGCATCAAGATCTAAAAACTCTGAATTTTTGGAATGCCTTCTAGGTAAAGGTGGATCATATTCAGTCCCATCATTATCAAGATTCATATTGCAAAACAAAGATTTAATAGGGGACACATCAATAATTTTTAGATCTTCATTTTTATTTTCATAGAAATTTGAAGAACACGCTTTCATAAAGCAATCTTTCTTAGCACGCATCCTAGCGGTTCTTTCTTTGCACTCATCAATGGAAATTCTCATGGCTTTGAGAGACTCATTGATATCATGCTTAGGAGGAATAGATCTAAGCTTTACAGAATCAACATCAAGAGAAATTCTATCAACGTTCCTAGACAATTCATCAACTTTAAGCAATTTCTCTTCGAGCAAAGCATTGAAATTCTTTTGCGAATTCATAAACTCTTTAACACTAGTCTCAAATTCAGAGGGCATCTTATTAAAATTTCCATAAGAATTGATGTAGGAATTACCATAATTATTAGAGGAATTACTAGGATAAGGCCTAGGATCAAAGTTTCCTCTATACGCGTTGTTACCAAAATTATTCCTACCAACAAAATTCACATACATAGATTCATTATTATTCTCAATCAAAGTAGACAAAGGCATATCATTAGGATCAGAAGAAACACTCTTAGTAGCAAATAATTTCATAAGTTCATCCATCTTTCAGAGGAAAGGGTGATGCAGCAAAGTATCGTAAGTATTTCCCTCAGTTTTTGAGAACCAAGGTATCAATCCAGTAGGAGGCTACGCGTGAGTCCCTCGCACCTACACAAAACAAATAAATCCTCACAACCAACGCGATAAGGGGTTGTCAATCCCTACACGGTCACTTACGAGAGTGAGATCTGATAGATATGATAGGATAATATTTTTGGTACTTTTATGATAAAGATGCAAACTAAAATAAAAGCAAAGGAAATAACTAAGTGTTGGAAGATTAATATGACGAAGATAGACCCGGGGGCCATAGGTTTCACTAGTGGCTTCTCTCAAGAGCATACGTATTTTAGGTGGGTGAACAAATTACTGTTGAGCAATTGACAGAATTGAGCATAGTTATGAGAATATCTAGGTATGATCATGTATATAGGCATCACGTCCGAGACAAGTAGACCGACTCCTGCCTGCATCTACTACTATTACTCCACACATCGACCGCTATCTAGCATGCATCTAGAGTATTAAGTTCATAAGAACAGAGTAACGCCTTAAGCAAGATGACATGATGTAGAGGGATAAATTCATGCAATATGATAAAAAAACCATCTTGTTATCCTCGATGGCAACAATACGTGCCTTGCTACCCCTATTGTCACTGGGAAAGGACACCGCAAGATTGAACCCAAAGCTAAGCACTTCTCCCATTGCAAGAAAGATCAATCTAGTAGGACAAACCAAACTGATAATTCGAAGAGACTTGCAAAGATAACCAATCATACATAAAAGAATTCAGAGAAGATTCAAATATTGTTCATAGATAAACTTGATCATAAACCCACAATTCATCGGTCTCAACAAACACACCGCAAAAAGAAGATTACATCGAATAGATCTCCACGAGAGAGCGGGAGAACATTGTATTGAGATCCAAAAAGAGAGAGGAAGCCATCTAGCTACTAACTATGGACCCGAAGGTCTGAGGTAAACTACTCACACTTCATCGGAGAGGTTATGGTGTTGATGTAGAAGCCCTCCGTGATGGATGCCCCCTCCGTCGGAGCTCCGGAACAGGCCCCAAGATGGGATCTCGTGGGTACAGAAGGTTGCGGTAGTGGAATTAGGTTTTTGGCTCCGTACCTGATCGTTTGGGGTACGTAGGTATATATAGGAGGAAGAAGTACGTCGATGGAGCAACAGGGGGACCACGAGGGTGGAGGGCGCGCCCTTGGGGGGGGGGGGGTAGGCGCGCGCCCTACCTCGTGGCTTCCCTGTTGGTTGCTTGAGGTAGGGTCTAAGTCTCCTGGATCTTGTTCGTTCCAAAAAACACGTTCCCGAAGGTTTCATTCCGTTTGGACTCCGTTTGATATTCTTTTTCTGCGAAACTCTGAAATAGGCAAAAAACAATAATTCTGGGCTGGGCCTCCGGTTAATAGGTTAGTCCCAAAAATAATATAAAAGTGAATAATAAAGCCCAATAATGTCCAAAACAGAAGGTAATATAGCATGGAGCAATCAAAAATAATAGATACGTTGGAGACGTATCAGCTTGTTCTTTAGGTAACGCTGTTCCATAGTTATCATCCATCAGCCAATGCTATCCCACAGGCTGGTGTTTATAGTATTATACCACTTCTAGTATTACCTATGTTGTTCTTTAATACTTTTGTTTGCCATCTAGTTAATCTTGAGTACAAATGATACATATTCTGTAGCTTTCATCTGTGTTCTCCCTTTAGTTTTTGAGACCTATTGCTGCTAGTTAACCCCAGTCCTACTATTTAAGTCGTCTCCTATAGGCACTCATTACATAAATCTAACTACTAGTTGTCTTCCATGCATGTCAGATATAATTGCACACACTGATTTATCCACAAGAACCTCACGGAGCAATGTAACGGCCAACAAACTTGGCGTCAATGATACCCAATATGATGGAACACGTAAAGGCAGTTCTTCACGAAACTTGTAGAAAGATGATGAATCCTATTCACCCCACAAGGTCCTTGCTCTAACTTGCCCCTTGATATGGGTACAACATGCATAAAATGTCCTGGAGTGCATCTACTCCGTTGCAATGCCTTGTGCTTAGCCTACTGATCATGCCTTCCTGTTTTTCAGTACCTATTCCATTCATGATAACATGTTTTCAAATTCAAGTACTGTCATTCTACTCTATCACAATGCCATCTGCTTAGTTTGGACATCATGCTTCTGAATATCTTATGCATTGTTATTCATCAATATGTACTTCATCTGTCTACCATACCATGTTCTTTTTTTACATTGAAGTGTTGTTCTAGCACTACTGGAATCAACTTCTTTGCCATCCGCCATGGCGGACGGCAAAGGCATAGATCACGGACGGCAAACTGTCCGGATGAACGCCTGCCAGCAAAGGCCTTCTTTGCCGTCCGCTTCTTAGAAACGGACGGCAAAGGATTACGCCGTCCGCCATCCGAGGCCAGCAGACGGCAAAGGCAGCTGACGGCAGTGCGGTGGTGTGAGAGCCGTTAGGGGGTTAACGGCGCTCTTTGCCCTCTGCCAGCGGACGACAAAGAGTCAAAGATCTTTGCCGTCCGCTGGCGGACGGCAAAGAGCCCAGCTAGGCAGCACTGGGAAGCTGCCACATGTCCAGATATGCCGTCCGCCAGCAGATGGCAAAGAGGTTTGAATCATTGCCGTCTGCTGGCAGACGGCATAGCTGGTCACTTTGCCGTCCACCAGCAGACGGCAAAATGACCAAATAGGCAGCCAGTGTTCCCAGTTTGCATAGGTGACTGTCACGTGTCCTCTTTGCCGTCTGCTGGCGGACGGCAAAGAGGCTATATATCCCCTATTTTTATTTAAATCCCATTAATTAGACATGGTTTCAAACACAGATATACATGCATACATATCCAACATATCCAACAACATGTCCAACAACATATCTCATCCAATCCAACAACATAGTTCAACAAAGTCCAACATATCCATATATACATAACCAGAAACAAGTTTCCAACAACATATGCATATAGACATACATATCCAAACACGGTTTCATAAACAACAAGGAAGCACCACAACAATAGTACACTCCATGAATCCAAGCTTCCTCATGTAAAGCAAATCTGCAAATTGGGAAAGATGAAAGTTAGAAGAAGAAGAAGAAGACTAGTTAGAAGAAGATTTTTTTCTTCTCTTTCTTTTTATCCTCTCCTCTCCTTTATCTTCTTCTTCTTCTAACTAAGGTAGGTAAAAATGTCATTTTATTGCTAAGCTAGGTAAAAATGCTAAGTGTAGGTCATTTTAGAGCTAAGGTAGGTAAATAGGTCATTTTGGAGCTTATTAAGGTTATTATGTCATTTTCGAGGAAAAATAAGCTAAGTCTATATCATTATGGAGCTAACAAAGATTATCATACCATTTTTACCTAAGTATGCTAAGTATGTCATAAATGAACTGAATAAGCTAAGTATAGCTTATTTTTTATCTAACTTAGGTAATTATGCCATTTAGGAGGAAAATAAGCTAAGTATCCATTTGTAAAGCAAAACACTAGAGAAAACTTACCCTCATCACAATAAATGTCATGAAGATCGCAACTAAGGTAACAATTGATCCAACGGCATAATGATACCAAGCCTCATTATCAATGGCATATTTTCTAATCTTCTTAAGCTTCAGGCGCATTGCATCCATCTTCAAGCGCATTGCATTCATCTTCATCTTGTGATCATCGATGACATCGGCAACATACAACTCCAATGTCATCTTCTCTTCTTCAATTCTTTTAATTTTTTCTTTCAAATACTCATTTTCTTTTTCAACTAAATTTAACTTCTCGACAAGAGGGTCCGTTTCAAATTCCGGTTCACATACCTCCTAGATTAAAATATCTCTATGTCAACTTGATGGCCATAATTGTCATAAATGCGAAATGCAACAAATAGTTATGAAAGAGAATTTACCACATCCGAATCATAAAGCGGGCGAGGGCCGACCGGGACGGAAATCAAGACCATGGCACTATGTATAAGAAACAATCATACAAAGTAAGAAAATTATAAATACCAACTATATAAATCATACAATCATACAAATAACTATATAAATCAAGTACAACATAAAAATTTGAATACCTAATAATCATTATCGGTAATGACGTGCTCATCATCATCATTAATAAAAGCATCATCATCATCACTATCGGTAATGACGTGCTCATCATCATCATTAATAAATGCATCATCATGTGGAAGGCCACCTTTACGTAATCGTTCAAGCATTGACAGGTCATCTGCAGCAGTAACTTCTTCTTCTTCCGGCTCTTCTTGTTCCGGCTCAGGGGTGAAGTCGGATTCACTATCGTTGTCTACTTCAATGTTCTGGGGTGGAGTAGAGCGGTTCTTGAAACGTTTTTTGGAAAGACGTGTTTCTTGGAAGAATTCTCCTTCGTCATATGTGTCTTGGTTAATGTGAGGTTCATAATCCTTTTCATTGGGGGGAGGTGGTCTAACACGTGGCGGCACTTCATAAACGACGTCCCAACCACTGAGATTTGGATCACTTTGACAGGCCCACGGTAGATAGAAAACTTGGGTTGCCTGTTGAGCCGTAATATAGACATCGGGAACATCCAAATGGGTGCTTTGTTTGATTTCGACTAGCCCTATATGTTCATGAGTCCTTCTAGTCTCCCTCGGCTGGAACCAATAACATCTGAAGACTACGACGTTTGGTGGGTTTTCACCATAGAATTCAAGTTCATAAATTGCTTCAACTCTTCCATAATACTCGATACCTCCTTCGCCGATAGCAGAGACACAACAATTTGTAGACTTTCGGTCGGCCATAGATAGCTCTTTGCCATAGGTACGAAAGCGATACCCGTTGATGTCGTATTTGTCAAATGAACGGACCTTATAGTCAAAACCATTAGCTACTTGTCTCAATTCGGCATCCATAATCTCTGAATTAGCCTACAAGTTTAATACGAAAGGATTGTTGCATTAGTCGCAAATTAGCCAAAGAAAAGAAAGGGTCTAATGGAAATTACCCTTTTTTGAACCAAGAGATGAAACCGGGAAATTCGGCTCCTTGTTTTGCCAGAAGCTCATACTCTTCGACGGAATCCTTTTGGATCACCGCTCCATACGAGAATATGGCGACGTATCGACTGCATCAAATATCCAGGAATAAGAGAAGTTCAAAGGAATTAGAAGTTGTGAAACAATGTACCGAGATCTTACTCGATGTACGGCCGCACTTCTGTTAGGTTGTTGAAGAGATACAGCGAAATGGTCCGCCATTCTTCAACATCCAACCTTACTGGTTTCCAACCACCGGCTGGTGCGAGATTCCCTTTGAATAGGCTGAGGTTGGATTGACCCTTTTGAGGTTCGTCAGCATTGTACCGAGGCTTCGGATTATGCAAATGATGATTTTTGGCTTCGTAGTGTGCGGTCACGAAGTTTGCCGCCTCCTCGGTGATGAATGCCTCCGCCATCGATGCTTCTATTCTACGTTTATTTTTACATTTTGCTCGAAGCGTCTTCTGCATCCTCTCAGTTGAGTAGCACCAACGATTTTGCACGGGCCCCCCAATCGTGCCTCGGTCGGGAGATGCAAAATCAAGTGTTGCATTGGATTAAAGAAGCTTGGCGGAAAGATCTTCTCTAACTTGCAGATCAACTCCGGCGCCAACTATTCCATTTCTTCTAGGAGGCCAGGCGATAGTTCTTTCGCACAAAGAACACGGAAGAAATAGCTCAGCTCTGCCAGTACTAGCCATTCATCCTCAGGGATGAAGCCACGCAACATCACCGGCATTATCCGCTCAATCCATATGTGCCAATCATGACTTTTTAGACCAAATATTTTCAATTTTTGAAGACTCGCTCCCCTCTTTAGATTTGCTGCATACCCATCGGGGAACATCAACTGCATTTTCACCCACAAAATAATTTCCTTCATAGCTGGCCTTCCAAGATTGAACCATGCCTTTCGCTTCGTCCAGTTGATCCCCTTTCCTTTCGGTTCTTTCATGTTTTGTAACGGTCTATCACATAGCTCCTCTTGATCGACTCTAGCCTTAGTATTATCCTTTGATTTCCCCTCTATGCCGAACAATGTACCAAAAATGGCTTCGGCGATATTCTTTTCAGTGTGCATCACGTCGATGTTGTGTGGGCAAAGGAGGTCTTTGAAGTAAGGCAGATCCCAGAAGCATGTCTTGTGAGTCCAGGCGTGTTCCTTATTATACCCCTTGAAATACCCTGGACGCTCTGGATCTGGCTCGAGAGCGTTTAACTGATCTAGGGTCTGTTGGCCTGTCAACGCAGGTGGTGCAGAGTGTTTGACAACTCTACCTTTGATGAAGTTCTTCTTGTCTTTCCTGAACTTATGGCCAGGATGTAGAAACGGTCTATGCAAGTCGAAGCAACTATACTTGTGCCCTGTCGTCAGCCAACGAAACTCAAGAGCTCCCTTGCATGTGGGGCACGGGAACCTTCCATGCACACACCAGCCAACGAATAGCGCATACGCCGGCAAGTCATGCGTCGAGTACATGTACCAGGCACGCATTATGAAGTTATGTTTGCTAAAGGCGTCGTATGTCTTGAACCCATTATCCCAAGCTTCTTGCAATTCGTCCTTAAGCGGCTGCATGTACACATTCATATTCTTCCCCGGATAGTTGGGCCCTGGAATTATCAACGTCAGGAAAATATTCTTTCTTTGCATAATCTGCCGGGGGGGGAGATTGAGTGGAATGACAAACACGGGCCAACAGCTGTATGGGGTTGCCATCTGACCAAACACACTGAACCCATCTGTGCTGACGGCGACTCGAGGATGCCTTGGATCTGCCATTTTTTCCATATGTAATGCATCGAAGCGCTTCCACGCTTCACCATCCGATGTGTGCACCATCATCACATTCCCATCTGCATCTAGTTCGGTTCTTTTGCCCGTTTTGTGCCATGTCATCTGTCTGGCCGTCTCTTCGACCATGAAAAGACGTTGAAGTCTTGGTACGATTGGCATATACCGAAGAACATTAACGAGTATTTTGGTCTGCGTCTTCTCACCCATACCGTTGTCTACCACAACATACCTGGAAGAATTGCAAATGGGACAATAGTTCAAGTCCTCATACTAAAGCCTAAATAAGACACATCCTTTCTCACAGGCATGTATCTTCTCATAGGGCATCTTAAGAGCACGGAGGATTTTGTCTGACTGGTACAGGTTTGGAGGTAGCACATGGCCTTTGGGTAGAAATCGTCCGAATACTGTCATCATCGCATCGTAGCATTCTCTGCCCAAGTTGAATTGATTCTTCAAAGCCATTATTTGTGAGATGGCATCCAGCTGACAAAGCTCAGTGTGCTCGTGGAGAGGACGTTTTGAGGACTCCAACATTTCAGTGAAGGCCTTTGCAGATTCCTTCATCTCCTCGTCCGAGTCCTGAGCATCGTCAAAGTCTTGCACCATGTGTGCGGTCCCGGTACCATGCTCGTTGGTGCGACGACGAACCTCGGCTCTGGCATGTTGGGTAGACTCACCATGTAATGTCCAGACCATGTAACCAGGCGTAAAACCAAACTTCTCCGGGTCTTTACTCATTTCAAGCTCATCCTTCTTTTTATAGTTGTCGCAACGGGCACAGGGGCACCAGCTAAATTCCTGGCCATTAGCAAATGCGGCTCTAACAAACCCCTTGGTTTTTGTTAACCATTCCTCGGTCCAAACTTTCTGACTAGTGTAACCGGTGTACATCCATGCACGATCACTCATATTGACTTCCTACTGGACACACAAGAAATATATACATAATTAAGCAAGCTATATCCATCAGTTAATGGAGTCTGTTAGTTTTATTACGTCCATGCAACCTACACGCTAATAGGTAGAGATAGGTCCTAATCCCACCCGAGTATGTGTAGATCGGGTTCGTTTTCCCATGCTCTGCTCCGGATCCGATGCAAAATTTCGGCAGCACCTCCCCGCTGTTCTCCTGATGCACGTCTCGGCAATAAGCAGAGAGAATGTGTACCCGGAGAACAACAGGGAGGCACTGACGAAATTCTGCATCAGATCCGGAGCTGAGCATATGGGAAAACGAACCCAATCTACACATACTCGGGCTGTCCATGGATAACGTTGGACAATTCGAAAGAATCACGATTATAAATATGCAAATGCATGCATATTTATGGATGTAACCCTTTCGAACGGGAGACGCATAGTGGTTACGCATACTGATGATTGACACCTATAGCTAGCAAGTTCGGCACGAAGACCGGAACAAAGCAAATGAAGGGGGGGGGAGGAGATGTCATTTGTGCTCACCAACGAACGCAGGGGCGGAGCTCGTCGAACACTAGACCTGTTGGGGATCGTAGCAGAAATTTAAAATTTTCTACGTATCACCAAGATCAATCTATGGAGTCATCTAGCAACGAGAGAGAGAGAGAGAGGAGTGCATCTACATACCCTTGTAGATCTTGCGCGGAAGCGTTCAAGAGAACGGGGTTGATGGAGTCGTACTCGTCGTGATCCAAATCACCGATGATCCTAGCGCCGAACGGACGGCACCTCCGCGTTCAACACACGTACGGAGCGGGGACGTCTCCTCCTTCTTGATCCAGCAAGGGGGGAGGAGAAGTTGATGGAGATCCAGCAGCACGATGGCGTGGTGGTGGAAGTAGCGGGATCCCGGCAGGGCTTCGCCAAGCGCAAGCGGGGAGGAAGAGGTGTCACGGGAGGGAGGGAGGCGCGAGGGCTTGGGGTGCTGCTCCCATGCGCCTCCCCACTATATATAGGGGTGGAGGGGGCTGGTTTCTTGCCCTCCAAGTCCATTGGGGCGTTGGCAAAGGTGGGGGAAAGAAATCCCATCATTTCCCTTCCCCACCGATTGTTATCCCCCTTTTTTAGGGATCTTGATCTTATCCCTTCGGGATATGATCTTAATCCTTCTAAGGTGGGATCTTGGTGCGCCTTGACCAGGGGTGTGGGGCCTTGCCCCCACTACCCACGTTCATGTGGGTCCCCCCATGCAGGTGGGCCCCACTTCGGAACCTTCTAGAACCTTCCCGGTACAATACCGAAAAATCCCGAACATTTTCCGGTGGCCAAAATAGGACTTCCCATATATAAAAATTTACCTCCGGACCATTCCGAAACTCCTCGTGACGTCCGGGATCTCATCCGAGACTCCGACAACTTTTGGTTAACCGCATACTAATATTTCTACAACTCTAGCATCACCGAACCTTAAGTGTGTAGACCCTACGGGTTCGGGAGACATGCAGACATGACCGAGACGACTCTCTGGTCAATAACCAACAGCGGGATCTGGATACCCATGTTGGCTCCCACATGTTCCACGATGATCTCATCGGATGAACTACGATGTCGAGGATTCAATCAATCCTGTATACAATTCCCTTTGTCAATCGGTACGTTACTTGCCCGAGATTCGATCGTCGGTATCCCAACGCCTTGTTCAATCTCGTTACCGGCAAGTCACTTTACTCATACCGTAATGCATGATCCCATGACCAAACACTTGGTCACATTGAGCTCATTATGATGATGCATTACCGAGTGGGCCCAGAGATACCTCTCCGTCATACGGAGTGACAAATCGCAGTCTCGATTCGTGCCAACCCAAGAGACACTTTCGGAGATACCCGTAGTGCACCTTTATAGCCACCCAGTTACGTTGTGACGTTTGGCACACCCAAAGCACTCCTATGGTATCCAGGAGTTGCACAATCTCATGGTCTAAGGAAATGATACTTGACATTTGGAAAAGCTTTAGCAAACGAACTACACGATCTTGTGCTATGCTTAGGATTGGGTCTTGTCCATCACATCATTCTCCTAATGATGTGATCCCGTTATCAATGACATCCAATGTCCATAGTCAGGAAACCATGACTATCTGTTGATCAACGAGCTAGTCAACTAGAGGCTCACTAGGGACATGTTGTGGTCTATGTATTCACACATGTATTACGATTTCCGGATAACACAATTATAGCATGAACAATAGACAATTATCATGAACAAGGAAATATAATAATAACCATTTTATTATTGCCTCTAGGGCATATTTCCAACAGTCTCCCACTTGCAGTAGAGTCAATAATCTAGTTACATTGTGATGAATCGAACACCCATAGAGTTCTGGTGTTGATCATGTTTTGCTCTAGGGAGAGGTTTAGTCAAAGGATCTACTACATTCAGGTCCGTATGTACTTTACAAATATCTATGTCTCCATTTTGAACATTTTCACGAATGGAGTTGAAGCGACGCTTGATATGCCTGGTCTTCCTATGAAATCTGGGCTCCTTGGCAAGGGCAATAGCTCCAATGTTGTCACAGAAGAGAGTCATCGGGCCCGACGCATTGGGAATAACTCCTAGGTCGGTAATGAACTCCTTCACCCAGATTGCTTCTTGTGCTGCCTCTGAGGCCGCCATGTATTCCGCTTCACATGTAGATCCCGCCACAACGCTTTGCTTGTAACTGCACCAGCTTACTGCCCCACCATTCAAAATATACACGTATCCGGTTTCTGACTTAGAGTCATCCAGATCTGTGTCGAAGCTAGCATCGACGTAACCCTTTACGACGAGCTCTTCGTCACCTCCATAAACGAGAAACATATTCTTAGTCCTCTTCAGGTACTTCAGGATATTCTTGACCGCTATCCAGTGTTCCATGCCGGGATTACTTTGGTACCTTCCTACCAAACTTACGGCAAGGTTTACATCAGGTCTGGTACACAGCATGGCATACATAATAGACCCTATGGCCGAGGCATAGGGGACGATACTCATCTTTTCTCTATCTTCTGCCGTGGTCGGGCATTGAGCCGTGCTCAATTGCACACCTTGCAATACAGGCAAGAACCCCTTCTTGGACTGATCCATATTGAACTTCTTCAATATCTTGTCAAGGTACGTACTTTGTGAAAGACCAATGAGGCATCTTGATCTATCTCTATAGATCTTGATGCCTAATATATAAGCAGCTTCTCCAAGGTCCTTCATTGAAAAACACTTGTTCAAGTAGGCCTTTATGCTTCCCAAGAATTCTATATCATTTCCCATCAACAGTATGTCATCCACATATAATATGAGAAATGCTACAGAGCTCCCACTCACTTTCTTGTAAACACAGGCTTCTCCATAAGTCTGTGTAAACCCAAACGCTTTGATCATCTCATCAAATCGAATGTTCCAACTCCGAGATGCTTGCACCAGCCCATAGATGGAGCGCTGGAGCTTGCATACCTTGTTAGTATTCTTAGGATCGACAAAACCTTCCGGCTGCATCATATACAATTCTTCCTTAAGAAAGCCGTTAAGGAATGCCGTTTTGACGTCCATTTGCCATATCTCATAATCATAGTATGCGGCAATTGCTAACATGATTCGGACAGACTTCAGCTTCGCTACGGGTGAGAAAGTCTCATTGTAGTCAACCTCTTGAACTTGTCGATAACCCTTAGCGACAAGTCGAGCTTTATAGATGGAAACATTACCATCCGCGTCTGTCTTCTTCTTAAAGATCCATTTGTTTTCTATCGCTCGCCGATCATCGGGCATGTCTTTCAAAGTCCACACTTTGTTTTCATACATGGATCCTATCTCGGATTGCATGGCTTCAAGCCATTTGTCGGAATCTGGGCCCGCCATTGCTTCTTCATAGTTCGAAGGTTCACCGTTGTCTAACAACATGATTTCCAAGACAGGGTTGCCGTACCACTCTGGCGCGGAACGTGTCCTTGTGGACCTACGAAGTTCAGTAGGAGCTTGATCCGAAGTACCTTGATCATCATCATCATTAACTTCCCCTCTAGTCGGTGCAGGCACCACAGGAACATCTTCCTGAGCTGCGCTACTTTCCGGTTCAAGAGGTAGTACTTCATCAAGTTCCACTTTCCTCCCACTTACTTCTTTCGAGAGAAACTCTTTCTCCAGAAAGGACCCTTTCTTGGCAACAAAGATCTTGCCTTCGGATCTGAAGTAGAAGGTATACCCAATGGTTTCCTTAGGGTATCCTATGAAGACGCATTTTTCCGACTTGGGTTCGAGCTTTTCAGGTTGAAGTTTCTTGACATAAGCATCGCATCCCCAAACTTTTAGAAATGACAGCTTAGGTTTCTTCCCAAACCATAATTCATACGGTGTTGTCTCAACGGATTTCGACGGAGCCCTATTTAAAGTGAATGCAGCAGTCTCTAAAGCATAGCCCCAAAATGAGAGCGGTAGATCGGTAAGAGACATCATAGATCGCACCATATCCAATAGAGTGCGATTATGACGTTCGGACACACCATTTCGCCGAGGTGTTCCAGGCGGCGTGAGTTGTGAAACTATTCCACATTTCCTTAAGTGTGTGCCAAATTCGTGACTCAAATATTCCCCTCCACGATCTGATCGTAAGAACTTTATTTTCCTGTCACGTTGATTCTCAACCTCACTCTGAAATTCCTTGAACTTTTCAAAGGTCTCAGACTTGTGTTTCATTAGGTAGACATACCCATATCTACTCAAGTCATCAGTGAGAATGAGAACATAATGATAGCCACCGCGAGCCTCAACACTCATTGGACCGCACACATCAGTATGTATGATTTCCAATAAGTTGGTTGCTCGCTCCATTGTTCCGGAGAACGGAGTCTTGGTCATCTTACCCATGAGGCATGGTTCGCACGTGTCAAATGATTCGTAATCAAGAGACTCCAAAAGTCCATCTGCATGGAGCTTCTTCATGCATTTGACACCAATGTGACCAAGACGGCAGTGCCACAAGTATGTGGGACTATCATTATCAACCTTACATCTTTTGGTATTCACACTATGAATATGTGTAACACTATGTTCGAGATTCATTAAGAATAAACCATTAACCAGCGGGGCATGACCATAAAGCATATCTCTCATATAAATAGAACAACCATTATTCTCGGATTTAAATGAGTAGCCATCTCGAATTAAACGAGATCCTGATACAATGTTCATGCTCAAAGCTGGCACTAAATAACAATTATTGAGGTTTAAAACTAATCCCGTAGGTAAATGTAGAGGTAGCGTGCCGACGGCGATCACATCGACCTTGGAACCATTCCCGACGTGCATCGTCACCTCGTCCTTTGCCAGTCTCCGTTTATTCCACAGCTCCTGCTTTGAGTTACAAATATGAGCAACCGCACCGGTATCAAATACCCAGGAGCTACTACGAGTGCTGGTAAGGTACACATCAATAACATGTATATCACATATACCTTTGGTGTTGCCGGCCTTCGTGTCCGCTAAGTACTTGGGGCAGTTCCGCTTCCAGTGACCACTTCCCTTGCAATAAAAGCACTCAGTCTCAGGCTTGGGTCCATTCTTTGGCTTCTTCCCGGCAACTGGCTTACCGGGCGCGGCAACTCCCTTGTCGTCCTTCTTGAAGTTCTTCTTACCCTTGCCTTTCTTGAACTTAGTGGTTTTATTCACCATCAACACTTGATGTTCATTTTTTATCTCCACCTCCGCTGATTTCAGCATTGAATATACCTCAGGAATGGTCTTTTCCATCCCCTGCATATTGAAGTTCATCACAAAGCTCTTGTAGCTCGGTGGAAGCGACTGAAGGATTCTGTCAATGACCGTGTCATCCGGGAGATTAACTCCCAGCTGAGTCAAGTGGTTGTGTTTGAGTATGTGCTCACTGACAGAACTATTTTCCTCCATCTTACAACTGAAGAACTTGTCGGAGACTTCATATCTCTCGACCCGGGCATGAGCTTGGAAAACCATTTTCAGCTCTTCGAACATCTCATATGCTCCGTGTTGCTCAAAACGCTTTTGGAGCCCCGGTTCTAAGCTGTAAAGCATGCCGCACTAAACGAGGGAGTAATCATCAGCACACTGCTGCCAAGCGTTCATAACATCTTGGTTCTCTGGGATGGGTGCGTCACCTAGCGGTGCTTCTAGGACATAATCTTTCTTGGCAGCTATGAGGATGATCCTCAGGTTCCGGACCCAGTCCGTATAGTTGCTGCCATCATCTTTCAGCTTGGTTTTCTCTAGGAACGCGTTGAAGTTGAGGGCAACATTAGCTTGGGCCATTTGATCTACAAGACATATTGTAAAGATTTTAGACTAAGTTCATGATAATTAAGTTCATCTAATCAAATTATTCAATGAACTCCCACTCAGATAGACATCCCTCTAGTTATCTAAGTGAAACATGATCCGAGTCAACTAGGCCGTGTCCGATCATGACGTGAGACGAACTAGTCAACATCGGTGAACATATTCATGTTGATCGTATCTTCTATACGACTCATGCTCGACCTTTCGGTCATCCGTGTTCCGAGGCCATGTCTGTACATGCTAGGCTCGTCAAGTCAACCTAAGTGTATTGCGTGTGTAAATCTGGCTTAAACCCGTTGTATTCGAACGTTAGAATCTATCACACCCGATCATCACGTGGTGCTTCGAAACAACGAACCTTCGCAACGGTGCACAATTAGGGGGAACACTTTCTTGAAATTATTGCGAGGGATCATCTTATTTAAGCTACCGTCGTTCTAAGCAAATAAGATGTAAAACATGATAAACATCACATGCAATCAAATAGTGACATGATATGGCCAGTATCATATTGCTCCTTTGATCTCCATCTTCGGGGCGCCATGATCATCTTCGTCACCGGCATGACACCATGATCTCCATCATCATGATCTCCATCATCGTGTCTTCATGAAGTTGTCATGCCAACGATTACTTCTAGTTCTATGGCTAACGTGTTTAGCAATAAAGTAAAGTAATTTACATGGCGTTATTCAATGACACGCAGGTCATACAAAAAATGAAGACAACTCCTATGGCTCCTGCCGGTTGTCATACTCATCGACATGCAAGTCGTGATTCCTATTACAAGAACATGATCAATCTCATACATCACATATATTTCATTCATCACATCCTTTTGGCCATATCACATCACAAGGCATATGCTGCAAAAACAAGTTAGACGTCCTCTAATTGTTGTTGCATGTTTTTACGTGGCTTCTATAGGTTTCTAGCAAGAACGTTTCTTACCTACGTAAAACCACAACGTGATATGCCAACTTCTATTTACCCTTCATAAGGACCCTTTTCATCGAATCCGATTCGACTAAAGTGGGAGAGACAGACACCCGCTAGCCACCTTATGCAACTAGTGCATGTCAGTCAGTGGAACCTGTCTCACGTAAGCGTACGTGTAAGGTCGGTCCGGGCCGCTTCATCCCACGATGCCGCCGAAACAAGATAAGACTAGTAGTGGCAAGAAAATTGACAACATCTACGCCCACAACAAGTTTGTGTTCTACTCGTGCGTAGAAACTACGCATAGACCTAGCTTATGATGCCACTGTTGGAGATCGTAGCAGAAATTTAAAATTTTCTACGTATCACCAAGATCAATCTATGGAGTCATCTAGCAACGAGAGAGAGGGGAGTGCATCTACATACCCTTGTAGATCGTGCGCCGAAGCGTTCAAGAGAACGGGGTTGATGGAGTCGTACTCGTCGTGATCCAAATCACCGATGATCCTAGCGCCGAACGGACGGCACCTCCGCGTTCAACACACGTACGGAGCGGGGACGTCTCCTCCTTCTTGATCCAGCAAGGGGGGAGGAGAAGTTGATGGAGATCCAGCAGCACGACGGCGTGGTGGTGGAAGTAGCGAGATCCCGGCAGGGCTTCGCCAAGCGCAAGCGGGGAGGAAGAGGTGTCACGGGAGGGAGGGAGGCGCGAGGGTTTGGGGTGCTGCTCCCATGCGCCTCCCCACTATATATAGGGGTGGAGGGGGCTGGTTTCTTGCCCTCCAAGTCCATTGGGGCGTTGGCAAAGGTGGGGGAAAGAAATCCCATCATTTCCCTTCCCCACCGATTGTTATCCCCCTTTTTTAGGGATCTTGATCTTATCCCTTCGGGATATGATCTTATTCCTTATAAGGTGGGATCTTGGTGCGCCTTGACCAGGGGTGTGGGGCCTTGCCCCCAGTACCCACGTTCATGTGGGCCCCCCATGCAGGTAGGCCCCACTTTGGAACCTTCTAGAACCTTCCCGGTACAATACCGAAAAATCCCGAACATTTTCCGATGGCCAAAATAGGACTTCCCATATATAAATCTTTACTTCCGGACCATTCCGGAACTCCTTGTGACGTCCAGGATCTCATCCGAGACTCCGAACAACTTTTGGTTAACCGCATACTAATATCTCTACAACTCTAGCGTCACCGAACCTTAAGTGTGTAGACCCTACGGGTTCGGGAGACATGCAGACATGACCGAGACGACTCTCCGGTCAATAACCAATAGCGGGATCTGGATACCTATGTTGGCTCCCACATGTTCCACGATGATCTCATTGGATGAACCACGATGTCGAGGATTCAATCAATCCCGTATACAATTCCCTTTGTCAATCGGTACGTTACTTGCCCGAGGTTCGATCGTCGATATCCCAATACCTTGTTCAATCTCGTTACCGGCAAGTCACTTTACTCGTACCGTAATGCATGATCCCGTGACCAAACACTTGGTCACATTGACCTCATTATGATGATGCATTACCGAGTGGGCCCAGAGATACCTCTCCGTCATACGGAGTGACAAATCCCAGTCTCGATTCGTGCCAACCCAACAGACACTTTCGGAGATACCCGTAGTGCACCTTTATAGCCACCCAGTTACGTTGTGACATTTGGCACACCCAAAGCACTCCTATGGTATCCGGGAGTTGCACAATCTCATGGTCTAAGGAAATGATACTTGACATTTGGAAAAGCTCTAGCAAACGAACTACATGATCTTGTGCTATGCTTAGGATTGGGTCTTGTCCATCACATCATTCTCCTAATGATGTGATCCCGTTATCAATGACATCCAATGTCCATAGTCAGGAAACCATGACTATCTGTTGATCAACGAGCTAGTCAACTAGAGGCTCACTAGGGACATGTTGTGGTCTATGTATTCACACATGTATTACGATTTCCGGATAACACAATTATAGCATGAACAATAGACAATTATCATGAACAAGGAAATATAATAATAACCATTTTATTATTGCGTCTAGGGCATATTTCCAACAAGACCCTCGTAGCAAAGAAATACCTGCATATTTAAATCGAAAGATGAGTAACATAGCAATTATTCGACACCGACAACCACATGTACCTCGCACTGACGATACTTGCTATTTACGGCACCATCGACATCGAGGAACCCTCTAACCCGCTCGTCCCCGGGTAAACTAAATAGCAACTACCATCGGTGCAAGGTACATGAGGCGGTCGGCGTTGAACACTAGATCCACATCCCACAAGTGAAGCCAGCGCCCGGCGTCCCGCAACAATAGTTCTGGTGGCCGATGACGGTCGAACACCTTGGCGAATTTGTCTGGCAGCCTCTGCGATGAGGATTAAAGCCAAGTTTTGAAATTTCAAACAACCAAACCGACTTGAGTTAGTTTGGGTGTTTCAAGTTTCAACACTTAGCTTTCAATCGTCATCTGTGAGGCTGCCAGACAAATTTGCAATGGTGTTCGACCGCCATCGACACCGAGAACTGTTGCTGCTGGCCGCAGGACCCCTGTGTCACTTGTGGGACATGGATGTAGTATTCGACACCGACGTCCACATGTACCTCGCACTGACGATACTTGCTATTTACGGTACCATCGACACCGAGGAACCCTCTTTTTCTTCTTCTTGTTCTTTCTCTTTTTTCCTTTTCTTCTTCTTCCTCTTGTTCTTCTTCTTCTCCTTTTTCCTCTTCTTAAACCTAGCACTAACCTAAACCTAAAAACTCAAAACTACACCTAAACCTAGCACTAACCTAAACCTAAAAACTCAAAACTACACCTAATTAAACCTAGCACTAACCTAAAACAAATCAAGAAAATAGAGAACAAAAAACAGGAAAAAAAATTACCTCTTGCTCCGGCGAGGTCGGCCGGTTGGGCGGGGCAGCGCAGGGGCCGCGGGGAGGAGGACGGCAGCGGGGCGGGGCGGCACAGGGACCTCAGGGAGGGGTTCGGCACGGGGGCGGCCCGGCGCAGGCCACTCCGGCGACGGGGCGCGGCGGGGCAACGGGGCGTGGCGGGGCGACGGGGCGGGGATGGCCGGCGGCGGCGACAGAGGAGAGAGGCGGGCGCACGGGAGGGAGGGAGAGAGAGAAAGAGAGAGAGGGGGGAGACGGCTCGGCCTGTTAAGTGGGCCTTCTTTGCCGTTTGTTAGTAGACGGCAACGTGGGCCACCGTTAGGGCTGGCCCACGTCTCCTCTTTGCCGTCCGCAAGCAGGCGACAAAGGACTAACATTGCCGTCCGCCAGCAGACGACAAAGTAATAACCTCTTTTGCCGTCCGCTAGCGGACGACAAAGAATCTGACCTAGCCACGCCGTGCCCTGTGGGGCCCACCTGGCTCTTTGCCGTCTGCCTTATAGCTCTTTGTCGTCAGCTGGCCGACGGCAAAGAAGCAGCTGACGGCAAATAGCATTTTTGCCATCTGCCCTTTCTTTGCCGTCCGCTTTGTGGAAGCGGACGGCAAAGAGGCTCGTTGCCGTCAGCTGGCGGACGGCAAAGACCTGGCAGACGGCAAAGAAGCTGATTCCAGTAGTGTAGTGGTCTCTTCCAATGCCATCTTAGTTTCCCAATCATACACGCATATGTTGCCTTAGTGTTTTTCTGTATGTATTCCGCTAGCATACAGTTTTACATTCAAGTAGTGTTTTTTACACTATTGTCCTATCGTATCCCTAGCTCTTATATCATACTCCCTCCGTCTGAATTACATGTCGCAGAAATGGATAAAACTGGATGTATCTAGAACCGAAATACGCCTAGACCAATCCATTTAATTCCGGATTGAGGGAATACATGTCAGTATGTCATGCCTTTCTATTCTTCAGTACCTATTCCATCTCTGCTGTAGCATGTATTATAATTGAAGCACCATTCTTCTATATAAGGCATGCAAGGGGAAGACGGCTATGTTTGAATCTGAAGGGTTACAAACCAGGTCTTTGCAAAAGATCCAAACGCCAGGAGATAATAAACCAACTCCAGTTTTCATAGATACTGCTCCAGCACAGAGAAACCCAACTCCCATTGATAATAAGTAGATTCCAGTGGCCAAAGAACTAGTCCGCTCCAGTCCAGCAAAAATATGTCAACTCCATTCTAAGAAGCATGTGCGTATCCTTGCATCATAAATTTTATACTTTGCTGATCATATTTTCAACATGTTTCTTACCCATCTCTCTTTTAGAAAATATGGTTAAACGATAGAAGACTTCCTCCATTGGGATCGTATTCGAGGAAAGTATCTTGCGGGAATTCTCTGTGCTCCAATGCTGATGTAAGTACCTGTTGTATATCACTATATTTTTACATCAGCATGTATTTTGTTAATCGGCATGAATCCAACCTTTATCTAATCTAAAATTAGTTGTAGCAAAATGTTAAAGGCGACAATGTTGATTTTTGTAAGGAAAACTACCTGGTAGTTTTGCATACTGAGCTGCATGAGTGTATGATCTCATATCATGCACATTACTGAATTGTAGTGCTGCTCTAGTTGCCCATTCATTCATTGTGTCAATGTTGCTTTCGTATTACCTTACCTGGCTGATGATAGCTGTGCCATATTGTGTTAATTTGGTGTAGGCTGGTCTGGTCTGGTTGCCCAAACGTTCGTTGTGTCAATGTTGCTTTCCTATTATCTGACCTGGCCAATGATTGCAATGCTAGTCTGTTAATTTGGTGCAGGCTGCTGAAGATAAGAAGACAAACCCTGAAAACAGCCAGGCAACTCCATTGTTTATTTCCAATAAATCTAGGCTAGGTAATATGGCAATAATTCTTCATTAATCTGTTCGGTTCCCCTCCTAATTTATGTTATGATGCAGTGGTCGAGACACTCTCCACTATCAATAATACAAGCCTGCCAAAATCGCCATCTGAATCTGTTCAGTTTCCTCTGTCTCAAATGCAATGGAAAAAATGTATGTTTGTGAACCAATTAAAGGCTGAAGCAGTGATGGAAATGGTGGAGGAATAAGAGGTGCACATTCGTGCGTGCGCAACTGATCAATGTTTTCAGAGACAGTGTAGCAGAGCAGCAAGAACTTGCCCACATGCTTATGGGCGTCATCCGCGCTGAGGTTGCAGATTGTGACGTTGTAGATCGTTAGGTTTTGTTCATTTATTTGCACTCGCATCAATCTTTGATTGCCCAGTGGATGTAATTTCCTGTAATATATGCTGGATGTGCAACATTTTTCCCTGTATGTCGTACCTTTCCTTGATCGGTTTTGGTCATGTGCATAATTGGTCGTCGTAATGGGCTCAAATTATCTAATTGGGCCTAAAGACATGTACGAACTTTAGTTGGCCCATTAAGTTAATGGGCCGTTACCAGGCCGAAAGTTAATGGTCGGCCCTCTTACCTCCCGGGTCGTTAACAGGACGACCTCAAAGCGGGCAACGGGTGGGCCCATTTGAGTTCATGGGCAGTTAACATGCCGATACTAAGGTCGGGCTACATATGGCCCAACTATACTATGGGCCTTTAGCAGGACGAAAGAGATAGCGGGCTCATACTGGACCATGAAGAGCATGGGCTGCTAAGAGGCCAAAAGTCAGGTCGTACTGTAAATGGCCCAACTGTGTTGTGGGCCTTAGCAGGCCGAAAGAGAAACCGGGATGGTATTGGACCATGAAGAGCATGGGCCGTTAAAAGGCCATAACTCAGGTCCGAGTACAAATGGCCCAACTCATTTATGGGCCATCAACAGGCTGAAAGACACAGCGGGCCGAAAATTGGCCCAACACTTAAATGGGTCGGTAAAAGGCCGAAAGATGTACATCTTGAAAATTGGCCCATCGTTTGAATGGGCCGTTAACAGGCCGATACCACATCGGGCCGATATTGAGCCCAAATATATAGTGGGTTGTTAACGGGCTCGAACTGACGATGAGCTACAATGGTGTCAAATCGTTAACGGGCCGTTGACGGGCCGAATTGGCACATCTCGTATGGGCCATGGGCTTAAATGGACCTGACAAAAGTAGGCCTTATATGGGCCGGCCTACTAATTCTTACTGGGCTGGCCTTTTTCACCGGACTGGGCCACTATTGGGCCATGCCACATGTCTACCTATCATAGGCGCCTCCTGCCCAATGAGTGGATGACATCTGTTCCAACAGTGAGCCGACACGTGGTTCCTCCGGCCAATGAGAATTTTACACGTGGAAAATCCCCATTGGTCTGGGCTGTTAACGGGTTATCGGATCCAAACAGGAACCCGATAGCTTAACGGTGACCCGTTACGGTGGATGCCACGTATAGGTCACCCTTGACGAAAGCACTTTTATAACGCACAATTTATCGTCATGGAGGTGGACACTTCCGTGATGATAATTTTGGTAATGCCATGGAACACTTCTACGACAGAACAGGTATGACTATCTTGATTCTTTCATAAAATCATCATGGATGTACATGCATGACAGAAAACGTGACCTACTGTGACAAACACGTATCATCATGGAAGTGTATTTTTTTAGTGCTCGGTGAACGGGAAACGAAAGAGACACGACAGTTTACCCAGGTTCGGGCCACCTTGCGGTGTAAGACCCTACTCCTACTTTGTGGTTGATTAGCCTCGAGGTGGGCTAAGGATGAACTAGTACAGAGGAAGAACAACCTCAGGAGGTCTGTTCTTGTGTTGGTGTGAGCTAGTGAGGGTTTGGATGGCTCGATTGATCCGTCCCCTTCTATGGTCGTGGCTAAGCTATATTTATAGTTGCCTTGGTCCTCTTCCCCCAAAATGAAGGTGGGAAGGGATCCCACAACAGCCAATTTTGAATGGAGACAAATAGTACATCTTATCCTGACGAAAGGTGGTCTTCGCCTGCAAAGCCTCTGGTCATGACGTCGTGGTGGGCTCGGCGATAACCTCCGTCCTGCCATCCCGGCGGTCTTGGTCTTGTAACACGGAAATGGAAACCTTTGGCTAATTCCTCAGGACTTCGCGCCTGCGCTTGCCTCTTAGCACTGAGGAAAACTGATGTACTGTGCCCTCTCGCGCCCGCCTAGCCTTGGTCGTCATGGCTTGCTTTACCTTAACCTCACGAGGTGGTTGCCTACATAGGAATCTCCACTCCTCGAGAGCCAGCCTAGGGAGGCCACTCCCTCTGGAGGTCTTGGCGTCGTCCTCCTCGCGAGGCTTGGCCCCTCGCTAGGGTCTTGAATTGTCCATGCTGAAGATGAGCCATACCAGGCCGCTGATGGAGCCATGTGTCGGATGTGGGGTTCCGGCAAACCCTTAAGGTTCGAACACTGGGGTGCGCGCGAAGTCTTTCCCTCCTACCGATCTACGCCCTAGCTCACTAAGATCTCGCAGACGAACTCGACGAACTAGCAACACAGAAATACACGAGGTTTATACTGGTTCAGGCCACCGTTGTGTGTAATACCCTACTCTAGTGTGGTGGTGGTGGATTGCCTCTAGGGCTGATGATGAACAGTACAAGGGAAGAACGGCCTCCAGAGGTTGAGGTGTTCTTGTGAGTAGGCTCTCGATCGGGTTGGATCAAGATAAGATGATATGCCCCTACTATGGTGGCTAGCTCTACTTATATAGGCCCTGGTCCTCTTCCCAAATATCGAGCGGGAAGGGAGCCAACAACGGCGGGCAAATTCGAAGGGGGACAGCTAGTACAAGCTATCCTGACAAAAGTGGTCTTCGCCTGCGAAAAGCTCTGGCGGTGACGCTGCCTTGGGCTCCATGATGACCTCCGCCTTGCCGTCCTCCTGGTCTTGGTGTCGTTGCACCAATATAGCAACCTTTGCCTAATGCCTCGGTACTCCTCGCCTGCGCTGGCCTCCTTAGCACCAAAGAGGAAATAAGGACGCTGCGCGCGCTGGCGCCCGCCTGGCGCCTGCCTTGTGCCATTCGTCATGGCTCACGTCAGGAGAGCCTCGTGAGGTTTGCCCCGCCTTGATATCTCCACTCCTCGTGAGCCTGCCTGGCTAGGCTACTCCATAGGAGGTCCTGCATCGTCCGCCTCGCGAGGCTTGGACCATCGCGAGGGTCTTGGATGCCTTGTTGATGAAGATTGGCCGTATGGCCTGCTGGCTTAGCCACGCTGTGGGCCGCAGGCAGGCAAGTCTGGGGACCCCCGTTCCCAGAACGCCGACAGTAGCCCCCGGGCCCAAGGTGCGATCGGGCTTGGCTTCGCGGCGAAGCCAAGGGTCAAGTTCGGAGCACCGCGGGCCCCAAATGCCTGCGGCCTCGGTTGGCGCGTGGCGGTTGATTGGACGTGGGCGTCTCCGCTTCCCCACGCTGCCTCGGCAACTGCTTGACCTGACAAGTCCCTACGACATGCATGGAAAACCATCATTACCTGCGATCGTGGGAGACGCCGGTTGACCTTCTCTTGCTATAAATGGGGAGGGGGGCGGAGCCCCCGTCGCCCATCCCTTTCTCGCTTGCTTGCTCCTTCCTCCTTGCTCCACTTCTGACAACAATGGCGCATATCGGAAGGTTTTCTGCCGAAGAGAAAGGAAAGGCTCCCCGTGATGATCCGGGGCCTCTTCCGCCGAAGAAGAGGTCGATCCATCGCCGTGATGAAGCGGCGATGCAGGTGGTGTCGAGGCCTTGGTGCGAGCGGCCTCCTCCGGGGTACCCGCTACCCTTGTACGCCCGAGCCGTGGGCTCGGGAGGTCAGAGCGACGAGCAGCGCCGCCCACGCCGTGCCTGGGTTCGCCGCGCCACAGCGACGCGTGCCGACACCCGTGGGATCCATGCCACGGACTCCTCGCGCGAGTTGGTGCTGTGGGCGCCGATGCCTCCTAGCTCCTGGATTCGCTTCCCACGGTTCTTCTCCGACATGATGCCGCCAAGGGGGCCTCTCGAGCTCTGGTTGCAGCACGCCGACTGCAGCGCTCCGGCGACCGGAGCGGAGATCGAAGTGGTCCCCATCGGCAAGATCTTCATGACTCGTGGCTGGGGCGAGATTGCGCGGGTCTGCCATGCGAGGGGTGCCCTCGCGATCCACTTTGAGTACGATGGCCTCTCCACGCTCTTCTTCAAGGTCTTCGACGCCGAGGGCCGCCGCCTGGAGTGCTGCTCCGGAGAGGAGCATGAGGCTGACGCGCGTCCCGCTCGCGGCCACTCTAGCAGCAGCAGCCCTTGGGAGTCCAGCAGCTCTCCTGAGCTCTATGAGACTTCGGAGACAAGCGATGACAGGAGCAGGTCGAGCTGTAGTGCAGGACCGATGCCCTCAGGGCGAAGTTGGCCGCAGCAGAGTAGCGCGAGATGGCCGGCAAGGAGGCTCTGGCCTCCACCCAAGATGACTTGTCCTCACTTCAGCAGCAGGTCATGGGCATCACGTCTCTTGTGCAGAAGGCCACAAACGAATCAAGCCGCTGTCGGATGATGCAGTGTGAGCGTTCCTTTATGCTTGAGGACCTTAGGGCCAGGGCCAACCAGTCCTTAGACACCATCTGCGAAGAGAGCGTCTCCCGCCCACACGAGGACAATCATACCGGCTACCTCCACTTCTTCACTCAAGTCGTGACCCATCTGGAAGACCGGGCAATGAGGGCTCGCCAGCTTGTTGAAGAGAGAAGCGAGGGACTTCTTGGGCGCGCATTCTCACGCATCTTAAGCTACCTTCTTAGCCTTGACCCCAACTTTGACTTCAATGCTGCGATAGCCCCCGTGCCCAGGGTCACCCAAGGCGATCTGGCGAGCTGGGTGAATGACCATGTGGATGACCTGGTCGTGGAGTTCGCCCCCGAAAACAGCATGGATGTGCTTGCAGCGGAAGAGGGCGGTGTGGATGGTGATGATGAAGACGACGACACCGGCGGCAGCGCGTCTCGCTAGGATTGCATTTCCCTTCCTGTCCTGACATGTATGCCAAAATTTTCGGATACGGCCCTGCAGGGCGTGAAAGCATTTTTGGAGGGGGGTTCCCTTATAATGTAGAAATGATTATATGCTTTTGAGATAGATTCTGGAATGTGCTGTCGTGAGCCAGAAGGCTCCCGACTAAAGTAGTTGTTGTGACTTATCTTTGGTGTTGGTGGTCTTGAGCGGGTTCTTGTATCGCAGAGGCACTCCTCTCCCGAGGCGGGCCCTCCGAGGGCTCAGAAGGGTTTAAGCCTCCTTGGGAGCATGCAGGCCCGCCGGAGAGCGCAGCGCAAGGAGCGATTGTCGAGTTATGGCAAGGTGTGCGCGCAGTGGTCCTCGGCAGTTGGGCTCTTGGCCCCGAGGGGGCCTCGGCGCCGCTCGCGCTATCCCAAGCGCGTGCATAGCGTGCACACCACACCAGGCCCCCGCTCGCGGGGTGCTCATGGGGGGGGAGAGCAGGCATGAGCCCTGCTTTTTAACACAAACCAAAGGGCAAGAAGACACCGCGAATTGAAAAAAATCTCCCCCCTTTTTTCTTTGATAAGCACACGAAACTCCAAATCTTATTCCAAAGGACGGCAAATTGGGTCACAGAAAGAGAGTGAAAACGAGCAGCCGCATCCGGCGCCTAGTCTAGTCTTCTCACCAGCGCGGAGCTAAGTGCTTCCACTGGGCGTGGTCATAGTCATTGGGGGACAGTGTCGACGGCCAGCGCGGAGCATGGTGCTTCCACTTGGACGTGGGTGGGAGCCCCCGTGAGGCCCAAAGGCAGCACTCAGGGGACACCGGGGCGTGTACAGCCCCAACTCATTATTACATGAGAGTGTCACGAGCGGAGAGGATCTTCACGGGCATCGCCGGCGCCTGGCGAGGGCCCCGCCCGGCGCCTCCCCCGAACACCGTTGGGGCGTCCAAAAACCAGGACGAGACCAAGGGGCAAGGGCGTACGCTGGCAGTGCCCCCGTGATCGCAGGCTCTCCACCGGGGGAAAGGGCTCGCTGACGCCTTCCCCGGCGGAGGACCTACCTCCATCGTCGTGGCGGCGCCTTGCTCAACACGGCGCGAGGGAGGCCCTAGCACCGGGCTCCCCCCGCGTGGCTCCCAGTGCATTCTGTCCGCTTGCGGTGGGGCCATCATCCTAAGGTCCACGGCCGTTGCCGCGGCTTGGTTCACCTGCAGTACATGGTTAGCGTAATCGTGCCCCTGAGATATTGGTTGTACCCGGTAGCTGTTGCTGTCGAGGACGTCGGTGAAGCTCTGGGGTAGCTCGCGAAGAGCCTCGGCCTTGCGTGGCCCCGATGCCCAGGCTGGCGAGGGGAACAAGCAGGGGCTTCTTTTTGGTGCATACAGCAATCCCGTCAGTGGAGGTAGAGGGGTGCCTGAAACCGCCGTACCCGAGTCGGCGTCCGGCCGCCCGGCGCTGTTGCTTGCCATCCTTAGCGCCGGGTCGCGACGACCGTGGGGTGGCATCTCGGCGTAGTCCCGGGAGGGGCCGCCTGGCCCCGCCGCGCATGGAGGTAATGTATCCTGGGTAGAGTAGGTCGCGTCATGGGCCAGGTTGGTGCCGTGAGGTCCTCCGCCCCCCCAAAGAAGGACACGATGGTGTAGCGGTGGCCGTCGT
The DNA here is from genome assembly GCF_018294505.1 of Triticum aestivum. Taxonomy (NCBI): domain Eukaryota; kingdom Viridiplantae; phylum Streptophyta; class Magnoliopsida; order Poales; family Poaceae; genus Triticum; species Triticum aestivum. Next base: position 261,959,113 of record NC_057802.1, read on the forward strand.
GTGCCCCCGACAGCGCTTGCAACGTAGGCAAGGTGCAGAAGGGCGATGCACCCTCGTAGGCGGCATCGAGCAGCTCGGCAACCTACTCTAGTAGGGCGTCATGGCCGCTTTCCGCCAGCCTGCATCGTAGCAGCTCCCGCGCCACGATGAGCGCGGCTCGCGTTTTCGGCTGCTCCCGGTGGGTGTCTAGTATCGTTGTCGCGGCATAGCCTGAAGATCGTGCGGTGGCGTGGTTGCAGCGTAGCGTGGGAGCGGGCGGAGGTGGTCCGTACCGCCCACGGCCGACGGCGCTTGCCGCCGTGTGGGCTGCGAGGAGCGCGGAGTGGACAGCTTTTGGGCAGGAGGCGCTGCCCAGCCGGGCCGAGCGGCCCAGTACACAGCGTGAGCTCGAGGATCTCCCGCCATGGTGATGATGGAGCGGATGGCGGGGAAGAGACTTAGACACGCCGCTACCTGGCGCGCCAAATGTCGGATTCGGGGCTTCGCGGACCCAAGAAAGATTCGAACTCTGGGGCGCGTGCAAAGAACACAATCTCCCCAGTCTGCCAACTCATCGATCTCACGGCCTAGCTCGGTGAACGGGAAAGGAAAGAGAGACGGCAGTGTACCCAGGTTCGGGCCACCTTGCGGTGTAAGACCCTACTCCTGCTTTGTGGTTGATTAGCCTCGAGGTGGGCTGAGGATGAACTATTACAGAAGAAGAACAACCTCAGGAGGTCTATTCTTGTGTTTGTGTGAGCCGGTGAGGGTTTGGATGGCTCGATTGATCCGTCCCCCTCTATGGTGGTGGCTAAGGTATATTTATAGTGGCCTTGGTCCTCTTCCCCCAAAATGAAGGCGGGAAGGGATTCCACAACGGCCAATTTTAAAGGGAGACAAATAGTACATCTTATCCTGACAAAAGATGGTCTTCGCCTACAAAGCCTCTGGTCGTGACGTCGTGGTGGTCTTGGCGATGATCTCCATCCTGCCTCCTTGAGGTCTTGGTCGCGTAGCATGGAAATGGAAACCATTGGCTGATTCCTCGGGACTCCGCGCCTGCGCTTGCCTCTTTAGCACCAAACAGGAAAACTGATGTACTACGCCCGCTGGCGCCTGCCTGGCCTTGGTCGTCATGGCTTGTGTCACCTTAACCTCACGAGGTGGGCGCCTGCATAGGAATCTCTGCTCCTCGGGAGCCAGCCTAAGGAAACCACTCCCTTTGGACGTCTTGGTGTCATCCGCCTCACGAGGCTTGGCCCCTCGTGAGGGTCTTGTGTTGTCGATGCTGAAGATCGGCCGTACCAGGCCGCTGATGGAGCCATGCCGTGGGCCGCAGGTAGGCTTGTCTGGGTACCCCGGTTCCTAGAACGCCGACACTACTACAAGATATTGTTGTCTAAGGCATTTTTAGGTTTTTATTTTTCGTTTCGTCAGTGGTTGGTTCTTAAGATAGAATGCATCATATTTTCAAGTTAGTCACAAATTTAGGATTATTGGAAATGATTCAAGGTATTTACGGAAATGTATGAAACTTCGGTTCGCATCCCCTTTATCAGTTTAGTATGCTTAAAAACTGCAACAATTTTCTGAGTGGCCATGTTCATGTTACATGTTCGCCTTACACTGGCATTTATCCTATTGTGGTTCTTTCCCTCTTTCTGATATACAACGTAGCAATATGTTTCTTTCTATGGTTGGTAAATCATCATTCCACATTTTTCTACCGATAAGAGCATATCTGAAGAATATAATTGCAAATGCAATCAAATCACTGGTACGCCTCAGTGCTATACAAACGGTTTTTAACCCCTTTCCACGACGGCATTTGGAACCATCGCCAAGTGAGTGTGGGCGATACAGGGGTCCTTCCCACATGACCCAGAAATCGTCGGGGATAGGCCCTCCTGGGACACAGGCTGGGGCAAAACGAGCTCGTGTGTGATCGGGCGAGGCATCGAAACCCAATTATTTCCGTTTGTATGTAGATCCCACACGGTGAATCCCAGAAAAAAAATTCCATTCATATGTATATCACACACAGTCAATCCAAGGAAGACGTTTCCGTTCTTATGTACATCCCACATAGTCAATCCAGGGAAAACGTTTTTGTTCGTATGTATATCACACACAGTCAATCTAAGGAATACATTTCCGTTCTTATGTACATCCCACACAGTCAATCCAGGGAAAACTTTTCCGTTCGTATGTACATCCCACACAGTTTTATGTGTAGGCTCGTGTGTGAAAGGTGTAACTATCACACACACTCTGCCTTGGTTAACTATTTTCTTTTATAAACCACATCACACACGATTTGATGAAGAAAATTGTGTGGCATTGGGTTATCCATCACAAGCACTTTTACTGCTAGAACCATTTGCAAAGTTCCGTCACACATTTAGCAGGTTTATTAGTTTACAATTAATAATTCTAGTATTACACAAATTCACATTTCATATCGAACAGCTGTTTGCCAATTTCATATCAGTCACATAAATATATTTTAACATCACAGTACGATAGCTACATGAAAACAACATAGTACAACATATGGCTAGTTCAACTTCATAAGAACAATATTAGAACAATATATTCATTTCCCTAATCGAGATCATCCAGGCTCGTCTTATCCACCTCTGCTTTCAGTTTAGTAAGAACCTGTTTTGCACTGGCCAACTAGGCAAGTGCCTCCTCCTTCGCCAATACCATCTTAGCAAAGTCTGATTTAAAAAATCTGAGCTCATTCTCCACCTTCCTCTTTTTATCTCGCATCTTCAAATATTCTTCAGCGTTGACAAAACTTTCTCTAAGCCTACCTCTGTTCTCTTCGTCATACATGCTCCAGAGCTTTGCTAGGCACATCTTTAAAGAAAGTGGCCACTCTTGATCAACCCACTCCAAGTAAGAACACTTCAGATCATCCTATAATATTTAAAACTAGACCAGTAACAATTTTAGGGGAAATGGGTTTATAGCAACATAGAAAATCACCAATGCTTATTTTGAAAAACTGAAGAAACATGTTAATTATGGCATATCTTCTCAAAAAGATCAATGTGCAAAGTAATTAATTGCTACTGAGACAACAACCAAATTCTGAAACATCAGAAGCTATAATTAACTACAATAACGCTACAAGTGCTTACTTAACAAATTGAACATTTTATGAGGAAGGTAAATATAACTGCAACAGCATAGCGATAGTTTTTGGATGACAGCAAATTGATACTAACAGGTGTGTACATGCACAAATTTAGTAACATAGAACTAATATCACTAAGGCCGTCCACTATGTATGCCAAAACTGGTGCAAATACAACTGTTGCTACATCTCGCACCGGTGCCCTGTACTGGCGAGCCGATGCAGCAGAAAAAAATTAGGGTCCCGGACTCCGGAGCACCTAGTTGCACCGATGCCCAGTTCCTTCGTGCCATAAAGATTTCGTATTTTACTGCTTGGCTGCTCGGATGTGTGGACCAAAGTTGGCTGCACAAACTGTTGAAGCGGTGTCAAATAATTTTATAATGGCACCGCTGATGAGATGGCAACAATTTTAGATACTAGGTACAAACTGTGACACTGTCTTAGGATGCATTTGGTTGAAGGTGTGGTATGAATGGGTTGGGACCGTGATAGTGTCTGGATCACATCTAACAAATGATTTATAACAACGAAAGAGGGTCTAACCTTCTCTGCACATGCCAGAAACTTCCTCCCAGTGTCCACAGATTCACGCATGGAAATTGATGGTGCAAACGAGCAGATAGATCTTCAGCCACCCCGCTCTATTCGTTGCCACTGATGGTCCTAGGGAGCTACAAGAGGAAGAAATGAATGAAATCGACCACCGGGTAAAAATCCTTCATTCCAAGTCATAGCCCGAGAGAGAGAAGAGAGGCATACCCAGGTGGTGAAGGAGTCGTCGCCAAAGAAGGAACCGCTGGAGAGGTCTTTGAAGAAGGCCATGGCGACCCCGGCGGTAGGATGTGAGACGGCGAGATCAAGGAAGCGTCTATAGCTTAGGAAGGAAGGAAGGAAGGAGGAAATAGGGGAAATGTGACTTGTGGTCGGGGAGAAAAGGGCGTGGGGAGGGGGGAGGGGGCGGGGGTAGATATTTTGGCGGTAGGCCAAAATTTTGGAAATGTGGAGGGAAACTTTGCGCGCGGTGTCGCCGGACCATTCACTTTGAACGATTGTGTGCATCGCAAACGATTCTTCTGCTGTACACGCATGGGATGAGTTCGATAATTCAAATTTTGGTGGAAATTTCCCCGGGTACATCATTGCATAATTTAACATCGCTTGCTAATTTGGGCACACAAAAGAGTGTATAGCAGATGGACCACACTTACTGAATCGATTAATTTTAGTGATTAAACAGAGCCAGTTGACCTAAACATTGCTCTAACAAAAGACCAGCATTAAAAACAAAGCCTAAGTACGCATAATTTTAACAAATCCGCCACCGCGCCGGCCTATGCATCGCCGGTGTGAGATGGGACATCGATGACTTGTCCTGGCGACATGCCGCCGTTGGTGAACTCCACGTCCCCCCTGCTGAAGTCGACCGCGTCCTCGTCCTTGGTGCCACCCTCAAGGTTGTAGTACTCGTAGTAGTGGTTGTACCAGAGCTTGCATTGGTACTCCACCACCGAATCCTCAACGGACAGATTCTTCTCTACCTCGACCTCGGCCACGCGCAACTCCTCCTCCTAGCGCTCCACGATCTCCGCCGCCTCCTGCATCTCCAACTCCTGCTCGACGACCTCATGAGGAAGCAGGTGCTCCATGGCCACCGCCGCCTTTTCGGACTTGAGTTGCATGCTGGATTCCGAGGTGGCCTAGAATATCTTGGCATGTGCATCCTTGATCTTGGCGTGGATGGCCTCGACCCGGGCCAGGGCGACATCGGTGGCACGGATGGCAGCTCGAGCGCTCTTGGTGTTCGCAGCCGTCGTTGCAGCAGCAGCTGCAGCCATCTCGACTGCTGCAGCTGCCCTGTCGGTTGTCGCAGACGCCCTCTCGGCAGAAGAGGCCGCGCTCAATGCGGATGCGGCGGCACTCTCGGCGTAGGCGGCCACGTTCTCGGTGCAGGCGGTGGTGCTCGAGGGGACACGGCCATCGTACAGGCCTACACGAAGCGTTTCCACAGTGTCATCTTTGCAAGAAGGGGGTGCGGGAATGGGGACCAGGATTCGTGGATTCGGGGGTTTGCCGACACTGGAGCAGATAAGCCGGCGAAGCTTAAGGGGGAAGACTTAAATAGACCCAGATATTTTTGTCGGCGTTTTGGGAACGGGGGTCCCCGGAATTGCCTGCCTGCGGCCCACGGTGTGGCTAAGCCAGCAGGCTGTACGGTCCATCTTCATCAACAAGGCATCCAAGACCCTCGCGAGGGACCAAGCCTCGCGAGGCGGATGATGCAAGACCTCCTCAGGAGTGGCCTAGTCAGGCAGGCTCACAAGGAGCGGAGATATCAAGGCGGGGCAAACCTCACGAGGCTCTCATGACGTGAGCCATGACGATCGACGCCAGGCGGGCGCCAGGCAGGCGCTAGCGCGTGCAGCGTCCTTGTTTCCTCTTTGGTGCTAAGGAAGCCAGCGTAGGCGAGGAGTACCGAGGCATCAGGCAAAGGTTGCCATATCGGTGCAACAAGACCAAGACCAGAAGGACGGCAAGACGGAGGTCATCGTGGAGCCCAAGACGGCGTCACCACCAGAGCCTTTTGCAGGCGAAGAACACTTTTGTCAGGATAGCTTGTACTAGCTGTCCCCCTTCAAATTTGCCCGCCGTTGTTGGCTCCCTTCCCGCTCAATATTTGGGAAGAGGACCAGGGCCTATATAAGTAGAGCTAGCCACCACAGTAGGGGGCATCGAGTAGTTCACCCAGCTCTCACCCGCTAAGTTCACGAAGCACAAGAACACCTCAACCTCATGAGGCTGTTCTTCCCTCTGTACTGTTCATCATCAGCCCAAGAGGCAATCCACCACCACCACACTGGAGTAGGGTATTACACCACAACGGTGGCCCGAACCAGTATAAATCTCGTGTCTTTCTGTGTTGTGAGTTTGTCGAGTTTGTCCGCGATATCTTAGCGAGCTAGGGCGTAGATCGGTAGGAGGGAAAGAGTTCACGCGCACCCCAGTGTTCGAACCTTAAGGGTTTGCCGGAACCCCACATCCGACATTTGGCGTGCCAGGTAGGGGTGCGCCGTAGCTTCCCTTCCATCAATTCGCCGCTCCGTCGCTCCATCGTCTCCATGGCGGACGCTCGCCGTGCTCGAGCTGAGCGTCGGGCTGCCCTCACCACCCGTGTTGCACAGACGGCTCCTGTCGGCGGCCCACCGCGACGTTCTCCGTCCCCCGCCGCCAACGTTGCCACCGGCCCGGCGGGGAACGAGCAGCAAGCGTCCTCGCTGCATCCTTCGGTGCGGCAGGACAGGCGCACCGCCACTCTGTCGCTGACCCCGGCCGGTTCTTCGTCTCACGCACGCCGCGCTCCCATGGAGGCGCGGGCCGCACTCCTCGCCGCAAACGAACTCCTGTGCTACCGCCTAGTCGACGACCTCAACGAGGAGTGGCTCGACCGCGTCGCCGAGCTCGTCCGTGCCCCAGGGGGCTCCCCGGCGCCGTCCCTCTCTCTGCCTCATCCTCAGCCGGCCACGGGCGACGAGGCTAATGGCGCGCCTCCACCACCTCTGGCCCAAGACGGTGCCTTGGCACCAAGGCGCGCGGCCCCGCGGCGTGATCCGCCATGCCCGGTGCCCGAGCGTGAAGAGAGAAGCTGCCAAGAAATCCCTCGGCCGCGAGAAGCTGCACCCGCGCTTCCCGCGCCGCCTCGTCAAGACCGCGCACCGCCCGCAGCAGCACCACGCGTACCTCATCAAGACCAAGCTCCACCTCCGAAGCAGGCCCCAGCAACCACGGCTGGCTGCCGCGCCTTCACCCCCGAGCTGCGTAGCGTCGCCTGGCCAGGCAAGTTCAAGCCGGATCTGCCTCCTCGCTACGACGGCACCGCCGACCCCGCGGAGTTCCTGCAACTGTACGAGCTGAGCATCGAAGCGGCCAACGGCGATGAGAAAGTCATGGCGAACTGGTTTCCCATGGCTCTCAAGGATGGAGACCGCTCCTGGCTCCTGAACTTGCAGCACGGCTTGATCTCCTCCTGGGACGAGGTGCGCGACCGCTTCGTCACCAACTTCTAGGGCACTCGCGACCGTCCACCGGCCGCGGGCGACCTGTGCCGCATCAAGCAACAACCAGGAGAGACCCTCCAGAAGTACATCCTGCGCTTCAACAACACTCGCCTCAAGATCCCCAAAGTCACGGATGTGGCCATCATCTCTGCATTCTCCGACGGCGTTCGTGACGTCAAGATGAAGGAAGAGCTCGCTATCCACGAGGAGCTCTGCACATCTCAGGAGCTGTTCAACCTGGCGACCAAGTGCGCAAGAGTTGAGGAGGGGCGCCTCTCTCTCCTCGAGCTGCCAACCGCGGGCACATAGGAGAAGAAGGCCAAGGCAAAGGACGTGAAGCGCAAGGAAGCAGCAGTGCTAGCAGCGGAGCCCGACACCAAGCGGGGCCGAGATCAGCCCGAGTCATCCAAGAACAGCCGACCGTTCTGCGCCTTCCACAACCTGAAAACCCACAACACCAGTGACTGTTAAGAGCTCAGAGCCATACGAGAAGGACGCTTCGGTCGATGCCCCGAGCGCAGCGACCGGGGCTACGACCTTGGAGGAGGACGTGGAGGCGGACGCTGGGAAGACCGTGGCCCGTGCCAGGAGTGGCGCGACAGGCCTCGTGAGGACCGCTGGCAGGACCATCCTCACGAGGGGGCCTGGAGGGACCAGCCTCGTGAGGATCGCCCCCAAAGCAACGCCGATCTTCCCCCACTGCTGCCGCCAAGAAGGAGCGACGACCACCATCAGGACGAGGGGGTTGGGGGCTTCCAGGAGCCGCGTGCAATCGCCTGCATCTTGGGCGGCGCCCAGGCCCCAGCCTCTCAGCGCATCTTCAAACAGTTCGCTCGCGAGGTGAACGCGGTGCTCCCCAAGCTCGAGGCCACGCGCCCGCTCAAGTGGTCCCAATGCGCCATCACTTTCAACTCGGCAGATCAGCTCAAGTGCGCGGCCACCGCCGGCGCCCTCCCGATGTTGTGTCCCCCAGTCATCAACAATGTGCAGGCTACCAAGACCCTCATCGACGGTGGCGCAGGGCTCAACGTCCTGTCCGTCGACACGTTCGACAACCTCCAAGTGCCATATGAGCAGCTCCAGCCTACCAAGCCTTTCTCAGGGCTGACCGACGGTTCCACCACACCGATAGGGCGGGTCCGCCTGCCTGTCACCTTCGGAGAGCGCAAGAAGTACCGCACCGAGCTCATCGACTTCGACGTCGCGCACATCCGCCTGCCGTACAATGCCATCCTCGGGTATCCGACCCTGGCCAAGTTCATGGCAGTCACCCATCACGGCTACAACGTCCTCAAGATGCCAGGAAGTGGCGGAATCATCACAGTCCCGTGCGAAGAAAGAGACGCGGTGTGCTCCCTTGAGCGCGCTTTTCAAGCTGCAGCAATCGACGACCCCGACAGCAAAGGCGAGGGCCCTCCTGAGGCCCTCCCCAAGAAGAAGAAGCAGCTGCGCCGTGCAGGATCTCAGGAGGATGGCATCATAACTGGAACCTCGTCAGGATCAGCGCCCGCTCCAGGGGCGCCTCCCTCCATCGCATCGGAAGGCGCGCCTGGCGCCCTCCTCGGGCAGGGCTCGGGGGCTCTCTTCTCAAGGGCCTCAAACCTTGCCAACATCACGAGGGAGGCGCTTGGGCACCACTTGGAGGCGTGCTTCGCGGCACGTTTCCCTCAGGAGAACACGGGGCAAGGAGTGCGCACCGCTCAGGAGTTCATCACCAAGACCACTCGGGAACTGCAAGACGCGAGAGCCATGCGCGGCGACGGCCGCTCACGAGGCGCAGCTCCCCATCCGGGCGAGGATGCTGGGCTGCGCGTCTGCATCGATGTCCCAGGGCTCAACAGGGCCGCATCTCAGGAGCGCTTCTGGCCTTCGCGTGCGGGCTGCTGCGAGGGCCCGCCACACAGCTACGTTTGCATGCCCTTCTGCTTGCCGAGCGTGGCATCAGCCTATCAGGGCAACATGCGGCATGTCCTGGCGGCTCAGGAGGCCAGGTACCATGCCGTCCTGGAAGAGATGGAGACGGTCTTCAGGGAACCTCCCGAGCCCCCAGAGCTTCCCGAGGCTCAGGGCCCCGGTGGCTCGTGAAGAGTCATTCCTTTGACGCACGCCTTCAGCTGCACCAACTCTACTTCGTCTATAGAACCAGGTGACATCTTCCAAGTTCGTTTAGCTGGGAGCGCCCCTCGGGCTGCATCATTCCCAGGCCACATGGGTCCGTCCTTGTGGCATGTATCCCTTTTGCTTATGTCTTTAGCTTACCTTGCTGGGGGCGCCCCTCGGGCTGCATCATCCCCAAGCCGCTCGGGCCGGACCAAGTGGCATGTATCTTCCTGCATTTACCCAAGTTGATCTGCTCTCCATGCTTAACCTGCCTACGGCTATCGCCTACTCGATCATCGCCTCCCACGGGGCCTTCTCACAGGCACGGCACTGGTGCATGGGTCCGTCCCTGCCACGTCGACAAATCTGAGCGGTCGAGCTCTGGCTCGCAGCACGCCCCGCGCACGTCACCTCACCAGGCCCTCAGTGCCTTCACTTCATCCAGAGCGACCAACGGCGGGCTGGCAGCAATAACGGCAAACCATGTTCTTCTTGTGCCTGTTCACAGGGATCCCGTGGGGAGGATAGCATGCGGCACCGCGAGTCTCCTTTTCTCTCGTGCAATTCGCTTGCGCATTAAAGGGGGGGGCTCCTGAGCATCGCGACTCAGGAGCTCTTACTGGCTCTCCAGCCCTCACACCCTGGCCTTGACCACGGCATCGCGACCTGGCATACCAGCGGCGGCTGAGCTCGTTTGAGGGCCAGGACCTGAGGACGTAGAGCACAAAGGAGAGCATGGGGGGAGGGAAACTCGTATGGACCGGTCTAGCTATGCCACACAAGTTGGCGCGCAGCCCTAGCGCACCGTCAGGAATCGCCACGAAGTCAACAAGATAAGTCCCACTCTCGGATCGGCTAATTGTTTGGGCCTAATGGTCACTCACGCCCTGCCGCAACCCCGTTGCGGCCACGTCAATTCCCTTTCTTCCCTTACCATGGCCGCTTGAGCGCTAAGGGGGACCTCCTGAGCATCACGCCTCAGGGGCTCTTACTAGACCTCGGGCCGTACACCTCCTGGCCTTGACCACAGCACGCGACCTGGCATACCATCGACGACTGTAGCCTGCCTGGGGACCGGGACCTGTCGGCGTAGAGCAACAAGCTATCGCGAGGAAAGAAAGGGGGGGGGCGAGCCTTAACGGGACATGCGTTCACAAAATTTTCATAACAGGGAAGATAAGCACATAAGACATTACAGACCCTTACATGCCCCCACGGGGCACTTCATGACTCTTCGTAGGGAACGAAAGCTAAAAGTAAGGGGGATCCTATCTACACCCACCCGTGGCGGACGCCATCATCAACAGTGGGCCACGAGAGGCCGTCGCCAACCCCATCCAGATCAGCGATGGCGACGGCCGGACGCCGCAGCTTTGCTCCGAGCACGGCGAGAGCTCGGGGGCACGTAGCTGTCGTTGCTCGTCTCCGGAGTCTCATAGAGCTCAGGAGAGCTGCTGGACTCCCAAGGGCTGCTGCTACCGGAGTGGCCGCGAGCGGAACACGCGTAAGCCTGGCGCTCTTCTCCGGAGCAGCATTCCAGGCGGCGGCCCTCTGCATCGAAGACCTTGAAGAAGAGCGTGGAGGCGCCGCCGTACTCAAAGTGGATCGCGAGGGCGCCCCTCGCACGGCAGACCCGCGCGATCTCACCCCAGCCGCAAGTCATGAAGATCTTGCCGGTGGGGAACGCTTCGATCTCTGCTCCGGTCGCTGGAGCGCTGCAGTCGGCGTGCTGCAACTAGAGCTCGAGAGGCCCCCTCGGCGGCATCACGTCGGAGAAGAACCGCAGGAAGCGGATCCAAGAGCTTGGAGGCATTGGCGCCCACAGCACAAGCTCGCGCGAGGAGTCCACGGCGTGGATTCCAGGGGCGACAGCGCGTGTCGCCGTGGCGCGGCGACCACGGGCGCGGCGCGGATGGCGTCATTCGTCGCTCCCATCCACCTGAGCCCTCGGCTTGGGCGTACAAGGGTAGCGGATACCCTGGAGGAGGCCGCACGCACCAAGGCCTCGTCACCACCTGCATCGCCGCTTCATCACGGCAGTGGACCGACCTCTTCTTCGGCGGAAGTGGCCCCGGATCATCGCGGGGGGCCTTCCCTTTCTCTTCAGCAGGGAACCTTCTAATGGGCGCCATTGTTGTTAACATAGGAGCAGGGAGGAAGGAGCAAGGAAGCAAGGAAGGGATGGGCGACGGGGGCTTCGCCCCCTCCCCATTTATAGCAAGAGAAGGCCAACCGGTGCCTTCCACGATCACAGGTAATGATGGTATTTCTTGCATGTCGCAGGGACTTGTCAAGTCGGGCAGTTGCCGAGGCAGCGTGGGGAAGCGGAGACGCCCACGTCCAATCAACCGCCACGCGTCAACCGAGGCCACAGGCTTTTGGGGCCCGCGGTGCTCCGTACTTGACCCTTGGCTTCGGTGTGAAGCCAAGCCAGAGTGTACCTTGGGCCCGGGGGCTACTGTCGGCGTTCTGGGAATGGGGGTCCCCAGACTTGCCTGCCTGCGGCCCACGGCGTGGCTAAGCCAGCAGGCCGTACGGCCCATCTTCATCAACAAGGCATCCAAGACCCTCGCGAGGCGGACAATGCAAAACCTCCTCAGGAGTGGCCTAGTCAGGCAGGCTCACGAGGAGCGGAGATATCAAGGCGGGGCAAACCTCACGAGGCTCTCGTGACGTGAGCCATGACGATCGACCACAGGCGGGCGCCAGGCAGGCGCCAGCGCGTGCAGCGTCATTGTTTCCTCTTTGGTGCTAAGGAAGCCAGCGCAGGCGAGGAGTACCGAGGCATCAGGCAAAGGTTGCCATATCGGTGCAACGAGACCAAGACCAGAAGGACGGCAAGACGGAGGTCATCGTGGAGCCCAAGACGGCATCACCACCAGAGCCTTTTGCAGGCGAAGACCACTTTTGTCAGGATAGCTTGTACTAGCTGTCCCCCTTCAAATTTACCCGCCGTTGTTGGCTCCCTTCCTGCTCAATATTTGGGAAGAGGACCAGGGCCTATATAAGTAGAGCTAGCCACCACAGTAGGGGCATCGAGCAGTTCACCCAGCTCTCACCCGCTAAGTTCACCAAGCACAAGAACACCTCAACCTCATGAGGCTGTTCTTCCCTCTGTACTGTTCATCATCAGCCCAAGAGGCAATCCACCACCACCACACTGGAGTAGGGTATTACACCACAACGGTGGCCCGAACCAGTATAAATCTCGTGTCTTTCTGTGTTGTGAGTTCATCGAGTTTGTCCGCGAGATCTTAGCGAGCTAGGGCGTAGATCGGTAGGAGGGAAAGACTTCGCGCGCACCCCAGTGTTCGAACCTTAAGGGTTTGCCGGAACCCCATATCCGACAATTTTCATCGCAAACGGTTCCTAGAAAATAACTGTGTGATGTTGTAGATATTTTTTATTAGTTGTGAAAGACGAATTTGGAGTCAAGTGGCAATGGATGGTGTTTTAAATGTAGGAGAAAATTTGTAGTACTAATACAACTGTCATGTCAAATTCGGAAAATTTCAGGGGTCATTTGACCTTTTAAGACATTTAAGTGATTTTCTAGCCATTTAATGACCGTAATTGAAATTTGAACTACATGTACATCCAACAACTAACCATAACGGTTTGAAAAGTCATATTTTGTGTACTTGTGTGCGATTTAATTCCATGTGCAGTAAATTGGAAGGAATTTTCAAACATATTGGTCTAACGGCTATGACACAATTAAGCATGGAGTGCCATGGCATTTAAATTCCAAAAAATTAAAAAAACAGAAACACATGAAACCTTGGTTGATGTAATGTCATGCCACCAAGATGATGTGGTTAAATATTTGGCATGTGTGATGAAAGTTTGGACACACATCCCTTACAAACCGGAGCAACTCACTAGAAGGGTCGTGGTTCGGAGAGGGAACAATGCATGTTTGATGACGACAAATTTTTTCTATGTGTAACATGCACTAATACAACTGTCGTGTGAAAATTTCAGGGGTCATTTGACCTTTTGAAGACATTTAAGTGATTTTCTAGCCATTTAATGACCGTAATTCAAATTTGAACTACTTCTACATGCAATGGCTAACTATAACGGTTTGAAAAATCATATTTGTGTACTTGTGTGCGAGTTAATTCCATGCGCAATAAATTAGAAGGAATTTTCGAACATATTGGTCTCACGACATGGACACATGCATATGTATGCATGAAGTGCCATGGCATTTTAATTCCAAAAAACTAAAAAATGATCGGAAAAACATGAAAACCCTGCTTGATGTAATGTCATGCCACCAATATGATGTGGTAAGAAAATTGGCATGTCTGACGAAAGTTTTGACACACAACCCTCACAAACCGGAGCAACTCACTAGAAGGCTCGTGGTTCCGAGAGGGAGCAATGCATGTTTGATGACGAACAGGAGATAGCTTCCTCTTACGGCCTTCAAATATTTTCTACGTTTAACGTGCACTGCTACAATTGTGATGTGAAAATTTGGAAAATTCTTGGGGTCATTTGACCTTTTAAAGACATTAAGTGATTTTCTAGCCATTTAATGATCGTAATTCAAATTTGAACTACATGTACATCCAACAACTAACCATAACGGTTTGAAAAGTCATATTTTGTGTACTTGTGTGCGATTTAATTCCATGTGCAGTAACCTGGAACGAATTTTCAAACATATTGGTCTAACGGCTATGACACAATTAAGCATGGAGTGCCATGGCATTTAAATTCCAAAAAAAACAGAAACACATGAAATCTTGGTTGATGTAATTTCATGCCACCAAGATGATGTGGTAAAAAATTTGGCATGTGTGATGAAAGTTTGGACACACATCCCTCACAAACCGGAGCAACTCACTAGAAGGGTCGTGGTTCCGAGAGGGAACAATGCATGTTTGACGACGAACGGGAGATAGCTTCCTGTTACAGCCTTCAAATTTGTTCTATGTGTAACGTGCACTAATACAACTATCGTGTGAAAATTTGGAAAATTTCAGGGGTCATTTGACCTTTTGAAGACATTTAAGTGATTTTCTAGCCATTTAATGACCGTATTCAAATTTGAACTACTTCTACATGCAACAGCTAACTATAACGGTTTGAAAAATCATATTTGTGTACTTGTGTGCGAGTTAATTCCATGCGCAATAAATTAGAAGGAATTTTCAAACATATTGGTCTCACGACATGGACACATGCATATGTACGCATGAAGTGCCATGGCATTTTAATTCCAAAAAACTAAAAAATGATCAGAAAAACATGAAAACCCTGCTTGATGTAATGTCATGCCACCAATATGATGTGGTAAGAAAATTGGCATGTCTGACGAAAGTTTTGACACACAACCCTCACAAACCGGAGCAACTCACTAGAAGGCTCGTGGTTCCGAGAGGGAGCAATGCATGTTTGATGATGAACAGGAGATAGCTTCCTCTTACGGCCTTCAAATATTTTCTACGTTTAACGTGCACTACTACAATTGTGATGTAAAAATTTGGAAAATTCTAGGGGTCATTTGACCTTTTAAAGACATTAAGTGATTTTCTAGCCATTTAATGATCGTAATTCAAATTTGAACTACATCTACATGCAACGCCTAGCCATAACAGTTTGAAAAATCATATTTGTGTACTTGTGTGCGAGTTAATTCCATGTGCGGTAAATTAGAAGGAATTTTCAAACATATTGGTCTCACGGCATGGACACATCATGGAGTGCCATGGCATTTAATTCAAAAAAATAAAAAAATGATCAGAAAAACATGAAACCTTTCTTGACGTAATGTCATGCCACCAAGATGATGTGGTAAAAAAATGGCATGTTTGACGAAAGTTTGGACACACCCCCCTCACAAACCGGAGCAACTCACAAGAAGGCTCGTTGTTCCGAGAGGGAACAATGCATGTTTGATGACGAACGGGAGATATATAGCTTCCTCTTACGGCCTTCAATTTTTTTTCTACATTTAACGTGCACTAATACAACTGTCATGTGAAAATTTGGAAAATTTCAGGGGTCATTTGACCTTTTAAAGACATTTAAGTGATTTTCTATCCATTTAATGACCGTAATTCAAATTTGAACTACATCTACATGCAATGGCTAACCATAATGGTTTGAAAAATCACATTTGTGTACTTGTGTGTGAGTTAATTCCATGTGCAGTAAATTAGAAGGAATTTTCAAACATATTGGTCTCACGACATGGACACATGCATATGTATGTATGGAGTGCCATGGCATTTTAATTCCAAAAAATTATAAAATGATCAGAAAAACATGAAACCTTGCTTGATGTAATGTCATGACACCAAGATGATGTGGTAACAAAATTGGCCTGTTTGACGAAAGTTTGGACACACCCCCTCACAAACCGGAGCAACTCACTAGAAGGTTCGCGGTTCCGAGAGGGAACAATGCATGTTTGATGACGAACGGGAGATAGTTTCCTCTTACGGCCTTCAAATTTTTTTTCTAGCCATTTAATGACCGTAATTCAAATTTGAACTACATCTACATGCAACGGGTAACCATAATGGTTTGAAAAATCATATTTTTGTGTACTTGTGTGTGAGTTAAAAAATCATCAGACGATGTAAATACCTGGTGTTGAAAAACGAAAATGAAACGATCTTGAAAGACATCTGGCCCCCACACGATTGGCACTCTATCTCGCGGCTCGAGGTTTGGTAGGTGAGTGGCGGGGATCAACAATCAGACATGGTTCTGTATTGGAAAGCGTCAGGTATTATGTTCACACATGGATTTTGCTGCGGGTATCGTGTGTAATTCAAACTATAGTACCGTAAAATCTGGTGACCTGCTTGTGTACTGTTCCCATCGATCTAGATTCTGGCCGACAATAAATACTCCTTGCTCACGTCGTCCCGCCTGCTTTCTCATCGGCATCCTCCCCTCGCTCGCCCTCTCTCTGTCTCTCTCTCTCAAATCTCTGCCATGGCGCTGCCGGTCGGCCCATGCACCGACGAGGAGTCGCCCCCCCCGAGGACGCTCACTCGAATAGCAGCGACGAGGACCCCTACGCGCCGCCGGACGAGGTTTCGCCGGACCCTCCAACTTTGGATTGGTTTTGGGGCTAGTACAATATTTGTTTGTGGAAGTCGCTGCCGGCTGCTGAGAAAGCCAGGCAAGTGGCATTCAAGGAGATGAAGGAGGAGGAAGCCAGGTGCGGCCTGTGAAGCCCGTGATGCCGCCTGGAAAAAGGAGGCAGCTGAGCTTTGGGGCCGGGCGCGTCGTCGTGCGGAGGAGGTGTACGAAAACGGATAGTTCACGAGGAAGGTCAAAGGCGCTGGGCCCCTCGTCGCCGCATGGAGGTGGGCCGATAAGCTCCAGCGTGCCACCGACGAGGAGCTCCGGTGGACGCCCAATGAAATGGCAAGATCATTCCAGCTCGTCCGCCTGCAAGAGGCAGATCTGTACGTCAAGCGCTGAGAGGCGGAGGAGGCGGAGTAGTGCCTCTGCACTGGGAAGACGCCGCGCACCAGGAAGCTGCTGGCGAGGGGCTGCCGGAATACTGGCCCCAGGAGGGATTATTAGTTTTAGTATTGTTCGTTTTCAATTTTATGCATTGTACCTAGTAGTTAAGTATAATCACGTATATGTTGTAACACCCCACATGTAACTTGCCATATTTGTAACTCTGACTCTTGCCATTTTCGGCTTTGTGATATGATATTTCCTCCATGGTCGGGTTTTGTCTTTCGTTTTGTATTTTGTCATGTCATGCATTTTCATATCATGTCATCATGTGCATTGCATTTGCATACGTGTTTGTCTCATGCATCCGAGCATTTTCCCCGTTGTCCGTTTTGCAATCCGGCGCTCCTATCTCCTCCGGTGCACCCCTCTTGTTTTCTTTCGTGTGCGGGTGTCAAACTTTCTCGGAATGGACCGAGACTTGTCAAGAGGCCTTAATATACCACCCGGAGACCACCGGTCAAGTTTCGTTCCATTTGGAGGTCGTTTGGTACTCCAACGGTTAACCGGGCATCCGCAAAGTCCATTTGAGTGTCCAGCAAAACCCCCCTCAAAAACCAGCCCAAAACCCACCAAACTCTCCTCCATGCTCTAGGCCGTTCGATCACGATCGTGTGGGCGAAAACCGCACCTCATTTGGAGCCTCCTAGCTCCCTCTACCTATTTATATGCATCTCCCCCGAAAAACGAACTCAGTCCAACCCTAGAAAATTTCCCTCCGCGCCGCCGGACGCGTCCGCCGTCCGCCGGACACGTCCGCCGCCGC